>NW_020897695.1:7223015-7571922 GCF_003984885.1 Neopelma chrysocephalum | reverse complement strand
CCGCGCGGGGCGGGGGCAGCGGGCGCGCCGCCGAGGCGGTCCGGGCTCAGCCCCCGGCGCGGCGGAGCAGTCGTGGCCGCCCCGTCCCGAGGGCACCGGCGCCGCCCGCCCTCCCTCCGCCAGGCAGCGAAGCCCCCGCGTCCGGCTCCCGCTCGCCGTTCGCCTGTCGCTCCGCGCCCCCTGCTCTCGCTCTCTCTCGCTCTCTCTCGCTCCCGGGCGATCTCGGCGGGGCCGCGATGGAAGAGGAGCGGGCGGGCGAGCAGATGAGACCGTTGCTCACCACGGTAACGCGGGGGTGCGGTGCGGTGGGGGGCGCACAAAGGGGCTGCCGCGGGGCAGCGCCGCGCAGGGGCCGTCCCGCCCCCCTTCTGCCGGGGGACACGGCGGGGACCCCGCTGTGGCTCCCCGGCCCCGGGTGCCGCCGGTCCCTGAGCGGGCGGGGGGTCCCGGCCGCTGTCGCCCGGCGTGCCCGCGTGCCGGCCGCGTGGCCGTGTCTCCCCCCCCCGGCCCCCCCAGCGCGGGGCCGGAGCCCTTTGTTCGGCCGCGGGCTCCGTGCGCTCGGCGGCCGCGTCTGCACGGATCCCCCCTCCGCCCCCCTCGCCTTCCTTTGTGAGAGCCCCACGGGGCTTGTGCCGGCGGCGGCGGTGGGCGGCGCGGCCGCCCCTGGCCTCGCCTTTCTGCCTGCCCCGCTCGCTGACGAGTTCCTGGGCGAGGGAGAAGTGCGCACACATGGCAAGCGGCAAGCTTCCCCTCGCCCTCGTGGTACGCGGCGGCGTGATGGGGACGGGTTTCTAATCCTAGGGGTGGAAGTGTTGTTGGGGGGCAGATGGGTAAAACCACGGAGCTGGGGTTCGTTTCCTTCCCGGACCTGTGGCTCAGTAAAGGAGGCATGTGTTGCCTTACTTCCTGTGCTACTGAAAAATACATGTGGTTCCACGGTTGTAATTTCCCCTCCCTTCGAATGACTCAAGGTCTGGATTTTGTTAATGAGCCTTTGAGCTCTTATTCTGATGTTCTCCTTCAGGGCCTTTTCCAAAAAGGTGTCGCACAGCAACTTGTCTACAGTGCCTGAAGAGGAGGCTTATGTAGTTTGTAACACAAAGCGTGCTGTGACAGAGAAATAATACTGAAAACACATGCGTTTTCATAGTTTTTCTGTTACTCTTCAAGGAGAGACTTGAGTCACATTTGATAAAATTGGCAGTCTAATGAAGTATTCGCTTCCTGTGACATCAGTATGTTCAGTGTGTTTTTCCTTTGTTATAACAAGAGTGTTGATAATTTAGTGGTTCAAAGGTCCATGGATTTTGCAAATGTTACGATCTTTGTAAGTTGACTTCAGAAGTCAGTGTTTTGCAGATCTGTTCCAGACCACTTCTCCACCGCGTCACTGCCCCCAAAAGGCATATTCCCAATTTATGTTAGATTGTTCAAGATAAATTCTGGGTAAGAGCAGACTGCTTGATAGGTTTAATTCATGTTAAAACTACGTTGCTTCTCTGTATCAGGTGTCTCTTCTGAGCTGGCAGGAGAATACTCCCATGTAGTAAAGAGATGCTAGGCTTTGTGGAGCAAGGTGCAAAAACTCTGGGTTTCGAGTTTGGGGTTAAAGTTGAAGATAGTAATGGTTACGCTCAGGTGAATCCAAACAAAAAGAGGATTGCAGATGATGTGAAAGTCAATGTGTCTTGAGCACATTTGTCAGGCCTGGCAGGAGTCATTAGGTTCTGTTGCTACAGAAATTAATTAGGGTTTTTTGGGACTGATGCAAAAACTGCTGTGCTGTTGGTCATTTTTGATGTAGGTTTTTTAAACAGAGGTGCTCAGTGAAGTGGTCCATGTTGGTTTCCTTGCAACAGCAATGCCTGACCTCGGTGCCAGAACTAGAAAAAAGGAATTTCTGTAGAAAACACAACAGGTAAATGGCTTATAGAAAAGACAGAACATGCTGATCTTGGGCAATTACATAGTATAGCGCAATATTGGATTTGTTGTGGGTTTTGTATGGGAGAGGTGAAATTTTAGATACACAAAAGCTACTTAATCCAAAATATGAGTATTTTTGACAATGCAGCTTGACTTAATTTTTCTAATCCTGTGTTTCTTGACAGTACAGGCCACCTTCCTGCTAGCAGAGCTTGCTGAAACTGCTTACATATGCATAGCTTTTTCAGAGGTAAACATCTCAGTAAGATGAAAGGACTTTGTAGAAAGTGTGAATCAAATTTAAGAACTTAAGTGTAGTGGCTTAAAAGTACAGGAGCATAATCAAACAAAGAGTTCCCTAAAATTTCCTTTTCTTCCTTCGTCCAGTGTTATTTCTGTGTTCATATAGTATTAGATATGTGTTAAGTTCTGGTGCCTCTCATATGGAGGAGCGCTTCTGTCAGTCGCATGTTCCCTTCCCCCTCCATTTATTTAATCAAAAGTATAAAATATCCTATAACCTTGCTTGTTTTGTATTTTAGGTCTAGTCTTAAAGAAGAGAATCATCAAGTGTTTAGGACTTTGGTATTTTGAGGAACCTGCTTGGTGGCAATGTGTACATGAAAGTTGGAAGGGGGAGGTGAAGCAAATACCTGATAGTTATTACAACCAGAGAGGAATTGATGATCAGAACATCTGGTATGACTAAAAAATACAATAGGAAAAAGACATGGAACTGCATAAATCTGTGGTCCTTTCATACCTTACATACTGTAAGCTGTTCTGCCCCTCATCTTAGAACAGCTACATTATTATTGGAAAACCTTCACTAAAGGACAACAAAACACAAATTAGTTCAAAGACAAGAATGGATTCAACAGTCTGAGAGTTGTCAGCCTAGTAGAAATGATGGCACAGTGATATGATAAGGGTCTATAAAACTGCTTTGGAGAGAGTAGGTGAACATGGAAGAGGAGGCACACAGTCAGATCAGAGTTAGGTGCTTAGTTCAGAACAAACAAAAGGTAATTCTTTACTCAGTGTAGGGATTCACAGGTATACTTGTTATACAATGTGTACACAAAAAGTTTTTGTGGACTTAAGGGGAGGTTGGACAAGCATTGGAAGACAAATAGATTAAGGTTTTTAAATAGATGAACAACAGCCTTGGGAAGTCTGAGTTTGGAGGTTGTGAGAGTGTAAGGAGGAGCTGTTATATGCTTGTCTTGTTTTGCCTCTTCCCTCAGCAGCTACTTATGGTAATTCTTCTTGGGTTTGTTTAAATAGGAGTGGAATATGGCGGTTTGTTTTCTGTACAGTGGTGAGTTTGACAGTTACAATAATGGTATTAAAATGCTTGATACTCTGTACCAGTGATCTTAGATCTAGCTTCTAGGTTTTGTCATTATGCTGTTCATTACTGTGTAGTTTGGTGGACTTCTTTGCAACAGCTGTAAGTAGCATCTGAAGGAAAATATATTGCAGTTCTGTTTCTAGGTATTTGCAGGTAATATTTTCAAAATACTTTGTTACCTTAAAAAAAAGTAGATGGAAACTTTTTTCTTTTGGTATTTGATACTATTTCATGTATCTCAAAATGTTCACAAGGTAGACAGTGCAGTAAAGTTAAGTAATGGGTTTGTGTTTTCTTTTTCTTTCGATGAAGCACATCTGTTTTTATCACTAATTCTACTGTAGATGATGATAGAACTGAAAGTGGCTCTGTTGGAGAAGGGTGTATTTCCAGCTTCTCCTTCTGGCTTTCCTAATCAAAGCAGTAAAGTACTGTGGTCTGCTATATCTCACTGAAGAGGGCATTTATGTCCTTGTGCTTTTTCTGAAGTGGCTATGTGGTTGTCTGCTGCTTTTTATTTTTTAACAGCTGTGCATGCACATTATCAGCTGGGTTACAGCTACTTTCATCTGCTGCCTTCTTATTTAACATGGGGCTTTTGTGATGTTAAGTCAAATGACAGGTCTGAAAAGTATTATGCTGGTGAATATAGATTTTTTTCACATTAACATAGTAAGCTTGAACTGGTGTTTTCCCTTTATGGTTGGACAAGGGCAACTGAGGGTATGTTTGTACTGCATAATTGAGGACTGTGCAGGAAACTCTCCTCCCCCACAAGTTTGTGGCATCTGGCTGAACACATGCTCTGCACAAGTTAAAGCAATACAGTTAAGAGTTGTGTGACAGTGTCCTAGCTAAATAGCCCTGATCAGAGAGAATTGTACTAGCTTTGCAGCCTTGCAGTCTTGAATCTATGACTGGAGAGACAAGCTGCTTTTCTGTGTTGTGCTGTTTGGGTATGGTGCATGCCTCATACAGCTTGCACCATGTAGTGGGCCTCTGGATTAGAGTATTGTAAGCTCCTGTTAAGTGCATATCTGGCAGTCTTTTTGAGTTCTTGAAAAGTTACCATGGCTGTCAAAAACTTGATGTCTTACTTGAGAACTTTCATTAAGCTTCATTGCAGCAGTTCTATTTACTGTCCAAAATAAGCTATAAGGTATACCGAGTTGAGTATTTGTTGCTTTATATCCATGTGCTTGATCTGCTTCTGCAGGTGACTTGACATGTCACCATAATTGTTGTTGGCCTTTGAATATTGATATCCTTACACAAGGATATCTGTTCCACAGGACCTTTAGTGGCCCTGAAGTAGTAGTCATACTTAGTAAATAGAACTGCTCTATAACTAGTGATTGATAAAAAGAGTATAACTTTGAATATACTTGAATTTAGCTACAGATGGTCTCCAAAGAATACTGTCATGCTTTTGGTATAGCACATTCTGGAATTATAAAGTTTAAGGGCAAATCAAATTTTTTACTAAAATGAGGGTAGCTGTCCAGCTAATATTTTGAAATAGTGATATGAATAGTGAGGCTCAAATGAGGTTTTTTTATATAAGCGGATGGAGTTGAGCACCATGTACTGCTTAATCCAGTAGACCAGTGTCTGAATGCAAAAATGAGACTTTAGATTCTTTTACAGATGATCTTACAATGCTCTTAAATATGTATTTCTAAATTTACATTTGCACAATTACCAGTAAGTGAAAATACTACAACATTATTTTTAATAAAGTGCAACGGTTGTGTTTAAAATGTTGGTCTTTACATTTTAGGAGCTCCTTTTTGTATTATTGAGACTAAACATTAATTATGCAAGCTTACCAAATCTACCTTGCCAGCATATCTCAACAGTTATTAGAAGGGATTATCTGTCTAAGAGTCTTATGTTAGTTTGTGTTTATTACCCTCAGAGTTCCTTGTTTCACTGGGAATTAAATTTGCTGCAGTAGAGTGTCATAACAAAGAAAATGTGTATTTTAACCAGTAGATGGAGCCATTTTAGTTACATATCAGTGTGCCTATTTATCTAAGTTTAGAAAACTTAGTTTCTTCAAGTCTTTTCAGTAATTTTGTCTTTAGAGTATGGCTTATGGTGGTTTTAATAATTTCTTTACCTACAGAAAAGACTAAGTGTTTTATTCTTCCAATAACAGTGCCAGGATTGTATAGTAGGAAGGCTATTCCATTTTTATAAATGTGGAGGAAAAAAGTGAATGCTTGCTCTTAATGAGAATTATAGTTATTTCTGTAAATTGTCCAGTGTCACATGAGTAGAGCTCTATAGCCTTTGTACATCTTGTGTTGCCTGAAGTAACGTTTTGGAATATTGATCTGTGGTGGTATATATCTGACAGTCTGAAGGCTCTTGCGACTTCTGCCCAGGAAAGGCTGTTAGCTCAAACTGAGGTTTTGTTTTCCCTACTCTAGTGCCTTAAACTAAATTGACTCAGAGCTGTGTAATGAAATGGTTGTCCTATTTGGGTATACTGGCACCAGTTGTTTTATTTCAGCAATGCTGGAGTGCTTCATAACCTTGAAATACCCCTTGCTTATTAATTCTAGCAAGTCCTGTTTTAGCAGAAGTATTCACAGTGCTGTACTCATTGTATCATCCTGTATCCTCCTTTAGCATCCACTTTTATAAAAGGTATATTTATGTTTTTCTTGGAGTTTGACTCTTTGCCCCTGCATTTGTCCTTAGCAGTGTATTAGACCTTCCCTTTCTCCTACTCTTTTGTCTTCTGCTCTGAAGGTTATGTTTGATTAACACAATGTCAGCTTGAAGAGTGGAACCTTATTCAAATCTTCATTTGAACTCTCTCAATATACGGTATTTTGTGAGGTATAGGTATGTCACCTTCTTACCCAGAATCCTACTGTGAGAGATTTTGAGGTTTCTTGTGACTCAGTGGTTTGGGTTTTTTTAATTATTTTGTTTGTTTTTCTGGTAAGGTGTGGGTGTATTTTTTTTTAACTTACTCAAACTAATTGGAAGTTTAAATTTTCTACAGGTGATATGGAATGAATACTGATATTTTTCATAGTTGTGCTGGAAGGCATCTAGACTTACCTTCTTGGAGAATGGTTAAGATAGTATCCTGAAATACCATAATATTTTTAAACTTAAAAACACACTTGAAGGTTTTTTTAAACTTAAGTAGATGTTTCCGGATTGGGCACCTGTTGTCAAACTGTTGCTCCAGTTTAACAGAATGTCTGGAGTCTGCCTCCAAGCAAACTAGAGCTTCCTGTGAATGAGGCATGTGGGTGGAAGCTGCTGAGAGGAAGTGGGAGTTACAGAGAAGCATCCCCTGTATGTTGGAATTCTGCTGTTTGACCTACTCTGCCCTTTGCTACTGTTCTTTCTACACTACAGCTGTACTATGATGATCTGTTAGCTGAGATCTGCTTTCAGGTGGAGTGAACTGAGGAATCATATGAAAACTTCACTGTTTTTTTCAGTTATTATCTTTTTACTATGGGGGCATGTGTGTAATGAGAGTGTGTATGTGGAAAGAATGTCTAGAAAAACTGTGCTTCCCTAGAGTGTAAAGTGAAGATTTATTTTTTCCCTTGCTCATTGTTGCACTAGACTGATTCCTCTGCATTTTCCATGACTAATGTCTGCTAAATATATGCTGGCTGTGTCTTGACTGGGATCTATTTTGAGATGAAGAAAAAAGCAGCTAAGTTATTGTGAGTACCTAGGTTGTGGCAAGGGTAATGATACCAGTGATTCCTTGCTAGAAAATAGTTAAGACTTTGCTTCAACAAAAAATGCTGCCTCTAAACACCATGACTGCTTCATTAGCATATTATCATCAGACTAGAAAATCAATAATCAGGCTACCTTGTGTGTATATCTTTGTTACCAAAGAACAGAAAGACATTAAAGCAAACCTGTTTTCATAGAGGTGTTGCAATAGAATGTCGTTTGGTGCCCATTTTTCGACTGTGATTGCTTCTCAGTGCAAGAATTGTTTTGCCATGTCAAGAGATTCAGGCTGCTGTGTTCTGGATCTCAAAAATCATGCTAAGTGGAAGCATGCGCGATTTCTTTCTTTTGGACAGGGTTATGAGTAAGCTAGTACAGCTACTAAATCATGTTTATTGCTAACTGATCAGACTTCAAGTTTGCATTTAGAAGCCCTGATTCTTCAGATTTTCTCTTATATTTTTAAGTAAAGGATGTCTGGCAGATGTTGATGTGTATAACACCTTGTTGTACAAAGGTCTTTTTTCTCTTTTTTCTGTATAACTTCCCTTTCAGAGGAAAAAAACAACATGTGTATTCTCCTCCTTATACTGCCCATCGCATCCATCGTTAGTTTCAACCACAGCAGAGCTCTGGATTATCTAAGTCTACCCCTGCGCGATTAGACAATGTCTGTGTATTCCTCCCACACCTGCTTCCACTTGTTATGTACTCTGTTTTGCATTTGAGCTCAGCCACAGGTTCCCTTTTCTTTCACATTGGTTCATTGTCAGGCCTGCTTGAATTCCTACATGCAGGAATGGTTCCTCTTGTGCTTTGAGGAGGTTGGTCTTGAAAATCAGCCAGCACTCACAGGCCTTCCCTTCACCCTCCATGGTAGTCTTCCAGGACATTCTACCGAGCAGATCCCTGAACAAGCTGAAACCTGTTTTCCTAAGTGTCATGTTGCAACTGTATCTACTGGGTCTTGCACTGTATGCTGTACTATTTGTCTTTCTCACTTCTCTTAAGACTTCAAACTTCACAATTTTCATGGTTGCTGTGGCCAAGTCTGCTCTTGGCTTCCACATTTCTGTCTGTTTCTTCCCTGTTTGTGAACAACAGGTCCAGTAGAGCATATTTACTAGTTGGCTCATTGGTGACTTGCATCAAGAAATCATTTTCAACAAACTCAAGAAAATTCCTGGAGTGCTTGTGTTTGGCTGTACCCTACTGGCAGATGTGAATGGTTTTAGGCCCTGGTATGTGCCAAGGTCATGTGCAATCATGCAGCTTCCTTCAGCTTTCAAATGAAGGCTTTTTCTACTGCCCCTCCTTGATCAGGAGGTCTGTAGGAGGCATCTAGTACAAAGTCAGCCATGTTGCACTATTCTCTGATCCTTTCCTATAAGCTCTCGAATGCCTTGTCGCTCATTCCAAGTAAAGCAGTGTGTGTTGCAAACAGCCCTTTGCATGGATTGAAACCCATGTTCTTTACTTTCCCAGGCTGGCTTTTCTAAAGAGTCTCTGTCCTTCCATTGCAGCACTCCAGCCATGTGAGCTGTCCCACCATCACTCTTAATTCCTGTGAGGTTATAGCTCTGCAATGGTGCATGGACTAAGTCCTCCTGTTACTTCCCATGCTGTGTACATGTACTTGAGATGGGCCCACAGACAGGCTGCTTCTACAAGGGAAGAGTGAGAACCTTCTGTCTTGTGTTGCCCTTGTCTTCGCTTCTCTCAGTGTGACAAGTCTTATTCACAAGCTTATTGCGCCTGGTGACGAAAGTACTCTTGCCACACGTTGTCAGATGAATCCTTGTTCCCGAAAGAGGTTCCCGTGGTCATAGCAGTAAAAGTTCTGCTAATAACTGATTATTGACCCTCTGAATATATCTACTCTATCCTGAGCCTTTTGCTTCTCACTGGAGAGACTGAGAAACACCACCTCAGCTACCTTGCCCACAGTGCTCAGTAGTCACTCTTGATTTTCTCAGTAGTTGCATTTTGGAAATGTCATTGGTGTCCATATGGATAAGCAGGAAAGTGCAATAGTTTGAGGATTGGATGAGCCTCAGTCCTCACAAAACAGTGTTCAAAAAGCAGAAGACTTCCGAGGACCTCCTGCTTATGTTCGCTGTTGTGCAGTGTGTTCATCCCCTCCTGCAGGTCTTTCAGCTGGCCACTCAGCACCTCAAAGACAGCACACCGCCATCAGATGAGGGAGCACACTGTGATCCACAGCACCAGGGAGGGGCAGCGGGTGCTTCCTTCAGGCCAACACCTGCATGGTGACACCCTCCCTGTGCAGTTCTTGAAGTTCAGATCTCTGATGTGTAAGGGACAGTTAATTTGGCAGTTGTTGGAAACTTCATCTTGTAACATGTTGCACAAACTTGAACAGTGCTTCAGGGCCCTTTTTAGTTTTGTGAACATCGGTTAGCTGCCTCTCTTGTCTGAGCCCTGGGAGATGGATACACTGCACAGGGGTTTATGTTGTGAAAGTATTAAACTTTATCATCTAGTTCTGTCCACAATATGGGTTTAAAATACACATTTATGCGAACGTTTTGTTCTACTTCCCGTTGGTTTCTGATAGGTATATCACTCAATATTATTTTAACAACTCAGTATTGTAAACTTACCTCTAATAACTGCTATTTCTTCAAGGCAGCTGTTCTTTAACAGTAATCATTTAAGTTTTTATTTGGCTGGTGCTGTTGCGTTGGCTGATGTTGCATAATTTCTTGGCTTCTCTGCTTGAAGGGACCAAACACAACAGATTTTCCTGTTCATGTTTTGCCAGGTCATGTGCCTGTAATGATATATATCTCTTTCACTTACCTTGAAATACTTAACAACATTTAATAAATACCTCATCGTGTAGATGGGAGGCAGTTCTGCCATATTGGGGATGCTTCAGTTGAAAAGCCTAAACTTTCTTCTCTTTCTCTGTGTGATATCTGTAAACATAATTTGTTGTAGGTGGAAACCCTGCGGCTTTATTCTATGTCCTAGGAATTACTTTCTTCATCTGTGTCTCCTTTAAAGCGAGATTTTAACTGAATAATGCTACTGGGGCTTAGTAGGGCTAGGCAAAACCAGATCATCTTTTCTAGTTGCTCCCCAGAAAAAACACTTAAAAGAAGGTATGCTGTGGGTTCTCTGACTAACTTGTGAAGTCAAAGGACTGATTGTGAGCTCTTCAATTACATTTCTAAACAATAATGTAAAATTATTTAGACTGCTGCCAGATTTATTGCTTCTTTGTTTCTATTTAAAAAAGGCTATTGGAAACATTGTATTTAAACTTACAGCTTGTTTTAGGCTACTGATTTTTGGATTTTTTTTTCCTTTGGCTTGTATAGCACTATTGTGAGGATATACTATTATGTAAGCACATGCATTTCTTTAACATGTCAGACATATTTCCAGACAGACTTTGTGTACAAAAAAGGAAATGAGAAACTTCTTAGTGATTAGCCACAGTTGGTGTTACTGTTAGTGGTAAATTCTTAATTTTGTTTGTCAAATAACTACACCCTACCAGCCATGAATTTTAAAACAGTTTATATAAAAACAAACAGATAGCATCTGATGATTGTTATGACTCATTTACGGAAGTGATAAAACCCAAGAGTAGTAGAGATCCTTTCTTTTTTCAGCTTGATTTTTTTTATTAATATTGCCGCGCTTGCATGCCATTGAGAGATATCAAAAAAGAAATTAAGAAGGCAGTTACTCTAGTAATTAATATTTGGTTGAGTCGTAGATAGTGAGATAACGATAGAACGGAGAGACATGTTTCAGCTTGTAAATTAAGTTTACAAAACCAGTTATTGTACAGTTTTAATTTTAGATTGTAAATACAATCAATTTGATTAAAGCTATTCTATCTGATTTTTGTGGAAATTCTTGCATTTTAAAAACTGCTGATATATGTCAATCAAAAAAGGGAGAACAACCTTTTTTTTTTTTTACATCAGTGTTGCCATCCATCACCTGCTTTAACTGCTGTTGTTATACAAAATGCTTACAATTCAGCATATTATGTAATATACTTTGCTAGATCAAGTTTGATTGCTTTTACTGAAATATGTAACTGTACACGATTCTGTGTGTTGTAAGGATAAATATTCCTGGGCCTTGTTTTATACACAGATGCTCTAGATAGAGCTTCAGCTGAGGAAGATCAGTTTATTGAGAAGTTGGGAGTGTTTTTCCTTAAAATCAATGGAAGGAACATTTATTTTCAAACTAAGTAAAATTATAGACTCTAGCCTCTAGAACAAGACACCCTCCCAAAAAAATTACCAATCTGATCACCAAGAAAGAGAACAAATTAAATAGGGATAGGATGCTGGCTTGTTTGGTTTTTTTTTTAATGGAACAGCTGTTCACCAAATGATTTTGTTTGACATGATAAAAAACCTTATTTGTCAAACAGAACATTTTGTTTGACATGATTAAAGGTACATAAATTGCATTTTATAGACACAGTTTCCAGTTGTTTATAACATTTGTATATTGCAACTGTGCTTGGTAGGTAAGCCTGTTGGCTTATAGTTCAGGAAGAAGATGGCCATATTGTATTGAGCGAAGCCAAGTAGTATTAGTCTGAGGCTTTAATTCTCAAGCACAAATTAGTTGCCTTGCTACGAAGACATAAATGAAGGGCAAAACATAAGTAGGGAATGGAGGAAATTTGTTATGCTCAAGGTGAAAGAATATATCTATTGTTTGTATTCTGTGCTTCGCATTGACAGAACCTTTTGAAAAGTCAGGCAAACAAGAAAGTTCAGTGTCTTTTCTTGCTGGTGATGGCGCTGATGTACTGTAACCCATTTGGTATATGGGATTTTAGCTAATCCTAATACAGCAAATAACTTGGAATACGCTGCTTTGTTAAATAAGGTAATGAATTTTTCTCTGTCACATTCAGTGGTTTGTTATTTGCATTTACGGTAGCCCAGGCTGGGTGTGTGATGAGTATAAACTTCCGGATCCTGGAGGCAATGTGGAAGATGAACATTTGCATGTTGAAACAGTAGTTCTCAAACCAAGTCTGGTTTCCCAGGCCACATTCCATATGCTATACAAGTGGTGTGCCCTTGCTAGTCCACATATATCAACTCTGTAGTTGTGTTTTCTCTGGGGGAGGGGTGCAAAGTTTTCACTTTGAAAACTATGTTGGAGGTTGATGCATTCACAAATAATTAACTTCAGCTTTTTGACAAAAGGCATTTTTTCTGTTTGGCTATTCTGAGAAGAAATGTGTAGGGCTTGTTGACCACTGTTTAGATAAGGAATTTTCAAATAGCTAAGGCTGTAGTCTTTGTTACAGAATACTTTGAGTTGAAACTACCACTGGGGCATATTTTGAGTAAAGTCAAAAGTGTCCACTTCCTGGTGCTGGGGGAGGTCTGTAGCCAAAAGGTGAACTTGGTGGCAGTGAAGGCACCCGGGATCCAGGAAAATGTGTATCTGTTTTCAGAAATAGCTTCTAGAGAATGCTGGCAGTATCTCCAAAGAGAGATTTAAGTTTGTTTTAGAAGCTGCAGAGGTGGCAGGAGCTGGTGAGAGACACGGACAGTGGCAGTACAGGTGTCAGGTGCTGTGAAAGCTGTTGAAAGCCCAAGGGGATTGCAGCTGGGGAGCTGAGTACTTGCAGAAGTGACAGAAAGGGTACGTATGCGTGCTTGTTTCTGGAAGTAAAATGAAAGTGTACAACATGCTTGAATTTCTACTGAAGAGTAAAGAATACATAACTCCAAGATGGCATATTGACTTGTGTGTTGTGGCCTGCATTACTGCTACTTCTTGTCAAGCTCAGAGGATCAATTGTAAGTAAGGCTGTAAATAGCTTTGTGTATTATGGCCTCTTCATGATATGGAGAACCTGTTTGTTGCTTCAGTTGTCTCATGGTATAAAACAGGCTCTTGGGTGAAGACAGAAAAAAAATTCTCTCCCCCCATCTTGAGGGTTGCTAAGAAAACCACCCAAAATGCCATGGATGGATACAATATGCTGTACAATTTAATGAAGACTGAACAATGTCTCTTTATTGGTGAACATTGTGTGCATTTATGTTTAAGATGTACTAAATTTAAATGGAAGAAGTTATATTGTTACAGAAAGGAATGGATGTGACCTTAATTTGCAGAACTTATCTCCTGTAGAACTCTATCTCAAAATACTTTTGTCTTGTACAAGTCTAATACTTCACTAACAGATCCTCAGTAAACATTTTAAGTCTAGTAGTATTCCTGAAGTGAAGCATAAGATAGGAAAGAGGAGAATAATCTGGGAACTGCTTTCAACCTGCTCTTGCTTATATAGGAATCATTAAAATAATGGTCAAGAAAGTGGTTTATTGTGAGGAGTGATATGGGGTGAAGGAAAGTTGGGTGGTGTCCTTCTGTAGGCTCTGTGGTCAAGGTAATTGTCAAACATTCCATGGAAAATTCATGTGTAACAGCAAGCAACAGAGATGAGTTTTAGGCATCTTGACAAGGCTTTCCCCTTTTATTTTGGTTTACTATTTGGTATCCAGTGCTTTTCTTTGTTAGAAGGAGGGTGCACCTGACTTCTATCCTTTACCTTATCTCTTTATGATCAGTCTTAAGGTTGGATTCTATAATCTTGGAGGCCTTTTCCAACTGAAATGGTTTTGAGTTGACAGATGGCCTCAAAGTACCGGGAACTGCAGAACCTATAAGAATAATCCTGCTTCCCCCTTGAGATACATCGTGATCATGCTTTGAGACAACCATAAGCAGTTATCTCCTAATTTTGCATTACCAGAAGGGACAAAAGTTCCAAATAAGTTACATGCTTTATATACTATCTGATAACAAGGTCAATAATCCTATAGCAATCCAAGTCATAAAAAGTCCAAACCCAGAAACTGTTTGTTACAAGTAAAGGAACAAGACTGAATGAGCCCATGGAAAAGAAACAAAGCTCTTGGTGCAGTTGGTCATGGAACTCTTCGTAGATGAGAAAGCTGGTCATTGTTAAGTGTCCTCTACTAATTCTGTAAGCTAATGTGTTTAACTTGTAGCAAGTAGTTTGACAGAAGTCTTATTAATGGGAACAATGATTTATATCAGAGTTGTTCAGAGGTTAGATGGAATGAAACAGCCAGAATTACTTGCTTTAAACTGAATAATTGGATGTGGTCCTGTCATAGTGTTCTAAGACCGCACTTGAGAACAATCAAGACTTCTTTTCATCATAGAAAGTGCTAGAGAATATGGCTACAGCACAACAGAGAAGCCGAGGATTTAGCCATTTATCTTCCCTTACAGCTGAGGGCTATGTGAGGTTTCTGTTTTTAAATATTTATGGTGACTGGTTTTTTGTGTTTCTGTTAGTGTAATAGGGAGGTCTGTAATTCAAGGCCTGCTCATGATGTGTTAATAAAGTGGTCCCTGAGTGTCAAGGCAGCGTCGTGTGGGTGAGTTATGTTCATGGCTTCTTAGTATTATCCTGTTGCAAATGGCTCCTTCAGTGGCTTCCTAATTTACAATAGTTAGAATTTTCCTCTGCAGTTCTATAAATTTCCAATTAAAGCAACTTAAGCAGAGGGATTTTTTTTTGTGTGTGTTGTGACTATATTGCTATTTGTTCATAAAATCTGGGTGAAGAGGATAGTGCTTGAAAAACTGTATTTGAGTTGATGCTTGATTAATAGAAAGTGTTGAGAATGTTCCACTTCAGAAGTGTGAGCTCTGATATGTCTCCATTAAAATCATAGAAATCATAGAATCATTTAGGTTGGAAAATACCTTTGAGATCTTCAAGTCTAACAAACTAATGTTTGTGCATTTATTAATATGCATTGGCAGTTCTTTTGATAACATTAGTAAAAAAGACTTTAATCAAGTTAGTTAGCAACACCTGGAAAACACATGAATGGCTATTTGAAAAAATATGGAGGTTTTCTGGAAAGGTTAGTTACAGAATGTAATACGGCTTTAAAGTGTCAATAAGTACATAGAGCTATTAAAGTAACAGAATTGCTATTTAAAGAAAAAGAAAATGGGTGAATTTCAGGAAGCCCTTAGTGAACTGTCTCTTGCATCAACCTCTTCTTCCATCCTCCTTCTTATAAAGTGTTAGGCAGTGAATGTTCCTAATTAATCACATCTCTTAAAACTACATGCTTATCTTTGTCTCCTAATGCTTCTTAGTTCTTCTAGAGCTTTTAGAAGTGTGGGGCTGTCTTGCATATTCAAATTAAGACCTAGAAAAGAAGTGAAGCCTGCTGATAAAGTGGTTCCAAAAGTCTGAATTGTGGTGTAGTTCCTCTGTTGTGTAGTGTGTTCAGGATGATACTGCTTAGGAGAGAACACATGTTTATGAATATGTGTAAGTTGCTAATAACATTATATATACCATATATACCAAGCATCCAGTTGCACTATGGAATGAGTCAAAAGTAGAAACAAGCTTCAAATACATAGAATAAACTTTTCTTCAGACTATTTGCTTTGTTTTATTTCCTAAACATTAAGTGTAAATAAGCATTGCAGCCTTTTAAACTGCTTTTTGTTTAACATATTTCTCTTGCTGTTTGAGTATGCAGCTGGATAATTTTCTTCAATAAAAAAGACTAGAAGAACTGTAACAATCGAGAGTGATGGATGTTGTCTGTACTACTGTACAATAGCTTCCTTTCTGAGGTTATCAGAACACCATTTTTTTTTCCGTTTTGTAGTCTGTATGACAACATTTCAAATGTTTCAGTGCTTTGACCTCAGTTGTCTGAAAAAAGTTCTCTTCTCTTGCATATCTTACATATCTTGCGTATCTTTCACTTGTCTATGAGTGAAAATTGGGGGTTAATGGCAGGATCAGTGCATGCAAGAGATTTTTGAAGTGTACTGCTTTCAGGTTCTCCCTAGTGTCCTGGTATGGATGTTGTAATTTTAAGCTGAGCTATAGTTCAGTTTTCCTTTATTGGGGGAGCTTCCTTTTGGCACAGTTGTTCTGTCCCACTGAGAAAAGGGCATCTTACCCTTTGAGTTCCTGTCAATGTACAGGGACCTCAGACAGCATAAATAGCTTTTAGTAGACAGTTGACCTGGTTATAAATATTTTAAAATAGTCATTTATTTGTCCCATTTTGCTTGAATGATTTTGCTTTATATGCTTTTTTTTTTTTAAAAATAATGCTTCTGTTAATGTTGATTTTGATAATCAACGTTGGTTCAAATTGAAAAGACAGATGCTTTTGGAAACCTCAGTTTTTGAGGAAGTCTATAAAAGGTGGGTAAATCAGATATAAAATTATTGCTTCTACTTAAATGAATTAAATCTCAGACAGAAGCTCTGAAGTAGGTGCTAAGATAAGCAAAAGCTATTATGTCGTGCTGCCCCAAATATCAAAGTGTATTCAAATGTTAATAAAAAGGTACCACTTTCTGCCAAAGTTGAATGCCTTATTGTAATTCAGAGGCAGTCTCATTTGATTAAGGTTAGAGTGCAGTAGAAGCCAGTTTGATTCTGTTTGTTTTGTACATGGGAGATCTTTACAACATGCTATTGGTGACACTTTTCCAATCTAGTTTACAGGCAGTTGATTTTCTTCTGTAGAGTCAGTCCTGTGAAGAAATGTAACAATAAAACCAAATAATTTGGTGGATAGGTTGATTTCTTTCTATTTGTCCGGACTTAGGTGAAGTAACACTGGAAAAAGGGATGGATATGCTTGTAACATGCATATGATCTAGACAAATGAGAAACTTTATCATTAGAAACATGGGGAGTTGCCTAGAGGACAAGTATATTCAAATTTTTCCTATTTAAATATGTCTTAACATGTTGCTTTTGGCGGTAGGTGAGAAAGTTTCAGTATTGCTGCTCTTAGTTGTTGTTTCCTCACATATCTTGTGTTTATTTTTTCAAGCTCTCTTCTGTATCAATTTGAGGTAGAACCCAGTCTTTTGGAATCATGGAATGATGAAAGCTTGGTTTAATTGCTAAAAACCTTCAAGTAAAGATGTTCTTCACCCCCAGAAAAACCCAGTTGAACATTTAAAGTTGTATTAGTGCATACGTAATTAAGATATCTGATTGCAGAAATTTACTTGATATGATAACATGTCCCCAGGGCTGTGAGCTGTGTTGCTCTTAATTTATATGTCACAGTAAAAGCAATTACTGTATTCTGTGTAGATGGCTTCTCTATAGATTTGATAGTATCAGAAAGAAATACTTATTCTCAAGACTTAGTTTCTAAATAGTTAGAAACATAATGCCATTTTTTTTCTTTTTTTTTCCTTATCTGGTATTTGAAGAAAATTCATTTGGTTGCCAGATACAGTTGCCATTGTCTAGATCAACTCTTGCATTTTTTTCAGCATTTAAAATTTCCCTGCCAGCTGTAAAATCCTGAATTACAAATGTTAAGATAAAGTTCTTGTAGCTATTGGATGTAGCATATTTGATTCATATTGCTGGAAGGTCTTTTGCTTAGGTGTCCAATCTGGATGATGTATTTTATGTATTTGTCTTAATGTTTGGTTTACTGTATATTTGACTTGGTATTTTATTTTTCTGTCTGTTAAAAGGATCAATTGTGTTTGTAAGGACATCTTAAAGGTGTTGAATCTCTTTTCAAGTTCAGGCAGAGAATGCAGGCGGGGACTTTTTGTCTAGGGCCATGACTTTTATTTATGGATGCCAGCCTTAGAGTTCCTAGGGCTGGTCAGAATTGCTGTAGTTGCATCTCATGGAGCATGGCTGGTGTAAGTTTACTCTGCAAGTTCAAATTTGCCTTACAAGAAAATCACGGCAGTAGAATTTTTATGGGTAGACTTTATGCAAGGCTGCGTAATTGTCTCTCTTCCAGAAGTCAATGTGAAAGCCAAAAGACTAAGCTCTTTGTTGTGCATGCTCCAATTTCACTTAAAATCAATCTTTACTTTAACTTGTATTTGTGCTACTAGATGGCAGTGTACTGATTAAAGTGCATGGAAGTGTGGTCTATGGCTTTATTAGGAAGCTAGGTAACTTCTGTTGCTTATTTTAAAGTAATTAAAAATGCATTTTCAGAGAGCACCCTTTTTAGTAGTTCTTGGCTGGTTAGAACTCCCATGCAAATGATGTTAAAATTCTCTAAAGCAGAGAATTCTAAGTGTTACACAAATCAAGAGCAACTAATTTGCCTTCCATGTGTTGGATGTGGTCAACTTTTCTTACTAAATAGCCCCTCAAGTCATAAATTTACAATAAGAGTCCTACAGCATTATTTTTTTCTTTTACAAGAAAAGTATGTGGGCCTTTCTTAAAAGTACTGTATTGTAGATTGTCCTCTACATAGTTATTCACAAAATGAAAAAATAATAAAATACTACAAACAGTATCAGTAGTTTGTCCTTGAGACAAAGCATGAAGTAGCTACAAATGAGGAAGGTTTTCTTGTTTTGGCTAATTTTTAGATCTCTGTCTCAGTTTCCCTTTGCATTTTGTGAACTGAACTTTCCTGTAAAATTAGTATCATATACAATGACATACATGAATAATTTGTGTCAGAATCAACACCTTACTTTTAAACTGACTTCTCCCAGAACCTCCTAGTCAGACATAGTGAAAACTTCTTAGTACATCAGAAAATCAGCTACTTGCTTTCTTTAAACAGAAACTAATGGAGTTCAGCTGCATAGCTTTACATGATGTTAGGCAGGGCAAATAAGGAACAAAGTGGATCCCCTTTTAAATCTCTTCAGTGGCCCTTCTGAAGGACCTTAGATTGGCTCCTAGAAGTGTCAAGATCTGAGAGTTTTTTGTCTAATTATGTCTTCTCTTATAAAGGTTATTTTAGACTTTTCAGACATATAAGATACTCTGTTGTACTTGAGAATTGCAAGAGGAAAGTGGAAGACATTTTGACAAAAAAGTACATATCTTAAGATATGGCTTCATGGTAAGGGTGAGCTGGACTAATTAGATCCTGATCTCCGCAGGGGAGGTGTCATTCTCATTTTGTCCTGTCTCCTATCCCGTAAGCTGATTAAACTTGTGAAGCTGGCAAAAAACCCAAACAAAAACGTCAAAAAACACCCAACAAACTGAAACAGAACTTGGCAGTGTTAGCTTTCTGAAATGAATATTAACTAAGATACATGTTTACTTAGAATTACAGAATCATAAAATGGTTTGGGTTGGAAGGCACCATCATCTAGTTCAAGACCCCCTAGCATGGACAGGAACACTTTCAACTAGACCAGGTTACTCAGAGCTCCATCCAACCTGGCCTTGAACACCTCAGGAATGGGGCACCCACAGCTTCCCTGGGCAACTTGTTCCAGTGCCTCACCACCCTCACAGTAAAGAATTATTCTAAATATCTAATCTAAACCTACTCTTGGTTTGAAGCCATTCCCCTCGTCTTGTCACTAGATGCTCTTATAAATAGTCTCTCTCCATCTTTCTTGTAGGCTCCCTTCAGGTACTGGAAGGCCACAATTAGGTCATCCTGAAGCCTTCTCTTTTCCAGGCTGAACAATCCCAGTTTTCTGAGCCTTTCCTCATAGGAGAGTTGCTCCATCCCTCTCATCATCTTGGTGGCCCTCCTCTGGACTCTTCAACAGGTCAATGTCCTTCCTGTGCTGGGGGCCCCAGAGCCGGATGCAGCGTTGCAGGTGGGGTCTCACCAGAGCAGAGTAGAGGGACAGAATCACTTCCCTAAAAGGACCAACTTGCATTGGCCGGGAATCGAACCCGGGCCTCCCGCATGGCAGGCGAGAATTCTACCACTGAACCACCAATGCTAGTGATTTTTTTAATTATTATTATTATTTTTTCAGCTCATTTTACACCTTATCTTTATTTAAAAAAAATTTTAATAAAACAAAAACTTTTATGCCACAAAAAACAAGGCACTAGCAATTTCTTGGATCTTCCCATCTGTTCTTCTACTGAAGAACTTTGCTTTCACAATTACAGGTTGCTTGGGTAGCTTCCCCTTGCTCAGGACTTTGTGTGTGTAGCATCAATGCCTGCGACCAGTCCAACCTTGTTTTTTATGTAATTGAGCCTTTTCTGTTCGGTTACAGGTGTCTCTACTCTCTGCAAATTGAAAGTAGCACGGAACTTTTGGTTTCTTTTCAAGTAACAGTGTGTCATGCTACTTTTCCGAAGTAAACAGGGTGATATTTGTCAAAGTTCAAGGCTTGCTAATACACTGGTGACTAGCTGACATTCAACATGTCGCAGTGGTAATAAGCTAACTGGTATGCCTGATAAAAGTAGATTTCAGTACCTTGAAGTTACTCAGCATAACTTGGGAGATGTAATTTGTGGATTTTTTTTTTTACATTTTATTAAAATAATCTGCAAATAACAGCACCTGAATATTCTGTATGTTACAGCACTTAGCAAGTTAAAAATTTATGATGAAATTCTGCCCTACTTCAGATTGCAGTGGTCATTAGCAGACCTGGAGCTTTACTTCCCATTCTTCCTGCCTTCTTTTTAAAAAGAAACGTCGTGGGCCAGTGGAGTGCTGATTCCTTCTGCTGTATCAGTTGCCTGCTACTAATGTTGGAAACATTGCTTTACGTTCCCATTATAGCTTGCTGAGTTTTGATCTGTTGGTAGTCATTTTTGTTCACTCTAAGAGTAAACGTGTCAGTAAGTTATTTAGAGATACTTGTTTTGACTGGGATGCAGTTATATGAATGGAGAATTTGAGACACGGGGAAAGCTGAAGGTGAAGAGTTAAGGCTTGAATTCATGTGAATTGTTGAGATTCATGGTCTTTCACTTTCCTATGGAGAGAAAGACATGTATGTAAATATTCAAAAATTGCAGCATTCATTGAAAGAATAATTTTTTTATTTATTAGCTGTTGGTAGTTGGTGGTCGTGTCAGGGAACTGTTCTTTGTGGGTGTAGCTTGGTTGTATTTGAAGAATCTGCCCTAACTGAATAATTGGATGGTTTGACTTGTTTAAAAAATTTTTTTTCTCTTTTCCTTTTCTATTTTCCTCCTCAGTTTCTGCTGTCAGGGAAAAGCTTTCTTGTGCCTGTACTTCATTTAATGTCAATACAAACAAGATAATTTTATCTGCCCCTTATTATGCTATTTCATATCTGGACTCATCAGCTGTTTGCTTCTATGCCATCTGTTCTAGGAAATTAATCTAGAGGATGAATGTTTAGTATTTGGACATTAACCTGTTGGAGTGAATCCGGAGATGGGCCACAAAATTGATCAGAGGGATGGAGCAACTCTCCTATGAGGAAAGGCTGAGAGAACTGGATAGTTCAGCCTGGAAAAGAGAAGGCTTCAAGGTGACCTAATTGCGGCCTTTCATTACCTGAAAGGAGCCTACAAGAAAGATGGACAGAGGCTATTTACAAGGGCATGTTAGTGACAGGATGAGGGGAATGGCTTAAAGCTGAGAGTAGGTTTAGATTAGATATTTAGAATAATTCTTTACCGTGAGAGTGGTGAGGCATTGGAACAAGTTGCCCAGGGAAGCTGTGGGTGCCCCATTCCTGAGGTGTTCAAGGCCAGGTTGGATGGAGCTCTGAGTAACCTGGTCTAGTTAAAGGTGTTCCTGTCCACACCAGGGGGTTAGAACTAGATGAGCTTCAAGGTCCCCCTCCAACCCAAACCATTCTATGATTCAACATACTTGTAGAAGTGATTGTAAAGCATTTAAACATATGGCAAGTGGTGAGGAATATGTTGTAAAGTGAGCAGGTTTGAATTTAGGAAATCCTCATCCTTCTGTGTGTGTGTCCATACCACATGTCCTCCGCCCCCCCCCCCCCATAAAAAGAAAACCAAAGAGTAAAAACCCAACCCCCTCAAACTCCCAAAAATCAAATCACCTCCCCCCTCCTAGCCTATATGTGTGCTAACCTCATGCTCATACATTTTGGAGTGAAATTCTGGGGGGGTTCTGTTTGAAGATGGTCAGTTTCATCCCTCTCTGCTGAGGGATGTTTTTGAGTCCAGGGGTAAGTACTCAAAAGCTTTACACACATCTCTTGTTCTGCTTCATCAATGTATGCAGATCAGGACTGTGGGGTGATTAATGAAGTAGTACAAAGTACAGTAGAAAGCATAGTAATCTCACTGTTAATGAGGATTTGGATTATAAATTTCAGTGGTGTCCTCTCTAGAGAGTAAGTTCTCAGCTGTCCAAACGATGTGTAATTGTATAATTCCAGGAGGGCTTAAGCTAGTGATCTTGCCTCATGCTTGTTCTCAGCATCCCAGTGGCTCCTGTCAGCTCTCCTGCAATGTGCTGCGAAACTCGAGTCCACTACTGCAACAATACACCAGAGAATATCTGCACAGAATACATCTTTTTTTTTGTACTCTTTCCTTTTTTTTTTTTTTTTTTTGGAAACACCCAGTTTCACGTGTATGTGCTGATACAAACTGAGGCAAGCTTGAAGTATGCTATGCCGATGTATGCCTTGGGATCTAGCTATTATGTGGAAATTTTTTTCTGAAAAATACTTGAAGGCAGTCGGACTTTTGGATTTTATGGCTAGTTTTAATTCATTAAATGATGAGCCACTGTTTGCAAAAGTCTCTGTGTTCCCTTGCTAAAGTAATAACATCTCCTTGGAGGTATACCTTAGATTTAATTTCTTTCTAATAAGATACTCCTAGGAAGCTGTTCTTCTTAATATGAGTTAGTAGGTTCCCATTTAATAAGAAGCTGAACAAAACCATCCGTAGTGGTATTTGACATACTAACATTAGACTGTGTCATACAACTTGCCCCTGCATCATCTTAATCCCCTGGCACCTTGCCTGTCTCCTGGCTCCCCCATAACCTGGGCCAGACTTGCCCCCTCCAAAATAAAGTCTCATTTAGAAGTATTGTCTTGCTGTCTCATAAGTATTTCTTGGTTTTTATATTCTTTTCTAAAGAGAGGTGCTTTGAGTTTGTTAAATACTGCCCTTTCAGATGCATGAAGAAAGGTAGCAGTGAATCTGTGTTGTTTTTTTGGGGCTGCAGTATTGGAAAAGATGGTCATAGTATCATAGAATATCTCGAGCTGGAGGGGACCTATTGAGGTCATCAAGTCCAACTCTGTACTCTAATTTGTTCATACAAGGAACAAATATGAACAAATGTTCATACATTATGGGTGCAATTGGATTATTGAGTTTGGATTATGGGTGCAATTCATAACACCCCAATCCTCATCCCCCAAAACAGAATTTTAAAGTATCAATAGAAACCTCATACTAGATCTACCAGTTTACAGGGCTAGGTGTATGGGTATGTCAGTATGGCTTCTTTGCAAGCAAAGAAGCACTTAGTCTCCTTGCGCTCATATCTGGCTCTGTCCGATAGCAACTGGGCTGGAGCTCATGTGGTAAATTCTGCTGAGAGCTCAGTCCTGCTTACTGCAGCTGCTTTAAATGTCCTGCCATTTCAGAATGGCGCATTAGCTCTGCCTGCTAGACACTCTGCAGACCCTGCAGTAAGGCAGTTCACTGCCACTTCTTGGTGGACTGGGATCATAGTTCTATATCGCTTGTGAAAAGGTGAAAAGATCTAGGAGCTCAAAAGAATATATTTATTTTTGTCTAGATAAGGGATATTTACTCTTTTGGACCTGTCTTTCAAAAATGTGATTTTATAGACTGAGATAAGATCAAATAAGTGTAGCTTGAAGAGGTATAAAAGTGAAAATTAAGAAGGATATAATGATAAAGAAAGTGTATGTTTCCTGATAGCTACTTATGTTTCTTTTTATTAAAAAAAAAAAAAAGTCCTCATAGACTTCACAGAGATTCTTTTGCAGCATAAAGCATATGGTTAAAATATTGCTGCAGCACAAATAGTTCTGCTAAGTTCTCACTGTTGTCACTGAACATGTTCAAGGATGTGATAATTTTAAATATATTTGCCTACAGTTTGTTTTAGAATACTTCTGTAGTTAAACATGTTAAGACAGTTGCAGTTTGAAGTTGCTGTGTTCTCCATTTAATGCAAAGCTTTTTCCTGATATTTATTCTTAGGGAAGAGCAGATGTTTATCCACAAAGTGTTATGGTACAGGACTTAAAAGACAAAACCTTCCATCTGTTTGAAAAAAAAACGCGTTTATACTTTGGAGCGTTGGATTTTTCAGCTTGGCTCTTCATGAACATGTTCTTTGCTTTCTGCTTTTTAAAAAACGAATACAGCTTCTGAGTGTTTTTTTTCTTGTTTGTTTGTTCCAAAATTGAGTGACTGTTAACTAGGAATTGGTTGACTACAGCCTGTAAAGAGATTTCAGTAGGCTGCTTCAGAGAGGTGGGATTTTTTTGTAAGTTTCCAAACCAAGCAAGTATTCTTTCCCAAACTTATAAAAAGAATAATAAAAAAAAAAAATCAAACCTGTGATTCCCACCGCACTTATTCTATCCCAAAGGAATACGGAGCCTCTTTCCCCGTCATACACCCACCCTCAACCTAAACAAACCATATTTTTGAACTTGTACCAACTGAATTACTTCTAGTATGGATTTATGCTAAGGAATAGCGCATTGAAATATGGGAGAGTCAGGACACCAGGACACAATTCAGCAGAGCTGTTTCAGTATTCATCTGTGCAGGTGAAGAACTGTATGTATCTGTGCTCTGCATTAGGAAAAGAACAGGTTTGATTTGGGATGCACAGTTGAGAAGAGAGCACTAAGAGTTAGGGTATCTGATATTTTTGTTTGACTTTGTGCTTCCTGTATGAATCATTTAGTTTATGGTCATTTACGTATGGCAGCAGAGAGACCTTCAAGAGCTTGGAAGTGAAAAGATGCATACATGTTTTAGAGTGAACATATATTTCCAGAGTGGAAACAAACTACTTTTAAACTCTTGTCAGCACTATCTGAGAATACTTTTTTTAGTCTATGAGTTATTGAACTATTACTCTAGTCCAGAATTTTCTGGACTGAGAAAGACAGCGAGAGGAACTGATTGTGGCCTTCTATTTCTCTGCAGCTAGGTGATAAATAGTCTTCACAGTTGCACAATGTGGCTGGTGGCATTTGCACCAAGTTTATGAACAGTATGTTACTTGTTTTATTTTGTCCAAGTTGTTTGTTTGTTGGCATGGCACCAGTCCAGCTTCATTACTAGAGTTCTTGTCATACAAGAAGTAGAAATGAAAGAAGAAAAAACAAGGAAGGCAGTGGCATGTCATGAAGGTTAAGTTATGGATAACACCTTAAAGAGCCGGTTTTCCCATGCATTTTATGATGGGACAAGGAGATTAAGGTATGTGAGTGATGAAGAGGGAAAGAGCGAACTGAAGCTCTGAATTTGATCTGCTTGAGCAAAGGTTGCGTTTTTCTAAGGTTGGCTTAAGTGAGGAAAAAGTACTGCTACTCGCATCATACCTGGAACAGAGAGCCATCTTACTCAGGCGAGAGACATGAGGTTAATTGCAGTTAACAGCAAGGCCTTTTTACCTCTTCAACAGGAGAAAAAAAATAAATGAGGGGTTCTCTTCTTAGGAAGCCCTGGTTTGTTTTGTCAAACAAGAATATATGGCTTGTGTAAAAAAACCCACCTGCTTTAGAATGGATATTCAGCAAAAGGTTGATAATGCAGCAATAAACACAATTAGCAGATGTTTGACTTCTGGGTTGTTCTGTTCTGGGACCTGAGGTACAAATATGTTTTCCTTTTGTAGTGCTAATGAAGTCTTGGATCAGAGCAAAAATATTATCTTGGAGCTGTTCTTAGCAGCTGCTGATACAGAAAATGTTAAGTCTGGAACTCTGTTTCAGTTCCTTTTTTGGTATTCTCTGAGCTGGAATTGAAGGCACGCCGTCTTGCCCATTCTGCTGCTGTGCGACCCTGCAGTAGCTGTAATCAGTGGCCTGGGAGATGAGAGACTGGAGCGGGAGCGATTGGCTGGAGAGCAATTTCCCGGAGTACATCTGTGTCAAGCAGAGCGAGCTAAAGCAGTCATGTATGCGCAGGCTCTGATCTCTTGGGAGGTTCATTACAGGGTCTCGTACAAGGGCATTCTCCGCTTCTGCACATCAGCATGGAAGAAGCTCGTCAAGGGAAGAAAATGCAACCTGTATGTAAATAGCAGCTGTGTTACTTAATAATGGCTAAAACGTGCTTTGGTGCAAGTGATATGTAACAGCTGTGTCTCAGAATGGTGTGCTACCTTAGACTCACCAGTTGTGGAAGAAATTTTTGAAAGATCTGGTGATAGAAATAATACTTTGAGTAGATATTTCTGTATTAGGGAAGATATTAGCTCTGTTGTTGAAATTGCTTAATCATAGTAACCACCTTAATTCAGAAAGAAAATATGCTTTTACAATTGTGAGAGCATACTACCAGATTTTGAGAGTGGTTGAGTGTTATGTGTTGGGTTATTTTTTATTTTTCTTTTGCATTATTTTGAGTCAACCTTTTTTAATTTGAAGGTTATCAGCTGTGGCTTTGAGTGATTCTATGCAAGTATAGCAGGGATGTTTCTGGTAGTGAATCTTGAAATAATCTATTGATTGTTCTTTTTTGACCAAAAAAAAGGGAACTTAATGAGCTGTGTAACTGAGGTAAAATGATCATGGAGATAGCATTTTCTTCAGACCTGAGTGGCACAGATAAAAAACTCCATTTTTGGGGATTTGTATAATGAAGCAGTGAATTCTAATATTAGTATTACAAGCTATTGCTTAGCACTTGTATGGGTTGTTGTTACCACTGCCATGTAGCTGCAATGCAGTGTTGTAACAGGGTTTACTACTTTAAGAGTTTCCTGGAAATTAAAACTTAGGGAATGGAATTTTCCTAAGCTGTAAAGCTTTACAGATTCCTGAATTATTTTATATAAATTTTATAAAATGACAAGTACATTTTCTATTTCCTTGTGTGAGCATAAGATGTACGAGTTTGATTTAGACATGTTAAAATGCATCAGATTGCAGTGGCCTTTTGTTTGTAAGGGTCTCTGTAGAACAGTGATCGATTTTTGATTTTCGTTGTGATGCTACTTTCAGCTCAGGACACAGCACTCTATCAAGCATGCATATGCCTAGAAGACTAGGTAATGATACAAGGTGGCTCGTTATAAGGCTTCTAATACTTCTGCTTTTTTTAACTGTAATTTCAGAAATTTAGGTGAATGGAGATGTGGATTTTTTTTTGAATGAAATTTAGTCCTGTGAGGCAGTGATAAAAAGCAACTTTGTAAAATAGCTACTATAATATTAGATATGCAATTTGATATCTTGTGTTGGATTGGTGACATTACTTGCTAAGATTATGTGTGGTGGTAGATTTTCGGGCTTGCAAAACACTCATGTTGAATTCAAATGAGCTTCTGATTTTAATCAAGTATTTACTTGTGTTTTAGTCATAATTTGCTAGGAAATAAGCCATCCTTTTTTCTTGTGTTTGTTCTAACCCAGGTTTTTTTATGAATTGCTGTGGTATGTCATAGTTGACAGCCATTCACAGTTGTGACCAGTCTCTTGGTGTTATGCTTCCTTTTCTTTCTGACTTTTTCTCCCAGTTTCATGTTCTGGTCTGACACTTTGTTTACTGTTCAGAGATATGTTTGATTTGTCTGGGATGGGACATGGCTTCTCTTGCAGGTTGTGGTGCTCAATGTCACCCTGGCTGGAGTAACACCTGCTAGAAGTATTGAGATAAAACTACTTATAAACATTAGATTTCAGTGGTACAAGAAGCAATACATTAACATGTTTAGAGTCGCTTTTCCTGAAAGGGTTTGGGGTTTGTGGTGTTTTTAAAGTGGCACATATACATATCTTTACTGCCATCCACATAGAGTTTTGGAAAGTAAAAGTAAAATGCAACTTGTGGAGAGTCTGACTGAAGTCTGTTTATGTCTATTGGACATACTTGTCCAAACAAGGTTTGTATAGCTGCTGTGTTTCTTGTAAGTCTCCTAGAAGCAGATTGGTCAGATGTATTTAGTAGGGTAAGCTGAGCAGCTAATTAGAGGATTAGTAGGCTAGAAAAACTTGTCTAAGTATTTCTAACCTCTTTCGTTACGACTGTGGTCTTGCTCAAATCTAAATGTTAAACCTTCAGGTGAGGCTCTGAGTATTGCTTTTGATTAGGATGGATCTTCATTTACATGTGAGGATTATTGTATACAATAGTAATTGTATAACCACAGGTAAAATTCACAAGAAGAGGGTGTGTGTGTGGTGACACTAAAGCCATAGAGCTGTACTAGAGTCTGTACTGTAGTGCTTGAGCAATACACTGTGCTAGGATAGTAGTGAAAAAAAATCTGGAAAGCAGCTGCTCCTGTGCAAATGAGACCATAGAAAATACAACTAAGGGGGAACCCATCAGTATGGTATGCTTCCTATTTTAAACCTGGCAAGTGTTCTGTTTGTGAATTATTATTAATTGTGCTCTCATCTGTATATATTTAGAGGGCAAGGCCAGCTAAAAATTGTACTATGACAAAATGAGACAGGGCTCACTTATATTTGGTGCATTTTCCCTTGGCTGTTAGGTTGATGTGCTTGATTTAGAACTGGTAGTGTTTCATCACTCTGGCAACTTCTGTAGATACAGTATTGCTGCGTAGAGCCTGTGCCCAAAAAACTTCAAATGCATCTATAGAATCACTTGTGCAGTTCAACTAAAGACTATTTATTGGACTGGGCAATACCTTCACTTACTGTTATTTAGAAAGAACTTTAATTTTTCATATCCTGGCTGTCCTTAAAAGAGGCATCAACCAGAGATGCCTGCCCTTCTTCCCACCGTGGGCTCATCTTACTTCTGATTTAAAAGCAGACTCAGTTTGAAAGAGAAGTAAAACAATATATTTAGAGCTAACCAAGTGCTGATGTTAGTCGTTCCTGCAGGTAAACCATGTCAAAAAGCCCTTTCTAATTTACTCGCTCTTAACTAAGGCTGCTCAGTGCTGTGTATGAGTAGCAGTGGGAGAGCTATAAGGGTAGATCTGATGATTGTCTGAGGTAGAATGATTGTCATTGAACTCTTCATACAGTAATCAAAGATGGCCTTATCAAATATATTTTTCTGGTTTCTTTTGTTATCACTTTCAGAGTTGCTGTCACTGGTAGACTTATCTCCTAATTTTGTAGGACTAGAACACTGGTCTTGTCTGTTCTGCTCCTCCCCCCCCTTCTTCTCCCCTTCCCGAACTATTAGTGGTTATTAACTTGCAGTTCTGGGAGGTTGAATGGATAGAGAGGAGTCTGTATGTGTGTTTTGTAAATTGGAAATGTATTTATTTCCTAACTACATGGAGTATTATGTGTGCTTAGAACAGAAATGGAGGCTTCTGTAACAGACCACTTTGGAAATGTGGCTGTGAAAATGAATCATGAATTACCCTGCTGGTTCTTAATTATTCTGAACAATATATTTCAATAGCTATGTAACAGAACAAATGTTAGTCTATCTATCTATGAAAGTTGTCAGTTTTAAAATATTTTTTATATATACATCCACATAACCTGGATACAGCTGCAAACTGAGGTTTTGTAGTTCCGCCTTGGTTATCTTTGAGATGTATGGTCAAAATGAAGGGGTTTTTTTTGTTGCTGGTTCTTGAGCTAAACCTTTATTTTTGAAGCAGAGCAATATTGGAAGTCTTCTGTTATTTAATTTTTTTGTTTGATTTGATCACTGGAGCCTTCCTTGATGACTGTCTTCTGAATGCAGATCCAACAAAGGAGGGCTGAAAACAAAACAGAAATCCTGCTTAGGCTATGCTTCCTAGGTTGCCGTAGGCCTCTACTGTTGTGTTGGATGGATGGTTTGATCCAGCTTAACTGCTTTCCTATATACTGATGATGAAGGAAGAAAGAGCAGTGTATGAAGCGCAAATGTGATGTTGATCTTAGCTGGTAAATCTACAGTAGCATGTAGATTTGTTTGTAGAGGTTTGCCAGTTGGGTCTGTAAGCGGTGTGTGCTCCTGCTTTGGGAGGAACGGTTTGTTGGTGCCACATTCCAGCCTAAGAGCTAAATCCTGTCTGCCAGATCTGGTGTCTCTACAACAGCGGAGATGTATCCATGAGTTCTTGTGGGAAGGAGAGGGGAAATTATTTGCTTTCTCTTCAAGCCAGAGAGGTTGGGTTATAGTTACAGTCATAAAACAGTATGTAGGTTTGCTGTGATGGTGTAGGCAGTTGTATTAGAATATTATTAAAATAAGAACTACTACACTCTTGGCCAAGGACAGATGTATACGGGGAAAAAAGTAGATATGAATACACCCCCTCCCCACCTGCCCTGAGTTGGGGTTTGTTGTTTTTTTTATTGGTTGGTTTTGGGCGGTTTTGTTGTTAGGTTTTTCTTTTTTTTCATTTGCATCTACTTCAATAAATGCTGCAGTGAAGCTTCTTTGTAGCATGAAAGTGGTAATGTGATTTTTTTACAGGGCTGGGAGAATAGGGATGATGGTGGATGTGGGGTTTTTTTGTTTGTTTTTGCCCTCTCCCATGCCCTAATTACTTATTCTGTGAGTGCTAGTGCTGTCTCTTCTGGTGCTGCAAGTCTCTCCCTAATTCTGCTGGGGAAGAACTTTGATCTGAGAGAGTGTAAATGGAGCACATGAACATTGGCTTAGTTAAGTGATGTTCTTAAATGTTGAGCTCGAATTATTCTCAAAACAATTTCTGAATGGCTCGTAGATTTCAAAGGTTTACGGTTAGCTGTATCAGCCATTTATGATCACTGTCTAACACCAGAATGAATTGATTGAACTATATTTCAAGTACCTTAAAATGTGCTACTAGCAAGTTGTCTGTCTTGGAAGTGGTTATTCAGTGATGCACTTTGGCAGCATGCCCGTCTGAAGTCTGTCGTGTATGTGACTGCATAAGGTTAAGTGAGTTGCATGGTGAGAAGAGCTTGTACAGATGACAGTGGAAACTTGCCTTTGGATTTAATACTCTGTGCGTCATGTTTGTGCTAGTCCACTATATGGTAGCTAACACTTACTGCTGGAGGTTGTCAGTTCTTCCAAACTTTAGGAGCTTTCCTTCATGGTTCATGCAATTTAGGATTGATTCTTTTTTTCAACAGTACTTTTAAAAAACGTGTTGCACTAATATTGTAGATATAAAAAGTGTACTGTACTAAATGACGACAGATGTTTGACAAGGTGAAGTGTTAATTTCTAACACTTGAAGTGAATTTCTGGGTGCTTGTTTGTCTGCAAAGGGGAATTACTCTTTCCTCCTGGCCTGAGAAAAAACATTTGAAAATCAGAGGTGGCAAGAGGAATCCTACTGGAAGTCTGCTAGAACACAGAGTGTTGATCTGATCTGCAGCAGTTGAAAAGGGATTTCATTTTCATGCTGGTGAGAGTTAAAAAGCTGAGAAGACAGGTTCTAGTGTACGTAGGCACCTCTGGCTGAATATGAAGGTTTTACTGGAGGGTTGTTTCTACAGTATGTTTGTGAGTATCCAGGTGTTAGGAAAAATATACGTAGTGTATCTTAATACAATGTACTAGGCTTTTACTTCCCCCCCCCCCCCCTTTTGAAGTATGTTGGTTTTGTTTTTTTTTTATAAATTACCATCTTTTTAAAAAAAAAAAAAGACAAACCAAACGTGAAGGCTTAATCTTGCTCGGGGGTACCTTAGTTGCTGCTTCTGTTGGGTTTTTTCCCTTCTCAGTTGTTCTGTCTCTTGACTGAAAATGAAAGTTACATACATTCTAAGTTAGTCTTGAATTTTACTTTGGCTCATCTTTAGCAGCTGTATTTGGGCATCTGTGGAATTATTGCATGTAAAGTTTCACATGAAGTGGCTGGTAAACTGCAGAGGAATGCTTGCTTTAAGCTCAAGTCGTTCTCTGTGCCTAAAAAAGGGAAGTTGACAAGTTCTCAACAGTCCTACTGCTCTTTGTTTGTGTATGTAAAAAGTTCAGAAAGTAGAAGAGAGAACTAAAATGGCAGCTGTAATAATTTTCCCTCACTTTTGTGCCTTCAACTGACATGATGGATCTAGAAATACTGGAAACGTGTGCCCTAGAGACTTTATTTTTAACCAGGAAAAGGTTGTAGTTTGGAATTACTTTTACAGCGTATTTAAATATTTTTGTTTTTTTTACCTGACCTAAGGCAAAAGTATCTCATACTGGGATTTGCTCTCGGCATTGCAAACAGATATGTTAAAATGATGCTTTGTGTTTTCCTGAACAAAGGCTGTAAATTATATACTTTCTTCATGTATGATATTTGTGGTTGTTGATGGTTTATTCTTGGAAGAGTCTTTGCATATGTTGAGTACTTTGAGATAGTGATAGAACCGTTTGCAAGGGCACACATGCCTTCCTGTAATCTAATCTTAAAAGTCATATTACTTTACATATTATGTGGTTTTTGAAGGCTGCTTCTATATGTTTGAGTTTGGCAAAGAACCTCTTTTACTAAAACAAAGGGTGATAAATATTAATAATATGATGTAGGGCATACAGCAAATACTGTCTCAAAATGTTATTGGGAGATAAAAATCTTTTCTTGTGTGTGTATTTTCTGCAGTGTGTATGCAGTTTTCTATTGGTATGCAGTAGTTTGTATAATCTGGAGAAAAACTTTGTCTTCCTTTATTGCTCAAAAATTGTGTTTGGCCAGATTTCAAGGGTCCTAAAAGGACTGAGGATGGGTGTGTTTAGATACAGGATTTTTCAGCAGTCTGTGGCTGTAACAATGAAGTTAATTATGGAACAGGTTTTGATAGCAATTTTCCTATTATTAGTTTTGGGGTTTTTTTTCTCTCACATGTGATAAAACAAGGTAGTTTAGAGGATTTGTGAGTCTTCCATCTATATCCATCTCTATTTGGAGTTTAATGGTAAGGTTCAAGATTACTGTGTGTATCTGTTTCTGTGAACTGGAGTGTATTACAATATACTTGATTTTGTTGTGTAGGAGACAGGAAATACTATTCCCCCCCACGTCACTCTCCTATCATCTTACCATTACACTTTTTAGATTTCTGCCAATTCTTCATTTGTCCAACAGACATGACTTTGGTTTAATCACACAAATTTTTTTAATTGTAGCTGTGTGAAGAGTGCAGGAATTTTGATTTTTCTACCCTACATGAAAAACTACTTTTGCAATGTAGCGGTAGTGACAAAATTTAGGTTATGGTGTAATGCCTTTCTTGAAAACCCTATTTTTAGGGACACAACTCAGAGTCAACCTTTATTTAGTTTTCAGAGGCTTATTCTGCCATGTGCCACTCTTTTTTTTTCTCTTGTATTCTTGCTTATTTACATAGTGCCAACTGCTGTGGTGTTTTTTGTTTTTTTTTTTTTTTTTTTTTTGTGGTCTAGCTGTCTTTAACCTTTTTTTTTAAACCTCATCTGACTTTTTTGTTCCCAGTATGTGGTGTTTGTCATCTTCATATTCTTTAATCTCCTTCCCCCAATAGGGAAACTAAGATTTAGATTTATTTTGGTGTGTGTTTGTATGTGTGCACAATACACTGTAGTAAATATCTTTTTTTTAACACTGAGGAGCTACATGTCCAAAACCAGCTTTCTTTGGGGGTGGAACCTACTACAGTATGTTTTAGCTTGAACCTGTTAAACAGGTATGTTGTTTTTCATCCTTGTTGCTTTCCTGTGAGATGACAAACTTGTTCTATATATAAAGCAATTGCATAATTCTTAGACCAAAGTTTAGGTAAGTGTCAACAATGTTAGGGTTCCCAGTCCCTGTAAGACTCCGGATTTAGGCTTCTGTTTTTTTCCTCAGGAAAAGTCACTTTAGTGAACTGATCCAGTGGAAAACTAATTAAGTTGTTCTTAAAAAAAACTAAAAACATAAAATCCATTGCTTAAGCGCTTTTTATCTGATGCCATGATTGTTAGATCTGGCTTAAGGAAAAAAGCATGTGCCCAAGGGAGCAGAAAGAGCAGGGACAGTAATCTTTAGCAGTTAGTGTACCCTTGTACTTGGATGTAAAGCACTGCCCTTAGGCTGTGGGTCTTTTGAAGAACCAGTTCTGTCAGGAGGCTGTAATTTGTGAGCTGTTAAAAGTGGACTGTATTCTAAGGAATGCAAACACATGCAGAAAGGCAAGTTTAATGTTATTTTTGATATCAGGTCTGAGATGAGATTGAGATTTCTGCTGCTCAGTTACTTAATTTCTGTCAAGACTGAGCAAAAGGCAGTGTTTTAAGGTCTGCTTTAGTGATGTGCTAAATGTCATTAGAGGACATGTTCAGAAATATGCCTCATTCTTGAGCTTATATTTATTTCAAATACTGTGCTTTTGCATTATGAGTGGTGTGATCTCAGTAGTAATGGAATCTGAACAGGTCTTCTTGAAACTGCTGCTTTTTAACTTTGTGCCTTAAAAAAAAAAGTGAGTTAGGTAGGGATGTGGTTAACAAGCTGGCTGTTGAAACCTGAGTGAAGCAGTTATTTTCATCTTTCCAGAGCTGTTGGTGTAGGAGAGGCCCCCAAGTTGTGTAACTTAACCCTTTTGCTACCGCTTTGTTCACAAAAGCTTCTTATTTGTGCTGGAAAATCTCAGACAGGAATTGTCCTCTAAGCAGATGAGTTCAGGATCTCTGAATGTCAAGTTCTGTAACTTCCTATTAATTTCCCAGTTATTTTATTAAAGTAGGTTGATTGCTGTTGAATAAAAAACTAAAAGAATACTACACTCCTGAAATGTGTGTCCTAACCATTTATACGATGAAATGAAGAGCACTGAAAAAGCAAATTGCCTGGTATTTAGCCTGTCTGTTGATTTACTCTCTTTTTCCTTCAATATAGGGTAATGTTGTCTTGAAGAATTGGATGGGTAGATTTTCAGTGATGTTTTCATTCCCAATTTCTAAGTGGTGAAAATGTGCTGGTTTAGAAAACTTTGATATACTGTTTCAGAACATATTTAGAAATTTAGGAAAAAATTAGTTCTACTTAATTTTAACTTAAACTTGTGTCTTCTTTCTTCAGGGTCACGATGAAGAAGCTGTTGTAGATATGGGCAAAATCAGCTCTACTATCAATACAAATTTTGAGAAGGAAGAACTAGAGAGTAAGTTTGTGGTGGTGTTCTGTTTGTTTAACGTGCATTTTTTGCCTAGGGACAAAAGATGTATTTTCCATGCTGAAAGGAATCAGAATTTTGTGGCTATTGTGAAATTCTAGTGAATAAAACTAGTGAAAGATAGAGATGACCTGCCCTGTGTTTTTGGTCTCTGTGCATGCTTGTAAATACTCACTGTTCAAATCTGTCACAGAAAAAAATTTAAAAAAATTTTTTTTTATGAAGCTTTCCAAGGAAAACTTGCTTCTGAGATTTAGGTTTGAAAAACTAATTTTGTTGGTAAGTAATTTTCCAGCATGAGTGATGTCAAGTTCTGCAGAATCAAAAGTCAGGAAACAGGGGTCATGAGGGAGATATTTGTTTTGTTTTCTGAAAGTTAAGTATTCTTGTGATTGTGGTCATGCACTTTAAATACTGAGAGTCAGAAGAGAGGGGTAACAGTGCTTCTGGTTCCACAGTAAACTGTCCATGCCACAGTCTGCAGTCAGTTACAGCACTATGGAATCCTGTTAGTCTTCATTATTTGACTCAGCATTTTGCATTTAGCAATGAAAATAGCACTGTTTTAGTTTCATGTAGCAAAATGTAAAATTAGATACTTCATCTAAGACACAATTTCTTTCTTATTTGAAAAGGAATTACATTGGTATGAAGATTCATGGATGCTAATTAACGAATCCAGAGGGAAAAGCTAGAGAGATCCAGTGTTAAAATCTTAGTTGTCTTTCATATAGAATGCTCTGAAGCTTAATTAACATTTGCAGAATGCTAGAAGACTATCAGTAGATTCACTAAGTAGTATTGGCTCTTACTGCTGCAGAACATTAGAGAGAGCCATGACAGCAGCAGTTTCTAGCTGAAGGAAGTTGATTTAGGTTGCTGTCACATTTTTCTTATACCACCAAGAGATGGTTTAAAATGATTAAAGTTGTTTGTTGCTGTTGCAGTCATACTCTTGCTCTCTCCCTTCATTCTCCTACTCTTTTTTTGTCTTGTGCTAACACTCTCCTTTGTCTGACCATAGCATAAGCCTGGTTAAGTATGTTAAGCCAGTGGAAAATGTAACAGCCCTGACGAAGGAAGATGGTCAAGCTCTCAGCTGTTGAGCATCCCAAACTGATTTGCCACGCAGACGGATGTGTGCCAGTGCTGAGCAGAGGAAGGAAGTATGAGTGTGAGGCTGAGAGGTGCAGTGGCGGAGGCTGTGACAATGCCAGTTTAGATGGGGTTGAGCAGTGGGGAAACCACTACCTTGGCTGTTTCTGCAATTAAATCTTCAGTGCAGATTTAAGCTATCTCCTCCTTAATTTCCTTCTCTCGCTTTTCTGTGGGAGATGACCCAGAGAAAGCATGTGTATGTTTTGCAGGCAGGCAGGGGTTAAAGGGGAAGCAGGCACCCAGCTGGAGTGGTGTGCTGGGCAGCAGCCTGAGCAGCTGTAATGCCTCAACCACAACGAATGACATGGGAATGTGCGGCCAAATCATTTCCCCAGTCTCTTTCATAGCACATTGGTAGGAGTGCTTCAGCTAGTACAACATGAGATACTGGGTGGGAAGGCAGGGGGTTCAGGCTGTTTGAGGCAATTTAAGCACTGACTGTGGAAAATACCCTTGTCTTACCCACAGCCAAAGAATAAATAAAGGTAAAATGAAGACTTCTATTTGATGAGCAATTGAGTCAGCAGTTGACAGGAGAAGGCAAGATCTCACTGTCCTCACCTTGCTCTTAGTCATGCATCCTTATCTTTCCTTTTACTACATCTCACTCTTCTTGGAGTGACTCAGTGTAAGTGTCTCAACACAAACAGAAGTTAAACAAATAACTAGTAAGAATCATCTGACAAGATTGACAAGAAAAATGTATTCCAATAGGATTATCAAATATCTGAAGCTTGATATAGGCACATATTTTTACACATGAGTAGGAATTATTCTTGGCATTCACATATTTTGTAGTATCTTCTATATTTGTAAGAATTTTTTTTTACTGGTAGAATGGTGAAAGGGAGGGACAGTATGTATTTTGACTTTAATCAGTGGAAATTGTTCCAAAGTAAGAACAAGTTTTTCTTTTCCTGTATGAAAGAGAAGGGAATATAAGTGTGGTTGTTTATGACTCATATAGTTATCTTCTCAGAGATTCTTCAAATTCAGGGTATTTTAGAGGATAAACTTATGTGAACTTAACAGCTCTGTTTACAAGATCATTATTTATGAGCTATTATGATGAAAGTAGGTATGTGGGATTTTGAGGTTTTGTTTTTAATTGTGGTATTAAAATCTTAAAAGGGGAGAAATGGAATTGTTGGCTGCAAGCAGTAAAGCAACTCCAACTAGTATTCTTTTTCATTTCTGACGTGAGGATTTTCTTGTAGGCTTAAGAAGACCTGTACTAAAGCATTAGGCATTGGAAGTGTTTTAAGACCTGAAACTATTTCAGTCCAGTCTTTCAATGTGTATTTCTGGTGACTTGAAAAGCAGTTCTAGGAATTTGGAACCTTTCCAGAAGTGTGTGTTGATATATTTTCAAGGAGAGGCAGCAAGCGGTAAATGCAGTTCAGCTATGATGTGAAGCACCAAACCTTTAAGAGCCAGCATGGACAGGTGATATTTAGCTGCTTTAAAGTGTGTTGATAGATTTGCTGCTGTAGAAGGTATAATTTCACTATTAATACTGAAGCGAAGGTTTCTTGTTGTTGTCAGTATTGAATATTAATATCTTCTGGAAATTTTTTGATGAAATACTAATGGAAAGAGGGCCAAATGCTGAAGGGAAAAATAGATCTTGGATTTAGGGCTTCTCAAGCTCTGCCTTCTATTTATGGTGGCTGGTAAAGTGTGGTACCTATCTGGAGTAACAGTGTTTAGTTTAGAAAGGTTAGGCACAGGCTACTTGCTTCCTAACACTTTTCCTGTAAGAGAGAAATGGTTAGAGACGGTAAATTGCAATTGTGGGCAGACTGTGTGTGTACTAAATAAAGATACTGCACTTTACTGAAGCTGTAAGGCCTTACTTTGAAATAACAAATGTCAGTTTACAGAAGAACTAGAAGGGGGAATAACATCTTAAAATAACCTTTTTAAGAGCACCTAATGTTCTTAACTTGATGCCAGGCTCTTTGAGATGCAATGAATGAGAGTAATAACAAAGTAAGCCAGGAGGTGGAAGTAAGGCAAGAATATTAATGGCAAAGGTATTTTGTGTGATCTTGTTAAAGGTGTTTTCTCTTAAGAACCATGTTCAAGGAAGGTGTTCAAGGAAGATATTCTTAAACCTGTGTTATGATGGTTGGCTTGATACTACTGAGACCTATCTTTTAAAATGTGTAGTTAATTTTCAGTCTTGATTTGAGGATACATTTACTACATACAGTTTAAGGGAAAAGAGATGTATTCTGTTACTCTTAGCAGGCCAGTTACAAGCATAACAAAGATAAGGAGTTTATGTATAACAGAAGTTTTGTTCCAGAAACAATCTGAGGTCAAGAATGTGTATCTTGGTAGGCTAGTTTTCTGTGGCGTAGATCCAAGCAGCAGCTTCAAGAGTTAAGATGATTTAATAGCTACACTACTCTCACACTATCCTGTGGCAGGTGTAAGTAGTGTTTACATTTCAAGTGATGCTTTCATCTCTTACATCTTGATGGTTTAGAGCCTTAATTTTTATTTATGAAAAAAGCTATGATTTTCAATTAATCTTAGTTGACAATGACAGGTAATTAAATATTTTTCCCCCTCTATAAGTGAATATTGTGTATATAAGTGGAAGACTTGCTCTATGAGTGTTTTGCAATTTAAAGGTTTATGAGTCATTAAAAATTGTTTCAGTATTATGAAAGGGTTTTGGGGAACTAAGAATTATAGGACAACTTGTAGAATCTATTGCTAGGATTTTTTTCAGGTGGCAAGTTTACTATTATTTTATTCTGTAATATTAATACTAGCTACCTATTCCAGATGTATCTAAATTGCAACTGTTCAAAAACCCATGAATTATTGCTGTCAAATCTTTTAAGAAAACAAGTTGTACAGGAGCAGGTAACACAAGTAACAAAACAGGACATTGTAGTTGCTGGTAGTTGAAGACTGTGCTTAGTTATGTTTTTGTGTTCTGTAATAGGCTGTACAGATTTGAATAGGCAGTACAGAACAGGTTTCTTATGGTGCTCAAACTGAGAATGAAGGCTTTAACCTTTAGGAGACCTCTTATGGTCTAGAAAAAGAAACATGTTCAACAGGAAAAAACATCTGAAATGGTTTCTCATGAAGTTGTGTCTTTTTAGGTGGTCCACAAGTAGAAAAACACAAAACTACTTTTGAAAACAAAAATAATTTAGGATGGCCATCAACAATTCTTGCAGAACACCATTTATCTTTGGTGATATCCCTGAATTGAGAAGATTCCCTATGTAATATTTTTCATATCTTAAAATATCAGGAAATAGATGCATTTGGCAAACCGATCCATTTAAGCAGTTGTACAAGAGAGTGGTGTGATCAAAATTATGAAGTGTCTGTATTAGTGACCCATTGATGAAGATAAAAAGTTTCTTTGCAGAAGTTTTTTTTAAAATACTTAACATGCACAGTGTTACAAATGTAGAAGCTTTCTGTCCTTACAGGGCAGTGGAGGTGTGTGTGATGGGAGCCTGATGATTTTTAATGTCCCTTCAACCCAAACCATTCTTTGATTTTATGATGTGATTAGTGGACAAAGGGCCAGTTAGTGGGACTTTAGCTTGAATTGTGTCTTTCTAGGTTTTCTCTCCTCCAACAGAAACTACTCTTTGAAATTTTCTTGGGTATGTATCCTTTTTCCTGAGCTCTGCTGCAGAGACAGGCTGGACCAAAGACCTTCATCTCAGATAAAGTGTAGGGCCCAGCTCCCACAGTACCAAGTGCTGGCTCCTTTCCCAGGCAAGGGACATGGGCGCTGGCAGTGAACCACAGAGACCTGGGGTGCACGTACTGTGCCAGCATCCCTGTGTGGCTTTGCCAGCTGGCACTAAGCTTTTCCTATTACTGTTCCTACCTGCATGTCTAATGTAATTACTGATTATGGCTTTTTGAGTATTTGATTCTGTCAAATAGGAATATTCAGTGCATTCTTTTCTATGACTGCCCCCACCAACTCACATTTGGTTTTAAGTCAGAAAAAAATCACTTCTATGTGTAATAAGAAATCTGGCATTTACTGCTTCTGTTAATGTAATATAATGCTGTCTTTTGCTGTGTAGTGAGAAAACACTCTTACTGAGCTGCCTTACCATATGCTGTGCTTGCTGTGGTTTTGGATTATGCTTTTCCATTTTATCTATCCAAGTATAAAGAGTGTGTTCTCAGATATACTTAATTACTAGGAGCAGTAGGAGATTTCAGAGTACAGCTTACATGATGTTGTGGATTCTAAAATATGCTGCACTGTGGAGAACCTTGGGGTTCCAGCAATGGCGTATAGCTATCCTGTGAAAGAATTTTCTTTACTCCTTTATACAAATTTGGTTCAAAAATTTTATCTCAAATGTTTAATTCTGAGAGCAAGAGAGAGCTTTTTTTCAGATAGTTCTTTTAATAAAGTGCAGAGTCCTTGGTAATTAAAGTTTATACAATGAGTGAAAAATGCTCTTCATTTTAAAATATTCAGTTTGTGTCTTATGCAAAGAATTTCACTATCAATATTAATTTATATGTTTAATTGTGGATTAACACAGAAGTATTTTTAGTGAATTACTGACTTGAGTGAATTTTCAGAATTTTCATTATAAATAAACAAGGCGGGGGGGAGGGCGGTGTGTGTGTGTGTAAGTGAGGGATTCTTCTTGTTCCTTAAGTTTTACCAGAGCAGGGACTATTTGGAGAAGACCTGTGGGTTGTGAAGTTTTTTGGGGCATGAAAAGACTTTTTTGTTCTCACACTTATTTCTTCCATCCACTTTAGGTAATTTTTCCCGTTTGTGTGCTTCTACCTTCAGAGCAGTCCTGTGACTGAAAAGGTAGAAGTTGTGCTGATAAATTGCGTTGAGCTTATTTTTGTGCATACAAGCACTCTGTGACGTAAGAGAAATTAATGTCAAGGCATGAGATGCTATGTTCCAGATCTTTCCTACTAGGGTAATGCATTTGGAGATGTCAGTTAAGAGACAACAAAACAACTGAGTTTTTTTCCCCCCATTTTATGTTCCAAAAGAACAAATTAGGATCTCTCCTGCAGATTCTCCAGTTTTTCCATAATGGAATGCTCTGTATTGGGGCAAGATAGAATTTATTTGATTAAATAAAGGCTTCTGTTTAAAATAAATGATATATCTTCAGATTATTATTTGAAGATTTTCAGAAAAAATAGTAATTCTTGTCACAAAGTTTTTGTCTTCAGTAGACTTGGGAGTTTATTGAGAAGATGGAGTCAGACTCTTGTTGGAGGTGCATTGTGAAAGGATGAGGGGAACCACATGAAGTATTGGAAGTGATGATTGAATATTAAGAAATTTTTTTTCATGCAGTATATTGCTATAGGTTCTTATAAGTTGCCCGGAGAGGCTGTAGAATATATATCCTTAAAGGTACTAAAAGCTTGGCTGATTGTCATCCTAACCAACCTGATCAAAAAGATAGCTTCAGCTTTGAAGTTGGCTGTACTTTGAGCAAGATTGGACCAGGTAGCTCGCCTCTAGATGGTCCTTACATCCATCAATAATATATGATCTCTCTTAGTTCAAATTTCTAAGTAACAGGATTTGAGAATTCACATGGATATACACTTGAATTTTTTTCCATTATTAACATGTGGAAGAATATTCTTCTTTGTATGAAGCTTGAAAGGCATCTAGCCAAAGAAAAGAGAAAGTTCTGTGTGGAATTGTACTTCAAGCATTGCCACATCAGAGGATTTTTGGATACAAGTTTTTGATCTCTCTCAGACTTCAGAATTCTTCTACTACCATTTTCATAGGAGCTTTGGGGAGAAATTGGGAAACTTAAAGCATTTTCTTTTTTGTGAATTTTAAAGGACTTTAAACAAACTTACTTTTGGAGTGATACCAACCATGTGATAGAGATGTTGCAAGTTCCTAACATTTAAATTTGTTTCATACTGATAAGGGCCTTAAGTAGTAAATGCTCTTGGTGGATTTGAACAGCTAAGCTTGGATAAAGTCATGTTGGATTAAAATGAGCAATTATCTCTTGAGCTTTGTATTACTAAATTTAGTATTGGGCAGTCTACTAATTCTATTGATTATTGGTTTATAGTAATTCTATAAGAAGCTTTGCTTGAAAGTTGTACTGTGGTACAGACATTTATGTGAATAAAGCTTTGAAGGTCACATAATTGTACATTTCAAGCTTTTAAAAAACAATATTCAAGTAAAAGGTAGTGTTCCTTTTAGAAATAACAGTGATGCTAGAAATATACATTCCAGCCTTTTTAGAGCTAACTTTTTCTTAATTGCTGTTACAATAATTTTATATTAATTTCCTTTCTGCATGGTTTTTTTGGTTGGTTTTTTTGGTTGTGTGGGCGTGGTGTGAGTTTTTTTTTTTTTTGTTCTTTTTGCTAGGCTGAAGGGTACTATTGGTTGTTTCATCCAATTCATTAGGAATGAAGGAAAAAAATCCCTGTCTTTTGTTTTGTTTTGCTTTTCCTTGTAAATTGTGTTTGTAAGTAAATCTTTATCTGTCCACCTCCAAATGTTATTATTCCTATCTGAATAACAAAACTCAAGGGAACACTGACCTACTCAATGCAGCTGTCTTATTCTTAGAGGGCTTCTCAGTGCTTTTCTTTGTTGAGTTAGAATCAAAGTTAAGCTTGTCCAAGTTTTATTATCTAGTTTTGCCCTGCCTTTGGAGTGAATATACCTGCAACATGTTTTTGGGTAATAATGGCAGTGTACTCGAAAGCAATAGTTTTGGATTTCCTAGGTAGTAGTTGAAATGTCTTTATTTTTGACTGTTTGTGATACTGAAAAAAAGTCCCTTTCTTAAGCAACAGTCTGGTGCACTGTCTTAGTCTATTGTATTGCCACCCCCAATGCTTGCTCTGAAAAAGAAAAATAATTCAGAGGCTCTTTTTCAACATCAAGTTTTTTCAAGTTATTCTGATAGAATTACATTGGATTGTGATGCATTTTACTTAATCTTTGCTGCAAATCATCTTGCTCGTCAACATTTCATGTCATCCCAAGATACCGTTGCAGGTGTAGCAGTCACTTTGCATATACAGAAGTGGTTTGGGCAAGGTGTTCTTGTTTTTCATTTGCCTACAAGACTGCATCTATGTTTCCCTGTCTTCGTGAGACCCACATTTGCTAGGGTATCAAGAAGGTGGGTTCTTTAAAGTTTCCTTTCAGAGTTGAAAAGCAATGTCAGTGTTGTAGGTTGTGGGCTCACTGACTGACAGTGCCTACTTGGTGCCCCTTGAGGCAGCCATGAGGCACCTGGACATGATTCTGTGGTAGTCATAGCTGAGAGGTCAGTGCATTTTGGTAGGAAAGGAATTTGCTATGGACACAGGTTGTTTAAAAATACCTTTGTTTTGTTGCTTATTTCAGGTCAACTTTCCATAGTTTTTACCTGTCCCTTTGCAACATATCTGCTCTTCTTCAAACTTTTCTACTGAAAAAAATTTTGTCAGACTGCAATTTTGTAAAAGGAGATAGACTCCTCATTTGCTTGTTCTACCTCCCCTTCATGCCACAACATAGTCTTTGACTGTGGGAATGATCACACTATTACAAATGCCAATTTTTGCAATAGCAGGCTATATTGTTGAAGATGGAGGCCCTTAAAAAAACTGTGTGGGAGTTTTGTTTGTTATTGAGTACAGAAAACAATGTGGGATCTTAGTCTCTAATTTATGAGTAAAGCAAGAGACCAAAATGTGGAAGTCCTTCCAATTTTTCAGGAAGTAAAATCCTGAACAGTTTCAGATTACTGCAAGGGGTTTTTTTTGTGCGTGCAATGTTCAAAACACATGCTTAAAACAGTCTTATTAACAATATTAAAACAAGGAATTATATAAAATGTTCTATTGGTAGAAGAATGCTGGAGTTTCTCTTAGGAGGAGATAGTTCCTGCAAAAAAATCCAACACTTTGACAACGAATAGAACCATTTAGTTGTATATGTAAACTGTAGTTTAATAGTTGCCAATTGAACATATAAAATAAAGCAGAAATCCCAACAGGCATGATAACAACATTTGCAGTGAGTGGTGGCTCACTAGGTTGCACCAGGCAGCTTTGAGTGGGATGTGGTGAGTAATGCAATTATTTTTGAGCCTACTGCATTTGCTTTGTCTGTGCATAAGATTATTGTATCATGATGGTATCAATAACATGACCATAGCTAACGATGCCTCCTGGTCATATTATATACCAAGTGCACTGATTTATGTTTAGGTGTCACATTGGCATTAAGTTCTCTAGGAATTGCATTGTGCATAGCAGTCATGGAGGGTGGCGGTCAGGCTGCCCAGCAGAGCCTAGGTATTCCTGTTGGAAGAAGCTCACAAAAGACAAGTCTCTCTCTATAAATAGGACTCTATAAATTAATCTCTTTTCCACTCGTGGAAACAAATAGCTTTTAATATACTTAATTTCAGACTTGGTCATAGTGCCAGTCAGTTGACTCTAATTAAACTGGTGTTGGAAGTCTGTCAAGAATTGAGTTTTGTTACGTGAAAAGGAATTTTGACCAAATTAATTAAACATTGAACTTACTCATGTGTTAATACTGATTTTTACCTGTATTTTTAGTCATGTAGCACTGTAAAAATACACAACTTCTATAAAGCCAGTATCTTTTTAGGCTTAGGGATTCTTTTTTGGTAAACAAGTTTGACATCCTACCACTTTTTATTTCTTTAAAACTCTAATTACCAGGATTTTTCAATATCTTCAGTCTAATCTGTGTGTTCTATACACACATATATACGTGCATGTATGTGTACAGTCACAGCTCCTAGGGCTTGCTTGTATCTTGTAAATTTGCTGAATTTGTCTAAGAGCTGGAAAACCACTTCCTTTTCCTTTGGTTAATGTCAGTCTTCTGAAATAACTCTTCTGCAGTCTGAAACAGAATATTTAGCGTTAACCTCCAGGCTTCTAGTTAATATGTCTCTTCCGGAGATTGTTTGTTTAAATAGGAATTGAAAAGGCTATTGTATATGCTATCTCCCATTACAGGAGACATGGTAGTAATATGTTCATAACAGTCTGTTGATTGATTTCTTTTGCCAAAATGTTGATGATAGTATTGTCTTAATGTGAAAGGTCAAAGGAAAAACAAGATGTTGAAAGTATATGATTTAAAGAGCAGTCTATTAATTTGAGGATGTCCTCCTAAATTTATTAAAAAAAAATCTAGAATAGGAAAAAAACATCAGCCTCTCTGTAAGTTATTTGAGGTGTTGACATAGACTTCAAAATATAAGTTCTTATTATGTTGCCGATAGTAAATCAATGGTATAATTGAACATCAGTTCCATCTAGATGTGTCACATGCTACTTGAGGAAATGTTGGCAGCTCTTTCAGGAAGAGAAAACTCCTTGCAGACTCTAAATGATGGGTCAGTTTCTTAATGATGTTAATAAGCTGAACCAGGAGATTACATTATGCTATTCTAGTGACTGTCCTGGTATGAATCCCTGCAAAAAAGAGGAATGTTGTGTAATTCCTCTGCCTTAGCTTCATGTTTATCCAGTAGTTTTGTTCAGTGTTATTGGTCAAGCTTGTATTTATGTATTACTTGTTTCACAATTGAATTCCTAAACTGAGTAAGAATATGGCCCAATTTATCAGGGAAATGAGTCTAGCACTAGTTACTTGACACCCTGGGAGGACAGAAAGGAAATGGTCTTAGTAGTTTACTACAGGTAGTTTTGTCAAGTGCTTTTGGATTTCTTTTTCTTAAAGCCCTTGTCTTCAGACGCTAAATATAGGCAGCAGTTCAGTTTTTCTTTAATTGTTTCCTTTTAAACAGGCCACAGAGCTGTGTATATTGGAGTTCATGTCCCACTTGGAAAGCCAGGCCGTCGACGGCATAGACATCGTGGGCACAGGCATCACAGAAGGAAAAAAGAAAAAGAAACTGACAGAGAGGATGGCCGAGAATCTCCATCATATGGTAAGAAATTTGTTGTGCGAGTTCCTTGCCTCTCTTGAAAATAAACTTGTAGTAGTTAACTCTGCTTAAATGTTGCTTGTTTTGTACTATTTCTTTTATTCTCACTGTAATTAATGTCTTTCTATGTACAACCAGACAAGGATTTTGTGGTTGTGTTTTATCTAAGTCATAAGCTATTGGACTTGGTCCAGCTGTCCACATGAATGTTCAGCAGCCTGCACTGAATAGGTTAGACTAGAGCTTTGTAATGCTCTCCTGTAGCATGAAAATCTGTGTTATTTAAATTAGACACCTTTTTTCAGATTGTGTAGTCGTGTATGCTTCTTCGTCTGATTATTAAAAGTAATAATGTAGCTGTGAAGCAGCGTTTGCCATGGTAATTTGATCAATGATCTAAGTATTTACTTCAGCCTTTTTGCTGTCTGTTAGTAAAGGAATTGTACTGCCTCCTAAGTTTCTGGTTTGGATCATAAACTGCCCCCCAGTCTACCTCTTATCCTCAAGAGATGATAATTTTTTCTTATCGTTCTCTGAAATGAAATTATTTGGCAGTACTCTTAGCAGTTTTTCTTCAAGACCCTATGTCCACTTTTATTCCTAGACTGCAGTGAATGGGCAGGCTACACTGCAATATTTGAATTCCAGTGTGGACATCGTGCTGTTCACTATTACCTTTCTATAACTACAACCATATTCTGCATGGGGCCAGTACCTGAAAAAAAGGAGTTTTCAAATGGAAATGCTTTGACAAGTCTCCTTTTGCCATTCTCCTCTGGTTCTTGGTTTCATCCATCTTCAACGTTTCCCCTCCCAAATGTAACTTATTATAATTGACATTATGTTTGTAGAGTCTTGCTGTACAGTTTTTGAAGCACCAAGTGATATTAAATTGATAGAAAGTCAGTTCTCTGTTCTGGTTACTTCTTTATCCTGGATACACAGGATATGGCAGGATTCTTGGGGTATACTGGTTTTGGGACAGAAACAATCTGCTATGGGTCTGATAATGAATGTTGTTTGCATTCAAGAGCTCATTTCAGAACTGTTAATGGATGATGAGCTATGCCAGAACATCAGTTCATAAGCAAAATTCAATTTCGAATGAAGTTTGTTAGTAATTCAGATCTTATGTCTAAATCTAAAGGGTGCTCTTCCTTCTACACTAGAAGCATACAGTTGTATGTTCACATCTCATAGCTGTGAGAGTGATGTTTCAGTGAAAAAAGTAAAATTTCTAAAATTGAGATTTACCTGGATCTTCTGTCTCTGACCTTCCTGAGATAACATTATAACTACTACTTTATTGAACCATTGTACTTTGAAAATCTGCTTGAGTTGAAACAAAATCTTTGTATAGGTATTAAAAGTATGTAAAACCATGTACTTTTATTGGTGGGGTTTTTTTTAAAGTTTTGGTCATAGCAGTGAAATCCAGTACTTACTTTTAATCAATAGAGATTGTTTAATTTCCTTTCAAGTTTTTACTGAGCCTATTCCAATGGGTATTATATTATGAGAAGGTAAAATATTTCCTCAACAATTTAACTGCATAGTTTCTGCTTAGCTGTGCTAATTTATACATAGTGCTCCAACTACACAATGAAAAAATTAATTTTTTTTCCTATCCCATGTTAGTAGCAACAGGCCATAGAAAAGTCTTCTGCTCTAACAGTACGAGTACCTAGGTACTCACAATTGAGTATCTTCAGCTATTATTTGGGCAAACAGGCTGTTTTTTTTCCAACAGCCTGTTTTGTTTTCTCATTTTCTCCTGTAATTAGTGTCTGTGTTATGATGGTATCATTTATTTTGTTCTCAAAATGAAAACAAGGTTTCTAGCCTTATTTTACTTTTTTTAACCAGTTTTGATGTTGATTTTTTTTTTCACATTGGCCATCTATGGAAGAGCTAAAAATACTTAATTACTTTTCATAAACATAAGTTTTCAGATGTTTTGTATTCAGAAACAATTCAAAATTTTCAGAGAGCCTCCTTTTAAAGAAATGTCCATGTTTCTTTTGTTCCTCTTCCCTCTTAAAGAAGATGTTGTGCTGCACGTTTCTAGCTGAGAGCAGGAATTTTTACTGTTATGTAGTTTCTTGTGTAATATAAGTATGAATTCTTTTAATTGTTAAGTTTCTCCTTTTCTTCAAGACACACCATCTCAACGGGTGCAGTTCATCTTGGGTACTGAAGATGATGATGAACACATTCCTCATGATCTCTTCACTGAAATGGATGAACTTTACTTCAGGGATGGAGAAGAATATGAATGGAGAGAAACGGCTAGGTATGCTGGGAGTAGATTGTTTCAAGGTATACGTGTGTGAGTCGACACAAACAGGCAGCCAGAACACCCACAAAACAACGGCTGAAATGCAAAGGGTAAATTTGTTTTATTACTTCGCTTACTGGAGGATCCTGAAGCAGCACCCAGACTGAGACACACAAGCAGGAACGCCAGCACTGTTAGGCTCAGTCCATCCTGACGGGCAGTGGGCCTGCTGTTTGGACCCATGTATGAAAGGCCTGCGCATGTGTAGTTTACCACCATGCTTTTATCCCCCTGTGCTTTTTTATCATCTCTGAGCTTTGATCTTTCTCCCAAGATAGGGAGCTCAAGCATGTCCGTAGGAGTGCTTCCAAGTCTCTGTAAAGACCTCTTATCTCTGCACAGAGATTCTACTTCTCAAAACAGACAGAGGATAAACAGCAGGAGGCATTGTATATGGGGTTTCCCACACTGTTATTTTCCAGACTTTGGCATTCCCAGCTGCAAGGTCACTTGAGCAAATCTACCATCCTTCTCGCCATTCTTCTACTTTTAAACCTTTCCTCCCAACAGTATTATAGTGATTTTATTTCAAAGAACTGTAAACCAGGTTTGGGTTAGAATCTTCACTAACTGTAGGAGTTGTCTACTCAAGTCATGCTCAGCAAAACAAAACTTCTGGGTTTTTTTGTCCAACTTTGAAAGAATCTGCATGGTTTCTCAAGAGACCCTCAGTCTTACTGGTTGGTGGTGTGTTCAGTTTCTTAATACTGATCATACTGAACATTGTGAAAGGTAGGACTACACTGAGTTACTAATACAGAGTGTTCATCCATAGAGTGGTATCTTTCTGGTGTATTATTGCCGATATATTGGTGTCATTTTTTTCTCACTCAGACATGCAGAAAACCAGGTATTATGTTTTTCTTGGGTAGTATTTGACTAGTTTTTTGCAATTGCATGCATGAACATTACAGGATGCCATGATTGGTTTTGGCCTATGCTGGTTTAGTTGCTTCCCTCTACATATGTGTTGTAATAAATTCTTCTGCATTCAGTACTTCCAAATACTTTGTTGCATGCTAGCTTTTGCAGAAGTTTGATTTGCATAATGCCTGTGAATTGGAATCAAGATCAATTTATAGTTGCACATATTAGTAATGCCCAGTTCTTAAATATCTGACGTAGAACCCTTAGGAGACTTGAACATCCTATATGGTGTGTTTCAGACAACTTTCTAGTCCTAAAATACTGACAAAATCAAGATATGCAAATCAATACTTTTCATAAGAATGTGTGAATAGACAGGTATTGTTCAAACTAAAAGAAACAAAATGGGCAAAAACTAAAACATTCGAGTGCGGTTAAAAGGCCTGATAAAAATGTCAATCAGTTGGGCTGTCTGAGAAAATGAAAGGAGGTGTGATTTGATTTCATGTGATTTCCTGTTCTGTGTCATGCCAGAGCCACATGGAAGAATGGGATTACTTGCCAAATTTTCTTTCCAGGAGAAATATAAGTATGTGTATGTGAATGCTTTTCAGGTGGCTGAAATTTGAAGAGGATGTTGAAGATGGTGGTGATCGATGGAGCAAGCCTTATGTAGCAACTCTGTCTCTGCACAGTCTCTTTGAACTGCGAAGCTGTATTCTAAATGGGACGGTCATGTTGGACATGAGAGCAAACACACTTGATGAGATAGCAGGTTGCAGCAAAACTTTTTAAAAATATTTCTAAGTTTTAATCTATTTGAGGTGGTTTTGGTGGTGTCTTTATGTTCTTGAAATATTATATTGAAGAAACAGGTATGTGCATGCTTACTACAGTTTTCTTGATCTGTTTATAAGGAATTTGGTTTCTACAAACTTCACATACAAAAAGCTACACTGGATGAGTAGGAGCTCCTTTAGTATGTATTTTAGGATGAGGCCCAGAATTTGCCTTTATGTTCTAATCGCTGAATGTGTTCTTTGTCTTTGTTTCTACAGATGAATTGTAAATATCTGCCAGAACATTTTAGGAGTTATTTGTGCACTTTAGTACCATAATTATTAATCATAATTTGGCTGATGTTAACTTGATGCCATTAGTGCAGTTGGTTGTTGCACATCTGGTATTTTTTTCACCTTTATACGAGGTGAGCAGAAATAAATTTCATACATGTTGTTTGACCTACTATGTTGAGTGTCCTCACTAATCACATCGTCATTTTGGATACACAGTCAGCTTTGGAGAGTTTCATGTATATATAATATATACACATACACACATACATATATATGTACATTATATATATCTGCTTAGCCTGAATGCCTTTGAATTAATTGTACATAATTTTCCTGGTATCTCTTGCTACAGGTACCACACAGTGGATTGCATTTGCAGGAATCATACTAGAATTAGGGCAGACCAACATGTATGTGGACAAGGTGTTTTGGCCTTAAAAACTTTGGCAGTGCTTGAAATGTTTTCTTGTTTTGAAATCTTCAGAATTCACTCAGGAAATTGTCGTTCCCTTCCTATTTTCTTGACTTACTGAACAAGAGCATTGTTTGTAAATGTAATGTTTTTGTTTATGATATTATTTTTAATAATTGAATTTAACAATAATCTTAGTTCATAAGAAAAATAGTTATTGTTTAATTCTATGTAAATGGCACTCTTGATAGTGGGTATTTTAGTTGGAACTAGGGTGTCTTAAGAGATTTTATGAATTTGTTTCAAGTTAATTTTAGGTGCCATTGTGAAGTATGTGGGGTAACAGTCTTTGGTATACAGATGTATTGTCTTGTTTCCATGAGCCAGGAATACCTAGTAGGTATTATTGTTTCTTACTCAAAGAGGAGGGAGAAGGTGGCAGGTTTCCTTCTGAGAACCTCTAACAAATGGCTGTGTGTTACCAGTAATCCCAGAAGGAAGCTGCACTGTACTGAGAGACACTTTGTTGCATAGAGTTTTGTTAGTAAGGTGTCCTGAGCCGTAACATTTTTCATTGTGAAAAGTTCTATGTCATTTCAGTTTAGCACTGCAGTTAAGTTCTCAATACATTAGATAACATTGGCAATCTATATTTGAAAAGTTGTCATATAGGTTTTTGTTTGCCTTATGCTGGTTGGGCCTTTTTTATGAATTTATTTTATTTTTTATTATTTAAAAAAAAGGACAGCTAAGAAATCACAGTAGATACTTTCCCTGATATGGAGGCTTTCTTTCCTGGAGTGAGCGTACTGCTGAGATGCTATTTTGAAACTCGATGTTGTTTGACAGGTGATTAGTTAGTTTTACATGGTATTACTAGATATTGTTTTACACTTCCTCCTCTAAAGCATATGAATCACATGAAGTTCAGTAGAGAGTCTCAGGATCTTAGGGCATCCAAAGATGACAGAGGAGTTATGGAATTCATCTCATTCTGTAGTAACTTTCACTTTTATATAGTTGTATATACCTTAAAATTAAGGAACACCAGGTTAAGACTGTCACGTCTGTTTTCCATCATATTTCTGTCTTTGTGTACTCACTTCTAGTGTAGGGTTGTTGATTACATTAGAAACTTTTTTGAATGGGAGTCACCATTGGAAGTTGAAGTAAATGCCAATACATTATAAAATACTAAGTAATTTATTTCTTGAAATGGTGCTACTAATAAATATTGTCTCTTGGATCTGCATGTTGTGCTTTCCTTATTCTCACATCTGCTTGTTAAGTGACATTTGAAAATTTCCTGTGGATTCTTGAAGATGACTTTTTTGTTAAAGAAAAGATTTCTATTAGAATAGATTAAATTTTTTTTCTAATTTGGTGCAACTGCAGTGCTGAAATGTGGTGAAGGAGAGATTTGATAGCTACCTATATAATTTCCTTTTTTGTTCTTGTATTATATAGATATGGTTTTGGACAACATGATTGCTTCTGGCCAGCTGGATGAATCCATACGAGAGAATGTGAGAGAGGCTCTCCTAAAAAGGCACCATCATCAGAATGAGAAAAAATTCAGCAGTCGGATTCCTCTGGTTCGGTCTTTCGCAGATATAGGCAAGAAACATTCTGACCCTCACTTGCTTGAACGAAATGGTGAGATAAGTTGTAGCATCCAGTTTGTACTAACCTGATAAATAATGTTCTCACTGGGAGATGAAGGAAAGCTCAGCTGGTAATAGCAGATAAGTGTTTCCCTCTTCATGAGCAAAGAACTAACAATAATGTGGATGGTTTTTCTGGATATTTTTTAATTTACTCAAACATTCTGCTCCTGCCTGTATACCACAGCATGCATTATTATTTTGAAGTATAGAAATAGACCTACATTGGTCCTAATGTTTTTTAGTATATGCTTGTATAAAATGTGCAATGTTTGAGGAATTTCAGCATCGTGGCATAACTTTATATGTGTGTATAAAATGGATGCTACTTGCTTATACAGTCTTTGCACAAGAGATTTACATAGTGATCATAGAATGAGTTCAGTGATGCTGACAATTAATGTGTTTTATTCCAGTGTTGTTACGTTAATATGGCTAGAAAAAGTGCACTATGCCAATGGTGAAGATAGTACATTTAGCTAGGACACTGTTTTTTTTTAACTGGTTTTGTAGAAAAGGATCTAATGGGGAAAAACAATCCCAAACCCAAGAAAGGTATTAGCAGTGTTTTTAGAAGCTGCACCACATCTTGTTCTGAACCAATTCCTAAAAATCTCTTTTAGACATCCAGTTCCAAACTCCAAATAGCAATATGTACTGCAGAGCAGCTTACTTGTATTTTTGTATTTCTGTGACCTCTGTTTCCATCTCTGTTCTTTGTTTTCTTTTGCCTTGCGTTAACTAAGACACATACTATTTTTTTAATCTAGTGAAAACTAAGGATTTCATGAAACTGTCCTTGAAGGGAACTTCTTTTCTTGTCTTGAAAGATGCCTCATTGCATAGAATATGTTTCACTTAGTTAGGTACTCGTTAGGAGCTACATACTCTGGAGTACTCTACAGCAAATGCCCAACCTTACTGATACTTTTTGTTAGGCAGGGAGTATAAGATGTATACTTAAATATTTCTCTGATAGTTTCAGAATTTTTTTTTTCAAGAATGAGAATGCACCAAATTTATATGAGCGTATTGTCTTCAGTAGCTCCCAAGTCTCTGTTTTGTTCAACAAATATGAAGATTTCACACACAGACTTGGTTTTTCCATCCTTGAACACCTGTGTTTCCAGTTGTAATTCTGAGAATTTTGTATTTAAGGTCTCTTGCTTGTCAGTTACGTTTCATGTATCATTTCCGCTTTGCAGCACATTTAATTCATAATACTGTTTCGACAACAGAATATGGGATATATCCTGAAATAAGAAACTAGTATAATATGGTGAACTTTTTCTCAACATATACCGATTTACTTTTTTCTTTATAATCCTACAGTGATCCTCTAAACTGGTAAACTGAAAATGCATATATGCATAGTACTTCTTAGGCTCCTTAGAGGGATGTGTCTGTTTAGGACATCCCATGTTTGTGATTTATCACAAGTTTACTGAAAGAAATCTAGCTATTACTGTAGTGATTCATACAGGCAAAATCAACCAGTTTGCTCTGCTGATCCTATTTTCTTTACTGCACTGCAGTTTTGTTGATTTTTGGTTCTTTTGTTCTTAATTTAAATCAGGTTTGTATCTGTAGGATCCAGTCTTTCATTGTTTGGGGGGGAGGGGAGTGTATGTGACCTTTACCTAGGCATGCTTTTTATCCTTCTTGTAAATTATTCTAGGGTTGTTCAGCATACTGGTCTCAGTAGTGCCTACTATAAATGTGAGAGTAAACATGTCTGCTTTGATATTTCCTTGCTTGATGGCGTGGTACATGAAAACAGCATGTTTTGGGTTTCAGGCATTGTAGGAGAAGTAATCAGTAATCTTTTCGAGGAGACTACCATCCCAGAAAAAGTGGTTTTGGTAAACAGGAGAAATGATATTGCTAAACCTTCTAATGGAAGTGCTTACATGAGTATCAACAGTCTCTTTTCCTGCTTAAGGAAGAACTGAAATCCATTGCAAACTCCAATCTGAGGGAACCATCACAAGACTATGTTCTCTTCATATGAAATTAGTGGGACACTGAAGCTGGATAGGGCAAGAAAAATAAAAATGGATTTGGAGAAATGCGTTTGATTTTAGGCATATGGGACTATTGGTAAGTCATAGCAAGAGGAAATGGAGAAGGGAGTATGTATCTCATTTTTGTGCCCTCTGCAAAAATATATGTTGAGGCTACAGCTGCCTGGGAAAATTCTTGGTAAAACAAGGCTTATATTGGAAGACAGTTGCATTTAACACAATTGGATACGTTTGATCATGTTCACTTTTTAAAAATAAAAGTTTTTTTGTATATAGTGAATGGAGTTAACTGAAGTATTTTAATGTTTTGGTTGCTAATGATTTTTCAATGTACTTTTTGGATGGCATTAACAGTATCTGCTGTGCAATTTGGAATAAGAAATTATTCTAGAAAAGATTAAGAGTCAGTTTCAAGAGATAAAAAATAAGGTAATGTCTTCTCCCACAGATCTTTGGCATTTTAATTAGTACTTCTCAGTAATTTCTGACTTCTCTAATGTCTGAAATCAGATTTGCTCTTATCTCTTGTCTTACTTGCATGAGTATGACACTTTGGCCTGTAAAGCTTGCAATTTGCTATGTAAATTGTTAATGCATATTTGTATCTGTGTAGCTTTGTTTCTTTGGTTTTTTTTTTTTTAATTTAATATATCCCTTTTGTAAACCTCATGGTGTTCCATTTGTTTTATCTCAGGGGAAGGCCTTTCAGCCTCCCGCCACTCTTTGCGAACAGGTCTCTCTGCCTCAAATATTTCCCTGAGAAGAGAAAGCCGTTTGTCAGTTCTTCTCAATTACCTTCTTCCTTCTTCAAGAGCTGGAACCCCGGCAGCCTCGAGGTGTACAACACCTGTAACTACCCCTCAAAACACACCACCCTCCAGTCCTACGTGCAGTCTCCCGCCAACCACAAGTGCCCAGCCAAGTCCACTTCAGGGCAAGGAATTGCTGGTGTCACCTGCCAGTGATGATATTCCCTCAGTAGTAATCCATCCACCTGAGGAGGACTTAGAATTGCAGGAAAGCCAGGAAAAGAAGACAGAGGAAAATATTGGCAAAACACCAGGCAACTACTGAAATTTAAGCTGTCCATGTGTGATGCTCTCTGCATCTGGATCACTTGCATTGTGATGTTTTTGGCACATAACTTGGGCACAAAGGAATATGATAACTGTTACCTCTGCCTGCATGTTTATTTCTTCTCAGTTGTGACTGTTTTCTTGTTTGGCGTTTTTAACTTTTTAGCTTTTAACTAAAGCAAGCAAAAAATTCTTTAATTAACATTCATTTGTATAATTAAAAAGTAATACAGCTTTAAAATCTAATACATAAGCAAAATGTCAAAAATGGTGGCCTTTTCCTTTCACTCACCTACAGTCCATATGAGGTTTTGCTTTGGTTTTATCAGTGGTTGAGTTAAAACAGTGTTTGTTATCTTGAGATAGGTACAGCTGAAGACATGGTGAAGTATTAGAGATGATATGAAAAGAATTAGGAAGGGGGTGCCGTTATCAGTGGTGGTCATAGTTAGTTGTATAATGAAGTCTTCAAACAGTTTGAGTTTTGCTTTTGTGCTTTTAAAAACCATGACTGTTAAAACCCGTAGGACTTTATGATGAAATTTTCAGGTACCGTTCACCTACAACTGTTTCCAGATAGCTCTCCATTGGTGGATTGCATCAGACATTCAATCAATGTTTTGTGGTGTTTAATATGCAAAATTGGAGAAGGTAGTTAAGAGTTTGTAATTGTAGATTGGAGCTCAGCAATTTCTTATTTTTTTGTCTTGCAAGGCTTTGTTCTTTATATGTAAAAAGGTATATAGATGTATAGATTAGTTGAAAGAAACTGTCAGAACATTCCATCTTTTCTTGAATTGTTTTTAGTAAAAGTTTCATAACCATGCATTCTGCAGGCATAGTCTTTCTTATACTTGCTTTACTTTTGCAGAATTATTACCTAGCTATAGACTTCATGATACTTCTAGGTAGATCACATTTTTAAGGCGGGGATCATCTTTCTTTTCAGCCTTTAGCCTCCTCCTGCCTTTTTTTTCCTCCCCTTCTCAGAAATTTGTCTTGCCAAAACTTAATGTGTAGGTTTGTCTGCTTTAGACCTGTGTGTAGTGGGGTGGGAGAGGGGCTGATTTCAAACAGGTCTTCCATTCGTGAGGCTTTTCTTGGCTATTTCCTCACTTGTTTAATAAATAAGAGCACACTGTTACATATAGCAGCGAAAAAATGCTGATAGAGAAAAGACTGTGGTTGTCTGCCTTTTCACATTTGACAGCCAAGTCACTGAAAAGGAAAGAGCAAACTGTGTCGTAAGCTGTTATCTTCAGATGAAGTATAGGGGCCTGGTCATTACTTAAATTCAGAAAAGCAAACAAAAACCTCTTTCTCTGACTTCCTTATGGGAAATTAAGAGCATTCACATGAAGTTTATTCTCTCATGGGTCATCTTGCAAAGGTAATTAGAAACCAGAAGTAAAGTAACAGCTGTAATTGGTTTTCCAGTTCTCATTTATCTGGCAGGAATGACAGCATGCCAGACCCAAGGTCTTTAGAACACAAGAGAAGACAAACAAATGAAAATAAAGTACTTTATGCTATTATTATCATCACTAATAAAGCTTTCCACCAGAATTTCCAAATTGCATTCAAATTGCTTTTGTTCCTCAAGGGGATGTTTCTCATAAAGGAAAAATCTGAAAGGGATGGTTTTCTAGTTAATCATAAGTAAAAGTCTTTTCAGACAATGTTAAACACCAACAATGATGGAAGACATTTTTGTTTTCTGGGGTTTTCCCCCTTTTTTTAATTCAAGTAATCATCTGACCACAAAAAGACACCTTTTCCTTAGAGATACCTTTGAAGACATTCTCAGACTATGACTTCAGAGCTGCAACTGGACTAATCTTTTTCTTGGGAGGCAGAATCAGAAGGAAACCCTGAGGAAGAAGTAATCTTCCTGGTGTTAATTAAAAAAAAAAAAATAAAATCTTCCTGCTCTATTCTACTATAGAGTATGATCTGTATTACCTTTCTAGTAATTCATAATATTGCAATTGGAATACATTTTCCACATCTGTGTGATTGAGTTGGTTTTGCCTCCTGTGAGTATTAGGAACTGTGTTAATTTTCTAATAGGTGACTTTCTTCTGTTTAGCATTCATCTGTCCTTGGTCTTGTGTTCTTCAGACTTTATTTTTTAGTTTTTACTATTAATAGCTGGAAGGTTACTGAGCTTAATGTGAATTACTGTAAAAGGAGGGAAGAGGGACACACCTGTCTACCACTTAATTTTCATCAACCAGTCATCAGTTCGTAGTAAGTCAACCAGACAAAGGGTTCTCTTAATTTTTTTTTTTTTTTTTACTATCAATTGAAGAACTATTGAATAATGAATTCCATTGGTAAGGCTAGGAAGAGAACTGTGTCACAGCTAAAAATGAACACTGTTAATTCACCAACTTTCATTGAGCTTTCTTAATGTCTGAGCAATAGCAAAGTAGCAAAGAGGTCTTTTGGTTCACTGATAAGTGTACTTTAGAACTGAGCAAAATGACATTTAGAACAACTTTGTTCTTAAAATAATTACTTACTGAAAACAGTAATTCAGAAAGTTTTGCATACTTGCTTTGTAGTAGTAATTTGAACATTTTTTTAACATTAAGGCTGCGTTGGAATTTAGTTTTAAAAATTGCTTCTTATTTCCTCAAATATAAATATGGTATGACTTCATATTTAAAAGTTTTTTATTATATAATCTTTGCCTATATAATTACATTGAAATAGTCATGCTTTGGTGTTGAACTCATATCTTCCTCATTTTATATGAAGCAGAGATGTGAGACAATTGCTAGAAAATGCACATGATCTTTAGTGAAGGTATAGTTATAAATACTTTGACTTGAGTGATCTTAAGAGGTTATAATCCAAATTACTCAACACTCAATCCACTGTTGTCTTTTGGAGGAGACAGGTGGTACATCTGCCTAACTAACAACATCAAGAAGAGTACTGTGTGTTTTTAATGATCCCCTTGGTAGCTTGGTAATGATAAATTTCTCTGTCTCATAGTTTGAAAAGTACTACTAGGTAGTTGTCCTTTTTGCAGTAGCCTCTGAGTTTGAATCTACTGAACTGGAGAAGAGAGGGAAATAAGTTATTTTATTAGTGTGAGATTTGAAGTGTTTCACTGTTAGGGAAGATAACTTTTTATTCAGTTTCCCTGCAAACATCAGATTTATTGATACGCATAATGAAATGCAGTATCATATGGAAATGCTTGCCCAGGTCTGAAAACGTATAAGCAGTTTTGTCTTGTGAGAGCAGCAGTCTGTCCAACTGCAAGGCCAACAGAAAGGAAAACTATTTACACATGGTTTAAGATCAGACAAATATTCCTATGTCAGTGCTGAAACTTGTGAGCTTGAACTATGAGTGGTTGGAGAAATTTTGAAGGCAAACCTTTTAGAAGAATCAGTATCACTTTAGTACTGAAATAATAAGTGTTTATGCTAATATGTAGAATCCTTATTCTCTGTTCTTCTCCTTGATTCTCTCCCCTTTTTGTTCTAGTCTCTGCTTGCTCTTGCTCTCAGTGCATTTCTGAAAAGTGCTGAATGATGCATTATGACTCATCTTTCATCAGTTACAAACATTTTGAGTTTCCTGTATTGCTACTGGAAGAGAGGACAAAGTAAAAATGTTTATATGTATAAACTTTTATATTATGCTGCTCTTCTGTAACAACTGTTTAATATTTATTTCTAGTTCTACAAGCACATCAGTTAAATACTTTGATCAGCTGATTTCACAGGTGGTTGATGCTGTGATTCTTGTGAATAATGCTTAAATCTTGGAGCAGAAAAGTAGAATATGTTTTCTTGGGGGGATTTTTTGTTGTCTAGCTAACTGAACATTGTATTTATAGTGTTAGCTCATTACTTGTGCATGTTAGGGTTTATGAAGGAAATTACAGCCTATTAACTTCATTTGATTTTTGCTTCAGGAAAAACTACCCATACCACTTATATCCCTATGAACTGTAAGAATGAAAATTAATGGTAAAGGCTTGGACCTGCATGTTTTCTGTTGATGACTCTTTGAGAGAGTTTTTTTGGAAACAAATATGGGGGTGAAATAGAGTGAATTCAGTTGTCATTTGAATGCTAAAAAATATCAAAATTGCTAAATTATAAACAGGGAGGTATGCAAATAGTTATGTGGCAGTAGTTATGATAGAACAATAGCCCAAACGTAGCCAGTGAGAACTTAATTTTTTATCTTGACTAGTGTGACACTTGATTTAAATACAAACTTTCTCCTTGTAATATGATGTTTAGACTTCAGTCTTTGTGTAGATGTGGTTTTGAAAGCAGGTGAAAACATGTTCTGAGAGGTGTGGACAAGCAAGAAGGCCAATTGCACTTCTAATGCATGTTAAACTGAACAAATAAAAGCTCTGTAATCCGAAAGGTGGGATTTGGGCTTGATTATGTGTGCCTAGACCAGCTTTTGAATGTTAATTGGGTATAGGGATAACCATGGTGCAACATGGAATTCAGTGTGTATGAACACTTGGGTTACATTGACTTTTGCACCCTTTACTGAACCTGCAATTCAGTGCTACTGGCAGTGTAGCAAGCTACATAAGATGGTTTTGTTTTGGTGCAGGTGTTAGAGGGAAGCTGTATGTTGAACTTGAATAATTTCATTGTGCATGCCTCTTCAGCTAAAATGTTCCATATAGTAACATCTGGTCACATGAATAGTAGGAACTTTGGTCTGTTGGTGGAAATCATGGTTTGCAAACTGTCTATCAGTCATGTAGTACACAATTTACTTGTACAACTTAGTTAGGATATCATTCCTTGTATCTGTAGCCTGAGGCCTGCTGATGCTTTTTACAATTGCAGTAGCTGCTACACAGCAGACTAGATAGCAGAGGTGTTTGCCTTTGATGTCCGAGGACTTCTTAGTATGGTGAAGGTGCTATATACTAACTACTATATCAGTTATGACTAAAATGTCAGCAGTTATTTTTTCTGTGATTGAAATAGCTGCGTTGTTTTCTGGTGACTGTTTTGCAAATGGCCATCATTTGGGCAATACTTAATTTTTTAAATTATGTCATTATTTTGGCAACACAGTGACTTGTTAGTGTTGCATTTATGATACTAATGTAGGGCACTTGTACTGAATAACATGCACATTTGCTTTGAGCAAGCTGCCACATTGAGTTTTGGTAGTGTTGCACACTCAGTTCACTTTATGCACCATTTTGAACTTATCTTCTTTGTTTTAATTTAGGGCTATTAGCATCTCCACAGTCAGCACCTGGAAACTTAGACACTGGGAAAAGTGGAGATGTTAAAGGTACTGGGACAGGAGGAAGCAGAGAAAACAGCACTGTTGATTTTAGTAAGGTAAGTAACATTAAATACCTTAGTGTTTAGCACAAATTAACTGTGTAACAAAAAATGTGCTGGTTGTAACTTCCCCCTTAGTTGCAACTAAGACAGGTACCAGTGTACACAAGACATAGGTACTTAGAGATAACTTGTACATACAAGTGTCAGAATATGGTCTAGGCTAAATGTGTCACATGTTTTGAAATTCTTCCCAGTGGGATGGAAAGTACTGTTTGATTTTCTCAGTATTTTGGTAGCGTAAGAGTGCAGCTGCTGTACTTTCTCATGCAGACGGAGGTATTTTCAGATCTGCTGTTGAGGCTCATGTGAAAAGAATTCTGTAGATTTCCTTGGACTTTTTTTTTTGTTTTGTTTTGGTTTTTTTTCTGAAGAGAGGTTTTAAAGAGGATTTGCTGTATATGTATTATGAGTTTCTTGTACAAAAGTTACTGTACATCTTAATCATTAGGAACATATACTATCGCTTTCTGAAGGAAACCTTGTAAAAAATCTGCTGTAAATGTGTTGTTTTTCTTTTGTAATTTAAATTTCCTGGGCAAGTTCCATTATGGCTTTTACTATAAAACTTAGTCTGTAGTGTCATCTGTACTGCGAAACACTGTAAGAGAATTGGTTTGCCAAATTCAATAATTATGTATAAGGAAAGCTAACTTACAGTGTAGTTCTGATCTAATCATGGTAGGTACCATATATTCCTGCTCCTCTGTCACAGTTTTTGTATTTTTGCTTGGCCTGTCCTTGTGTACACCTGCCTTGTCTCCTGTTGGACAGGAGTCAGCCTCCTGGCACTGTAGTTGTGGCACACTTGGTGTGGGACTCAAGAGGCCATCTGTAAGTTCCCTAGCTAACGATGTAACTGGTGCTTGTGTGTGTGTATGTGAACACAGAGTTCATGTCCTGCACCGCTTTCTAATGCACTTCTGTAATTATGTACAGAAATGAATGTGAAGATTTTCAGCTGTCCTATTCTTTATGGATGAAGAGATAAACATACAGATTATTTTTCAAAATTATGACACATTTGAAATACACAGCTGCGAAATAACTCACTGCATTCTAGAAACCATGTGTAATTACATGAACTCTCTTGAGTTAATTGTGCATAGATTTTGTTAATTTATGTCCTATCATAAAATGTTTGTCATTATAGTATTAGAAAGGTAATTATGCAGTTTGGAGTCTTCTAGGTGTTAGTAATTCTAACTTATAGAAAATAGTTTATTATTATTTGGCTGGATGGCTGATGTTCTCTAAATGTCTTTGTCTTTTCTGTACTGTGGGATACCTAATTTGCTTTTTAATTTTTCTTTGTAGCATAAATGTCTAGTAAATACTGATAAACGTAATTATGTTACAAAATTTCTGCTAAAAAATGTAAGGGAATAAACACTTGTTTCATCTTTGTATGAATAGGTTGATATGAACTTCATGAGGAAAATTCCTTCAGGAGCAGAAGCATCAAATGTGTTAGTGGGAGAAGTAGATTTTTTAGAAAGACCCATTATTGCTTTTGTGAGGCTCTCCCCTGCTGTGCTTCTCTCGGGTCTCACAGAGGTTCCAGTTCCTACACGGTAAATAAATGCCTGTAAAGTCTGGCTTTACTTACGCAATAAGATAATAATATTTTAGATCTCAAGTAGCTGAAAGTTTTTATATATACTGTATTAAGTTCAAGAAGTGTAGAGTTTTGTTTAACATTATGCCAGTCATTTGCTGCAAAATTTGAATGAATGAGATCTGCCATAAAATTCTCTGAATGCATAAAATATATGTTATAATGCTGTTTTAAGCAAGTGCAGGAGTTGAATCTAATAGATGACTTGGAGTAAAAGCAATGAGTCTTCCAAGCTTGTGTTGCCATTTTAAAGATGGGCATGAAGATTGTTATAATTCCCTTCAGTGTGACACAGCTTGTCAGTGGGGAAGAGCCCACTAACTCTGAAAGACTGTCTGACCTGAATCTCTGTTTTTTCTATAAAAACACTCTGTGTATGAATAACCTAGGTGGTAGAAAGACCTTTTTTAATTATTATGTGCTCAAATCTACATGATTAACACTAGAGTAACCAATCTGCAGCTAATATGTTGAAGTGGTTTTCAGTCTGCAATATGCCATCCAGCCTGGTGCACCCACTCCTACTCCCCCAGAATCATGGGTCTCACAAGTATACTGTGGGTATGTTTACTACAGATGTTCAGAATATCAAAATGCTGGTCCCATGATGAAGGTAGCAGATCATTTCATCAGTCATCATAGAGGACACTTGATTTTCTGTGCACATTGATGTATTGGGCTGTTATGTGGTGTTTGGCATACATTTGTACATTCATGTTTTTTGGTGTTTTTTTCAGTGTTTGTTTATCTTTGTAATTTTCAGCTTAGTCTTTTGAAAGGCAAAAATATATGCGAGAATTTTCAGAGGATACTTGACATTAGTGCTTATGCATATTGGGAAATTCCAAAATTTCTGCATACAGATTATTGTATTAATGTAGCTAAAATTATTCTGTCCTAAGATTTTAGAACGGTGTAGACTTGCAGATTTGGAATAGCATACTTGGATCCTGACGATGCACTATCAGTTTCAATAAGGGTAGTAAATTTGCAAAGGAGGCATAGAATTGAGCTTTTTGTACTGTGAGATAAAAGAAGATGTTACTACTTTCAAATGTGTTGTGCTTAGGAACTTCATTTTCATGGATTATAGGAAGAAGGTAGTGAAACAAATGACTAAGGTTTTACTCTGGTTTGTATCCTTTTGAATTTATAAGATGCTGCTTGTGTTCAAGATTTTGGTGGAGTTTTTTGTTTCTTCTGTTTTTTAATAAAAACATAATTGCAATAACTATTGCTGGGGTTGGAAATGGAGACTATCTGTTAACATATGTGTTAGGCTTACTTAAGAAGATTTTTGAAGTAATTTAGGTTCAGATTTGAATTCCTTCCTATAATGACTTTGAGGCAAGTTTTTTCAGTGTTGCAGCAGTCTTTTAAGATCTGAAATGGTAAAAATTGTATTTTTACTTCACCACTAAATTTTGCTTAAACGTTAGTTTGAAAGACCCCCTCTGAGTACATGCAGATGAGTCAGCCATATTCATCTCCATTGCTTTCTCCACAGGTTTTTGTTTTTATTGCTGGGACCAGTAGGAAAAGCTCCACAGTACCATGAAATTGGAAGATCAATAGCAACACTTATGACAGATGATGTGCGTGATGTATTTTAAATGCTTGTATTTAAAGTCTACAATAATATATTTAAAAAGAGATTGGACGTGGCCCTTAGTGCCATGATATAGTAATTGGAGTTGGATCAGGGGTTGGACTTGATGATCTTAGAGGTCTCTTCCAACCCTACCTATTCTATGATTCTATGATTCTATGATATTTAACATCTGATTTCAAGAAATGATTTTGGAGTGACAGGCTAAAGACAAAAACCTCACAAACTGGTTAAATGAATAACAGTTAATTATTTCTTGTGTTGGTGAAATAGATAATGGTAAATTAACTTTCCCCTTTGTTTGTCTTGAAGAAATCCTAAATGCATTTCTGAAAAAGTTATTTTGGCTTTGGTGTATAGATTTCATTTTTGTATTAAATCGTTAACAAAAAGACTATATAGAACTGTTTTTGATATGAATCACTGTATGTTAAAAAGGACGCAACAAACTGTGTGAGTGTTCAGGACAGAAGGCTTTGAGAATGCATGCAATTGAGTCATCACAGGGTTTTTTTTATCTAACCGAGGTCAAATAATTAAAATTAGAATTATTCTCACCATTTGAAGTCATATATTTAGAGCCCTATTGGTTTTAAAGGCCACAGGGGAATTGGAACTTTTTAAGATCGTTGCCATCTTACTGAGCAGAGTTAGGATGTTTTAAATTTGGCTTCACATGGAGCGCCACCTACCGAATTGCTGATAATTTTTAGGGTTATCTAGCAGAAATTCAAGTACTTTTTACTCTAGCACAATCTGAAGTTTGGAAATGTAAAACAAAAACTTGTCATTTTGCAGTTGAGTAACCAGCCTGTGAATAGAGTTTTTGTTCAATGTGAGAACTGAATATTGAAAGCTTTAATTGCATGTTCTGATTTTTTTAGGTAGGCTGACCTGATCTTTAGGAATACTGTAGATCATTGAAATAGAAAAAATATGAATTATTTAGTGGTCTAAAAAGACCTAAATAGACTTACAAGATCTAATTTAAGATCAGGTAATTTAATGGTCAGGTAATTAGAGACAAACAGTTCAGGTTTCAAGTGTACAGAAGCAATTTAGGATCATTTTCTGCAGGCAGTTTTTTAATAGCAAAACTAGCATATTTGCTTCTCTCTGTGTGTAAAATACATCTTGGGATTCAGAGACTGTTTTTATATTTTATATTGCCTGTTTGTCAATTCAGAGTTTTCTGTTGTCATCTGTAAAACAGTGCAGTGGTTTTGTTTTGTTTTTCAATAGTAGGAGGATGGTTTTCATGTGCTTTTTAAGTAGACTTTTAAACTTAATTAAACCAGATGTATACAAATGAAGTTTTTATTCTTAATAAAAACTTGTGTTTTGGTTTGAAGCTTATTTGAAATATTTTCTGTCTTGATTAGCACAGCACAGTGGTACAGTGGCTGTAGGGCAGAATTATTCAGGCAATAGTACATGAATTTGATGGCCTGAATATTGAAGATTAACTTTTTATTTAATTTTAAAAGTGAACTCAGTATTCATTCTGAGTTTGAAGATAAAACTACCTCATTTTATGGTCCATAGGAATGTGCGTACAGGTAGCTTTTAATGCAAAAGTATGCAAGTAAAGCAGAAGTCGAACTTTTCAGGACCTATATTCCAGGTCTTTTAAAAAATAATGAAGTGTAATCATTATATAATGATAATCAGTTACTTTTTCAGAAAAATAAAATCAAAACGAATGTTGAGTACTTTTCTTCTTGTAGGTTTTCCATGATGTTGCCTATAAAGCAAAAGACCGAAATGATTTGTTGTCAGGAATTGATGAATTTTTAGACCAAGTGACAGTCCTGCCTCCAGGAGAGTGGGATCCTTCTATACGAATTGAGCCACCAAAAAGTGTTCCTTCCCAGGTAAAAGAAAAAAAATAGTCCAGTCTTTCTTGTAGTGAGGGGGCCAAAACTGAACACAGGATTTGAGCTGCCAAGTACAGAGGGACAAGCGCTGCTCTAGTCCTGCTGGCCACACTATTCTTGATACAGCCAAAGATGTCTTTGGCCTTTCTGGCCACCTGGGCACACTGCTAGCTGATATGGGGTTGGCTGAAAACCATCAGAAAAATCCCCACATCCATTTTGCAAGAAAAAGTGGATTGTCAATTTAAGTTTAAAAAAAATTAAAAAAAGAGAAATGAAGAAAAGAAGAGGGTAAAAAAGACATTAATCAGTTTTCTGCTATGCTGTTAAGTAAATTTTATTTATTATATTTCCTTCTGAAGTACTGAAATGAGTTCATATGAGAAGTAGGGGAATTGGTCAGAAATTGTACCTGAGTTCATGTTATAAATTTTGCTACCAATCTAGCAATGATCAGCAAGAATATTTTTATTCTTATAAAAACTTCTGTTTGCATGCAGCTTTGATTGAAATGCCTTAATGTATTTTGTCTAGCGTATAGAGTTCACAGAATATTTATGAAATAGATAAAAATTGATCATACCATTCAGTCGTGATGGTACAGGCTTAGAATGAGAGCCAGGAGAAGTGAGTCCTTAGAGAGATTGTTTCTTCTCCTTCTCCCTCTTTACGGCTTAGGGGAATTTGGGCTGACAGGATCAAAACCAGGGGAGAGACCAGTGCTTTTGGTTCAGAAGGTTGAGTCCAGTGGTGTTTTGGTGGAGCGGCTGGAATAAAAGGAGGTGACAGCAGTGCAGTTTATTCATGAATTGCCTGAGGCTACCATGTAACTTTTTTCCAAAATAAGCAGGGCTCAGGGTTTTTTGGAAGGAAAATTCAGCTGAGAAATTTATGAGGAGCTGGTGAGCAGCCTGTTCGGGAGGGGAGTAACTTCTCATTTATACTTCAGTTAAATATTGTGCGTGTCATAAAGTGCGGTCAGTTTCTGCTGGAGGTTTCTGCTCTGGAAATGGTTGAGAAAAAGTATCTCAATATTTCTGGGCCTCATGGTTGAGCCTCTACTGTGTCTTGAAAAGCCAGGCTTTGTTTTATCATGTTTCAGGAACCTATTTCTCATAGAAAGAGGGAAGATTAATACTGTTGTGCAAGGTACTAGTAAGATCTTTTGGAGAGTGTTGTACAGTTCTAGTTGTCTGTAAACAACAAAAGATGAATTTGGCAAATGGAGAACTGCTGATAATCTGGGAATATCAAAAAAGATTTGGAAGGCATAATGTCTCTGCACGTTATCTTTTAACTGTACTTTTTAGTCTCAAAGAATCTCTTTTTTCTTTTTGGTTTTTTTTCCCCTTCTTTTTTCCCCTGTCTTTTCTGTAGGAGAAAAGGAAGGCACCTAAATTTCCAAATGGATCTACTCCTACAGGAGAGACTCTCAAAGAAGAAGGCCATCATGCTGGACCTGAACTTCAGAGAACTGGAAGGTGTGTTCACTTCCCTAAATGCTAGCTACCATAAAGAAATAGAAGTGATAAATCTTCATCTTAATGATTTACATTTGAACATAAAAAATCATGCTATAAGTGTCAGAGTGCATCCTTTGTCCTTTTCAAGTGTTGGATTCTTGCCTGTAAGTGCCAATCTGCTGAAGTATTTTCAAGCCTGTGGCAATGTTTCTCAACACATTTGCTAAGGATTTCACATAAGATGCTGCCTAATTTAACTAACTGACTTTCAAGAGTTGGGTTTTAAATTTTAATCTTCAAGAGCATGCAATTATCATAATTACAGCAGGAATATGCAATTTTAAGTATTGGGCTAGGTACTAAAAATCTCCATTAATGCAAATCTGTTTTATTAAACATGTATGAAATGGAACAACAAGAAATATAAAGTGGCAAAAAGTACTTTGGTATTGGTTAGCTTTGGGTTTTGGTCAGGTTTCTTTTAGACCTAAAATAAAATTGAAGAATTTCTTTCAGTTGTTATTCTCTGTTAATTATGAAATACTTTCCAAAGAAATCCCAACACTGGAAATACTTGGTTAAGGTTAAACTTTAGGATCTCAAATGAGAGTAAAGGTTAAATCAACTGAGAAATTCTGGAATATATGTGCAGTGTTGTTTTCCCCAGAATAATAAACTTCCAAATGAAATGCATCTTTCTCATACATTTGCGAGAAAGGCATTACAACATTTGTGTTGTTTTTTACCATTGGTATTTGTTGTAATTACTTTTTGCCTCTTTGTAGACACTATGTGGAGCTGAGAAGTTTGTTTCTGCCCACAGATGAAGCTGTTCTTTTTCTTAGGAATGTTTTGTTGTGGTTTTTTGTTTTGTTTTTTTTTTTTTAGTAATTAAAATAAATTTTTGTAAGTGCAAATTAATACCTAGTATTTTGGAGTCCTAAAGTTTTTTTAAATTGCCAATAATTGGTAATAACTTATCTGGTTAAACTAACTTACTTGTGTTTGGTTTTGTATTTACATTTCTAGAATATCCGTGTACTCCAGATGCAAACATTGACCTAAATTTATTTATGGACCTAATCATATGTATGTAGGGAATTAAAATCACTACTCCAACAAGTAGTATTTCAAAATTACTACTTGGAGTAATAATATTGAAATGTATCAATGCAGTGGTCTTGGTTGATGTTTAGCGTATTTCTTCTGTTCCTTGTTTGGAATATCATAAAACAGATTTGACTTTAAACAGCATTTAGATAAAATAGTTTGCAAAGTTATTTTTTCAGTATCTAGCCCATATACAACAAAACCTAGCCAGCTTTAAAAAACGCGGCTAACCTGCTTGATTATATTTGGAATACTGCTGAATTGGAATAGATAATATTCTCATTTATGTTTTTAACTGTTATGATTTAATCTGGATTATGAAATAGCTAATTTGTGCCGGCAATAGGCACTGGCAGTGATGTGTAGCCCATAGTTTTGAACTAGCTAGAATCCTTTAGTGTACAGTTTGACGAGTTTCATCTCACCTATTTAGGCTTTTTGGTGGTTTGATACTTGACATCCAAAGGAAAGCACCTTTTTTCTTGAGTGACTTCAAGGATGCATTAAGCCTGCAGTGCCTGGCCTCGATTCTTTTCCTATACTGTGCCTGTATGTCTCCTGTAATCACTTTTGGAGGGCTCCTGGGAGAAGCTACACAAGGCAGAATAGTGAGTACAAAGAATGGTAGTGGCCAGGCTTTTAGACCTTCAGAGGCAAGTCACCGTGTGCATTTGTCTCATTTATTTATACTTGTATTTGAAGAATTTACCCACAGCACTTGATTAGCCTGCCCCAAAGCAGATCTTCCCCAAAAGGTAATTGCTGTGGAAAATGTGGGGAACCCATGTGAACAGGAGAAGATGCACAGTGGAGGTAAAAAATGTTTATCCTGCCTTATTGGATGAATGGCTTGCATTGCCTTCTTTTTGGCTACTTAAAAGCAATGAATAGCAGTAAAGGTGCACCATCCCACTAGGCCTACTTTAGGCAAAGTCAGAGGCTCAAGGTGGATAGCCAAGAACATGTACTGGCCTTGAGTAGTAGGCCTACGAGGATGATAATGCCTGCGGTGTATGGCGAGCAGTTCATTGTGTGTTTATGTAACAGACAGGATATGTATGTGCTTGCACTAAAGGTATGTTGTTCACAATAAAATCAAGTGTCTAAGGTTTATGAGCAGAAAATACTCTTCACTGTAAATGATTTGAATATGAATCATGTCCTTACAAAATTTTGGTAGTGTTATATAACATAATACCAGCACCTTTTTCACCAGAATATCATTGTACTTGAGTTTTTGGAGCAGGGAAAAATTACTTCATATCAACAATTTTAATAACTTAGTGTCAATTGGCTTATGAGTAAACTAGTTTGAAGTGTATTTTCTGTTTTTAAATCTATCACAAAGAAACAAGGCTTTGTCCTTTCAGGGGAGGGAAGCATATATTCAGACATGTCCTTTACAAATTTTAAGATTCTGGTAAAGCTTATAATGATATAAATTTCTTCTTGATACTTAGATGAAGTTTTAAAGCTTGTATTGTATTAAAATTCAGTTAACTCTTCTATCTCTTCCAAGTATTTCTGTTGACTCAAATTTTTGTTAATTGATGTAGCACTTCAAGCTGATAGAAAATACAGAAATAAATTGTATCTTTTTTGCATGCTGGTATCACCACTCTAAATGTAGGGATTATTATCAAAATGTCAGTGTAAATTCTGAATTTACACGTATAATTATGAAAATATACTCCTTTTAAAGCTTGATTCTTAAACACCTTCTTTCTTTTAGCTATCTGGAGTTGTTTGTGGGTTTGTTCCTGCCTTCAGATACTTGGTGTGCATCATTGAATAAAACATTTAGTTACTGCACACACATGTTCAAGCACAGTAGCTGATTCTGTAAGGTACACAGTTTGTCTTTGAAACCTTCCCTCGCATTCTCAGAGGTCATCACGTCCACAGTACTCCTCTCCCTGCTACCCTGACTGAGAGCCCCAAGGTTAATGCATTGACTAACCAAAAGCACTAATTCAAAGGTAATAGAACAAGAGACTGGGATTATGTCTTTTTTCCTAATGTAATAAACAAAGGACTCATTTTCATTTTTAATAACCCCAGTTCAGCAAACCATTTGGACCATTTTCAGTTGCTTTCCTGAATTGGAGCTCAAGATTGCATAGATACTAGGCTTGCATAATTGCATAATAGCAAACGCTTAAAAATTCCATCAGGAACCCTGTAATTCCATTACAGGAATCTGTAATCCATGACTTCTTATAGTGGTAGGTGGTGTAGTTAAGTATTTTCAAAATGAAATTTAGTATAATTTTAGTATTTAAAATTCCTGCCCCTCTCTTTTGAGGTGCATTTTAACTGGTTTATTTTTTAGCAGATAATGTTATAGTAAAACATTTAATTCAAGAACTGAAGTAGTTATCTTAATTCAGTGAAAGAAATGCATTACCAGATGGGACATTGGTTTACTGCTCATCTATTTTTGGTGTCATGTATACATAAACCAGTATTGTTCAGTAATTTCCCCTGCACCTCCGCCTGTCAGTTTGTTTTTTCTTTTGTAATGCTTGGTTGACTGATGCAGGTTTGATACGGCAGGCCGTATCATGTTTTGGCACAGGTATGTTGCAATATATATATCAATTTTCTTTACAGAGACAGATAATTCTTCCCATAAACTACATGTTCAGTAACTATTTTTTTTTTTTAAATTTATGTTTTAAACATATATATAATTGTTGGTATGCTTTTCCTCCATAGCTAGCAGGACTAGTAACTTGTTCTAGTTGGATGGCTTTATGTTTCTCAGGAGTGAAACTTTCAAAATCTTTTGTCCATGGTATTGTTACTGCAAAACTGTGTTAAGTTATTCTTGTCTCAAACATCAATATTAATTGCAATGTTTTTACATCTTGTCTTGTTTCTAAGTTTATGCGTCTTAAAGCTGTATTTATGCAGATGTGATGCTAAACGTTAACCTGAAAGGCAGCATAGTTACAGCAGTTTTTTTTCCCCCAAACAGAGTGCAATAGAGTCTCTCTTTGGAGCCTCATTAACTGGGATTGCCTATTCTCTCTTTGCGGGGCAACCTCTTACTATCTTGGGAAGCACCGGACCAGTTCTAGTATTTGAAAAAATATTATTTAAATTTTGCAGGTAAGTGAGGTTTGTATTAGCCTGATGGACTTTTTAACTTTCTGACCTATTAGAATAGCTGTAATTGAAAACATATGTGCATTAAATGTGTGTATGTCCATGATGATAAATGCAGTGCCAAGAGACTGAGAAATTTATATAGTTTGGGAAAGCTGTGGGGTCCTGATGAACCTTAATGAGAAAATCAGTGATAAGAAGTGTCTAGGACTTCAATTAAAGTTATATTCTGACTGTATGGACATGTTGGTTTTGGTTCTGCAGGGGTAAGCAAGGATTGATTGGCAGATCAATCTAGGAGAAACCGTCTGGGTGGTTCTGGAGAGATCATCCCTGTGATGCTTCCCAAGCTAGGTAGTTGCACTGTCAATCCTAGAAACACCTTGCAGTGTTGCTTTGCTTTGGTGGAAGATGAGACAAAAAAAGTTTCTGTGTCCTTCAGAACTAACATCAAGGATGAGAAAAGGGATGAATACCTATTGAGCTTAGCCTCAGTATCTGTTTTCATGATTTTTGGCTCAGTTAATACTTTGTGTTTCTTTGTTCACACAGGGATTACGATCTTTCCTACCTCTCCCTGCGAACTAGCATTGGTCTGTGGACTGCATTTCTATGCATTGTGCTTGTAGCCACTGATGCCAGCAGCCTTGTGTGCTACATCACTCGATTTACTGAGGAAGCTTTTGCAGCCCTTATATGCATCATATTTATTTATGAGGCATTGGAAAAGCTTTTTCATTTGGGAGAAGTATATGCCTTCAATATGCACAATGATTTGAATAAACTGACTTTATATTCGTAAGTACCAAGTTTCTATCTGTTAGTGAAATAAGTAGGAAAATATAGAGACATACCATTTACTAACTAGCAATGGGTGCCTCTTCCAGGAAGGGTAGGAGGAATGCTGGGGGTGATATGGGCATGAGGAACCTCAGAAAAATTCTTTTCAGGTTGCAGTGGAATTGAATTCTCTGCATTAGCTATGGGTGGTTGGAAGGGATGAGGGGCCGTGACAAAGCCTTCTTTAGCTGCGGCTTTACTAAAGGTCAGAAAAGGAGTTCTGCCTTGCTACTTCTAGAAATCAAAGTTTATAGTATAGTTTCATGAAAGAGGAGAAGTTGGATTACCAGCTCACACCTGCCAGAAGGAGATTCTGCTCACTGTTGCTGAGAGAAGCTGCTCATTTCACATAGGTTAAATGAAATCAAAAATGAAGCTGTTCTTTGATTCATCAGCAACACAAAATTAATTGTTTATCAGTGATCCATATGTTGAATATCAGCGTCCGTAATATAGCAGATAAACCACGATGTGAGAACACTTCAGGAATACTAGTAAGAACCTACACATTTTTAAATTGTCTTCTATTACTAATCCCCAAAGGTTCTAATTGCACCCACACCAATATTTACCCTCCTGCCCCAGACATGTGGATTACAGTCTCACACACCATCTTTGAGGAGTACAGGTTTCTCTGCTAATGCCCCCCCTCCTGCTGGACATGTGCATCCCCCAGTTTTAGTTGTACCTGTGTGGTTACAAAGTGGTGGTGAGGGAGCCCCCAGTGAGGTCATGTCCATACACCTGAGGTGGGAGTTCCTGCTTGTTGCACTGGGCAGTCACTCCCTAGTTGGAGAGCAGAGTATTCACCATTCCGCTGGGCAGCTGCTCTGCCTGGCCAAGGCAGAGCTCATCTTGCACACAGAGTGACTCCTGGCAAGGTTTTGACTATTGTGTGTCTACTCCAAGATCTCACTTTTACAAACATTGATACTTCTTTGCTACTTTTTTCAGGATGAAAAGGCAAACACCCTCTCAGACTGCTTCTTGTGTTCTGTTCACACATGACATTTGCCCTCACTTCATTGCCTTAATAGCTTTTAAGACCAGGTCCTGTTGCCAGGAGTGGGACATGGAAGTACATTCACTTCCCAATTTCCCTTTATTTACTGGCTGATCAACCCTCTGTTTAAATGGCTCTGGGACCTCACTGGACTCCTATGTGAGCATGTTAAATTCACTAATAAGGCAGAAACTGCTCTGTAGGTCTTCTGGCCCTTGCTACCTGATTGTGTTTTGCCACAGGCAGGCCACGAGGGTGGAGAGAAAAGTGTGATTTTTCTTTGGTTTGTCTCTGTGAGGTATCACATGTCTTTCAGGATGTGCCACAGTGTTCAGCTTTGATTTGTCCTGTTTTTTTTTTCTATCACAAAGCTGTAGGAGAGTCAACCTTTTACACTTACTCTTTGTCTCTTTTTTTTTTTTTTTTCCCCTCTGTACCCCCAATGATGAAGAGTGTGCAGAACAAGCATGCTTATCTAAATGAGCCACAAGACAGTCTCAATACTCTTACATTTTCTGGTTTTTTTTCTTGCTCTTTCTGGATTTCCACTTATCTACTTGGTGGCATCCTTTATCTTCATTGCATTTGTTGAGGAATTTGTTTTGTCAGTCTTCCCTTTCAGCATGCTTGTTTATGTTACTGCCTTGACCAACAACTAAATATGCTCTCTGTTTTTTCTCATTGTACTTATGGTTGCAATTCTTTTCTCATCTGATGATTCTGTGTTGAATCATTCTTGTGTGAATTACTGCTTTTCAGTCCTTTCCTATTTCCTTTTGCTGTTACTGTAGGATTCAGTTAACAAAATATGTTTACTTACTAATTTTTAAGTTCCCAAAACATTGTGCTTTGCAAATCTAGGTTCTTTCTGCCTTTGCACATCTAGTGTTTTTTCCTTCTTTACCTTCACACGATTAATGCAAATTTGCCCTTCCATGGTTCTTTGGGTTTTTGTTTTTTTTTAGTGTCTTGGTGAATCTCATAGAAAAGGAGACTCATTTCTTGCTTATTACCTGTTTCTCTTCTTCTACATAAATGTTTACCTGTTAAGCTTATTATTTGGTGTACTTGAATTTTTTTTAAAAACATCCCATTAAACCAAAACTGTGTTTTGGTTTGGTTTTTTTTTTCATTTTTTTTATTTGATGTGTACTTCTGTCAACCTGTCTGACAGAAGGGTTTCTGGTCCAAGGGTGCAAAACACTGCAGTAGGGAGGGACACTTTTACTCCTACAAAAATGTTACTAAAAAAAGGATGTATGTAGTTGCTTTAAACCCAAGCAGTGTATACATTTATACCTTTTAGCTCACTACATACTCAAAAATGGTCCCTTACTTCAGGGTGACAGGTTTTGGTCATGTATAGATCAGAAGGCATGGAAATATAAGATAAATGGCTAACTACCAGAGCTTTAGAACAGACAAAAGATTTAGAAACTTCTAGAGGCTAGTGACATAGTCTAGTTTGAAAAGAAGTTAAAGGAGTTGTTGAAATGTAGTCATCTACACCATTTTTTTAAATGAAATGGTTTCAATATCTCTGTTTCCTCTTATGTTAGTCTGCAGTAAGACTAATTGAAGCTTCACTCATTGTGGGATGTTATGCAATATAGAAGTCTAAAAACCTTCATTGGTACACAGTCGTAGAAAACTATTTGTGCCAAGTTCGTTCAATTATTTAAAAATAATACAATATTTGTTAGTATAAGGTTGTTGGAAAGTGGAGTCATTTGGATTTTTGTCTTCATCTGTTACAATATGTAGAGGTCCACATATGTTTTGTATTTCATTTTTTTTCAGGTGCTTTGTTTTTAAAAACTGGCAGATCAGTCAAATAGTTAAGTCAGTATTTTACCTGCTTCTCATTCTTTAAAATACATAGTTTTGGGGGTTTTTTTGTATTATTTGTTAAACCTCCTCAGCAGTTGTGTCTTTGATTCTTGATTTTCCCCACCATGCCAGTAGTTCACATGATGTAAGGAGGAGCCTTGTACTCTGCTTCTTTCATAAAGGTTGAGATAAACTCCGGCTTAAACTCTTCAGGATTTTTGAATTTACTGCAATTTGCTGCATTTTGGCACATACAGCTTAAAAGCAGAAAAACTATTTTTTTCCTTCCCTTCAGATGTGTGTGTTCTGAGCCTGAGAAACCAAGCAATGAAACATTGCGTCTGTGGAGGAGTATGAATAAGTCTGGGGAAGATATAGCATGGAGCAACCTTACAGTATCTGTGAGTATATATGTCTCTGTGTGTTTGTATGTATAAAAAATATCTGCACAATACCAGCTTGATTAATATTTTTTCACCTGATTTCTTTTTTTATTTGAACATGGATTGTTTTCCTTAAAACTGTATTTTTGAACCCTCTCATTCCTTCCATGAGGCTTTAAACAGTCATTGTAGAGGTTTCAATGAGCAAGTCCAGGGCAGTAAATGCTAATAGTAATGCTAAAGTAGTCTGCTTTAGGTAGCCGCTTTAAGCTGGTAGGCAGCACAGTTGTCTTTCTGAAGTGCAGATGAATATGATGAGGTGAATAAACAGGAACTTTATTTCTTCCATTTCCTGGAAAGGATGAACAAATATTTTTAAGATTATGTGAAGATGGAATCTGCAGTAAAAATGTGGTAGCAAACACGTTCCATTAGTTTGTTGAACATTGGTATAACTACAACAGAATCAAAGGAACTACCTAAATATTGATTGGAAGAAAATAATTATTTGAAATTCAAAATAACTGTTTGGAACAGGCTTGAAAGCATTACCTTTTGAAGTGGATATTTTTTACCAGTATCTGATTTTATGGGTAGGTGAAGAGGGGATAGTTCCTATGTGGGAGTGCTCTGGGAGGCTTTAGGGAGAAACACTTTTGCTGATTAGTAGTTCCTTGGGTGGTGTGCAATGGACTAAATGCAGCTGTATACAGCCGCTTTGTGTACCCTGGCATCTTGTTTCCACCTACATCTTTGATTTGGATCTGGTATAAATTTTGTGTTGCATTTGCTAGCTCTATGTGCCCACTTTAGGCATCTGAGGCTACTAAAGCAGCAGCAGCAATCTGTATATGGGCTCCCATTGTGTCTGAGCCTAGACATTCACACTGAAAGTAATCGTGTTTTCCACAGCAAAAGTACTATGCTAAAACCTCAGTGCTTTACTTGGGCTTTAGCAGTGCTGTTTTCTGTGTACCACTGATGGCTTCTAGTTTACCGTAATCACTTAGAATGGCAGTTTCTCTTGGACTTAGTTTTTATATTTACTTTATTATTTATTTGATATGCCTCTTCATCCTCTGAATCACCTTTAGTTTACCTGAGAGATGGAACTGATCCAGGATTTGGTTGTGCTTGTAATTAAACTAGGTTGTTAACAGGAAGATTTTTTGTCATAAGTTACATTTCCAGTAATTACTCCGCTTTAAGACTGGGTTGTGGCAGTGCTGTTTCCAACTATTTGATTTATTGGCTTGTTGATTCCTTGTACTGTGCGTCTGCTTTAACTTTTTGCTTTGCATTTCAATAAGCCTTTTGGATAGGGATCATCTGACCTGGTTTTCTTTTTTATTCAAATCCATTATTTGCCATGCATTTCTACATTGTTAGAAACTTTTTTCTTATGGTTGGATTAATCTTATTTTACAAAGTCTGTTTGTTTTCCTTAACTGTATCAGAACAAAACCAAATCATCAATAAAGAGGTGGGAGAAACTGAGGAGATGGTTTTTTATGTCTGTTAGCTTGAAAGTTGATGTTGGATCTTCTGCTTTTCATGGGCTTAGTCCTCAGTCTTTATTTTAGATACATTCTATCTTGCAATGCTTTGAAAAGCAGAATAGAAATGATGTGAATATAAAGGAATTGGGCATCTCCCACATTTTGGCATCCTGAAATAATCAGTAATGGCTACTGTGGCTTTTCTGGAACAGACAGCACACATTTTTGGGATTTCAGGGTAGATAGTGATAAAGGAAAGAACTCCCTTTTTTGGGATTGTGGACGTTCTCAAATGTGTTTTATATCGAAAAGTTGTAAGCTTGATTGAATATACTAAATGAATAAAACATAGAAATTTAAGGAGTTTTTCTCTTTGCAGGAATGTTTAAAATTTCATGGTGTGTTTCGTGGATCAGCTTGTGGCCATCATGGACCATATATTCCAGATGTTCTCTTCTGGTCTGTCATACTATTCTTTACAACATTTTTCCTCTCCTCTTTCCTTAAGAAATTCAAGACTAAACGCTATTTCCCAACTAAGGTAATTCTGATTAGAGACTATTGTTGTCTTGTGATAAATACCTTAAGATAACTTAAATTGAAATTTTTATTGATATATTTATTTTAAGGCAGAAAAGGAAATTAAAACCCCAAAATTAGCTAATAATTGCAAAAATGAAGACATTAGAGGAAAGAAATCGGCTGCAGAAAATTCAGTTCTTACTCTGTACTTTGGTATAGTTGTAACAAGATGTTCTAAACATTGGAAGACCTAATCCCCTAAGTTAATGGGAATTGCCAGATATCATTTGGAGAGATAATACTGCTGCTGTTTTCCTCACTTATCCATACAGAACAATTGATTGCTTTCCCCAGACTACTGATGTATGTAGAGTTCTGAGTGGTTTCTCAGGGGAATGCATTTTCTAATAGAGGTTAATATGATGATGATCCTTGGACTGATTTACAGATTTTCTTGTAGGCAGAATGAAGTGGTTATGTCTTCTATAAACCTCAGCCTACTCCTGCAAAATGTTCCTTATGTTTAATAAAATCGTGTCTGATAATCTGAATGTATTGCAAATTATCTGCCTCCTATCGATTAAAACATGAAATGTATGAATATTGATTTCAGAACTCTTCAGTAATGTTACTGACTTAAGCTACAAGAGACTAGCTGTGATGGCTGAGTCTCCTAGTAGGGTTGAGGGGACAAAGAAGATGATGAGGGAGTTATTTTAAGTAATTTGCCTCTTGAGGTAGACCACTTTTAAATGAGGTAGTTGGATGAACAGAATTATGAGGTAGTTGGATGTACAGAATATTTATCTTATGCAACTTCATATGCTAGCAGGCAGCTTAGTGTGAAAAAACAGAGAAAATATATGTAATGTTCAGTGATGTAGTATAATATAGACAGAGTTCACTTTTCATAGGGAAGAAATTGTCTTTCTGTGCATGCAAATTGTAATGATGAAAAAGCAAGACTTAACACAACTCTTTCTTTTATAGGTGCGTTCTACCATCAGTGACTTTGCAGTATTTCTGACCATAGTAATCATGGTTTTGATTGACTATTTTGTAGGAATACCTTCTCCTAAGCTCCATGTTCCAGAGAAATTTGAAGTAAGAAATACAACCTTTTGAAAATGCTTGCAGTTTTATAGACAATAGAACAATGGAGTTGTATAGAAACAGAAATGTCTCTTTTTTGCTTACAGTGTAGTTGATCAAGTAGTCTCTCTTTTGTCTTTCGGATGTATGTCTCACCTGACAGAAGAGACTGCTTTATATTATAACTGAAAAGGAAGCATTCTTTTGTGCAAGTGTACAAATATGAGGGATTGAATGGATTTGTTTTAATTCTTTCCACATAAATGTTATGTTCACTTGTAATAGCTAAATCAGTCTTTTGGTCAAAGCATTGGAAAAAAATCTGAATGCATATTTAAGAAACTGATCTGTTATTCATTGAAGTTGTTTGCAGCAATAAAATCTGCATTCTATTGTAGTAATTTAATTCTTATTGTTGTTGGGGGTTTTTTACAGCCCACCCGAAAAGACCGAGGATGGTTCATAGATCCTCTTGGAAGCAACCCTTGGTGGACACTCTTAGTTGCTGCTGTTCCTGCTTTACTCTGTACTATTCTCATTTTCATGGATCAACAAATAACAGCTGTTATTATAAACAGGAAAGAGCATAAACTGAAGGTAAAAGTAATTTTTCTGAAAGTCTAGTGTTGTGTAATTCAAGATTATTTTAAATCAGATTCATTCTGCAAATTTATGGAACATTAACAACAGCTACTAAATACATGTTTAAATTGACTAATAAAGAACAAATACAATTTTGTGGACCCTCTCAAAGTATGTAATTTTATAGTTATAGATTATTTACCAGCTGAGTTGGAAATATCGTATCATATAAATAGAAAGTTTATAAAGATATTTGTTTGCTTAATTTTACAGAAAGGCTGTGGTTATCATCTTGATCTGCTGATGGTTGGTGTTATGTTGGGGATATGTTCTCTCATGGGTTTACCGTGGTTTGTTGCTGCAACTGTCCTGTCTATAAGTCACGTTAACAGCCTGAAAGTTGAATCTCAGTGCTCAGCACCAGGAGAACAACCAAAGTTTTTGGGAATCCGGGAGCAGCGAGTGACAGGATTGATGATTTTTGTGCTGATGGGGATGTCAGTGTTCATGACCTCTGTGTTAAAGGTAAAAGACAGTTTTTCCAAAATAGTTTCTTTGTGCTTTTGATTTTGATGTTGTGATTTAGCATTTCATAACATTAGGAAGTTTTATTATGTTAAGTAAAACATGCCTGGACCCATTCTTTAATTTCTTTTTTAGTAACAGATGTTAGTTGAACAGAAACAGTGTGGGAGGATGTAAGAAATACAAAATCTGAGAAAACTAGGAATGTAGTGACTAGTAAAGAAAGCAACCTTTGTCTGTCATACCTGGTTTTCTTGCCAGCTCTTTTTTGGTTTATGGAATCTATGTTACCCAAAAGCTGTAGTTTTCATGTGAGTGCATAAATGGGGAGAGAAAAGGAGTGTGATAAAGATATCAAGTTACTTGAGCAGAAGTAATACAATACAGCAGAAGGAACAAAACCATCTGGTTTAAAAGGTGATCATCAGGAATTATATTGTTCACTTGTTCTTATCTTCAGCTTATTAAACTTCATTTGATGCTTGTAGTGTCGAGATTATCTTATGCATCATCATGGTGTAATAGTGATTTTGCTGGTTGTATTGTAGCTTCAGATTACACTTTGTCTCTTAATTGATATCCCTAGTGGCCTTTCAAGGACTTTATTGAAAGAAAACTACTCAGTTTGGTTGGCTTTTTGCTCAGATTTTACTAAAAGCTGTTTAACTTCTGCTTAGTTGTTTCAAATCCAGCAGTTAAAAGGAGAAACAAAAGAACTGCTCTTTGTTGCCAGAATATCAGATATTGCATCATTGCTAGTACCTTTATAGAATTTTGCAAAAGTCAGTTTAAAGACAGATCATAAGTAATTTCATGAGAAACATAGCTTCTTAAGTTTAGATAATGGGAAGGAATAAACCTGTGAACACACAGCTGTAGTTTAGTAATTAGAGTTACATATTATAAATTCTAAATAGTTTACCGTTTGTATGTGTTAAAGAATGTCAAGGTCTGAAAACAATAAGGCCGTACTAGTTACTAAAAATAGATATTCAGATTTGACAATCTCTGGTTGAAAAGCTACCAAGAACTTTGCTATATAATGCAAATAATCAGAAACAAAAGCAAAAATAATGAAATAGATTTATCGTTGCTCAAAAGCAAAGGTTAAAAGTGCTGATTGCTGAAGCAAGATGTTTACCCCATGTTAAAACAGCTGATTCTTAGAAACTAACACATTTTTTATGGACCTGTGGTAATAGGAATGAAATAATTTCTCTTGTTTTTTGTTAAATGTTTTTCTTTTTCAGTGTGAATGACTGTTATTGTTCAAAAGAAGTAAGGAGAACAAAGCCTTGCACCTGTCAGTTGCTGTGCTTTTGTTCCATGTGTGGATTTATACTGATTTAATGCAGTAGAAGTTAAAATATCAAATTATAGAGCTTACAGTGAAGACACTAGCCACACACACACACACAGTAATGAATCCCTAAGGCATAGTTTTATTCCACACTGTTTAATTAAAGGCTTTTGTTCAAGCTTGATAGCAGCTGTTTTTATTAAGATTTCAAATTGTATGTTCGCTATCCTTTACTTGAAAGCTTCACTGTAGAGGTTTGATGCGAGTGCCACTGAAATCAGTGGACAACTTTGTTATCTTAGTAGGCTTTAAATTATATTAAAAGATAAAATGATTTAATATTAAATTTTATAAGATGTATATTATATATTATTATTTAAATTATTATAAATTTTATCTGTAGTAAGCTTTAAATTGATCTTACTGAAGCAAAATTTAGTTCTGAAAAATTAGCAGACTTTCATAGCTCAGCTGGTATGGTGGGGTTTTTGTTTCAACTGCTCCAGAAATGCAAGGTAAGTGATCAGAAGTAAGACTTCATATGGCAATTTCATGAAGTTGTACAGAATCCAGTAGTGTCAGTACAGTTCCTATCAAATTGCAACAAAAAGCAATATACTTAGCATGAATAAAAATCTTGGTTGCAACCTAGAAAATTGAATGAATGGGCAGTCAAGACGGAACTGCTTTTTTAATCCTGGGGATAGCCTTGTTAGTTCTAGATTTTTTTGCTACTCAATGATGCATATATTTTCTCTATAAATAAAGGGCCTCAGATTTTACAGATTTCACTTCAGTAAAATATAAATAAAAAATAGCTTGGTCTGTGTCTTTCTCTGATATGGACTGCTGTCTTATGCTGTGTTGATTCCACTTTTAACTGTGGGTATTTTTTCTTCCCCAGTTTATTCCAATGCCAGTTTTGTATGGTGTATTTCTTTACATGGGAGTATCTTCATTAAAAGGCATTCAGGTAAAGTCTGATATTTATGAGCAGTTTGTTTAACACTGACTGAAAAGGAAACTGTAACACTACATTATGTGAGCCACAATAATGCTACTCCATATTGTCTGAATAGTGTGTAGGATAATTTCCTGAGTGTCACGATTCTTACAGTTTTGTGCCTTCACTTTTCAGTTCTTTTTAATTTATGCCTTCAATAGTCTAGCCAAAAAACAAATTTTCTGCAATATTGTGGAATTTTTTATTATTAGTGTGAGAGGAGGGAAACTCAACAAAATAGCCCCCAGTTCCACCTCCTTGAATATTCAGTGTCCTTCATTAGTGTTTTATTTGGAATTAGCTTACCTTTCTGGAGTCCCGTAAAAATCTTTATTTTCTTTCGAAGAGACATAAAATAATTAACTGAAGGATGATTTTGTTTTCCATGCAGTTTTTTGATCGTATAAAACTGTTTGGAATGCCTGCCAAACATCAACCTGACTTGATTTATCTGCGTTATGTGCCACTCTGGAAGGTTCATATCTTTACAGTCATTCAGCTCACTTGTCTAGTTCTGTTGTGGGTGATTAAAGCCTCTGCAGCTGCTGTTGTTTTCCCTATGATGGTAAGTTTTCTTTTTTACAAGTTAGTAATTTTACAAGAGTATGTGAATCATCCAGAATCTCTTCAAAAGATGTTTGTTGCTTTAAGAAAGAAAGGAGTGGGAAAGAAACCAAAAACCCCTTTGAAACACAAAGACTTTTCATTTCCTGAAAATAAGCAGTTCAATTGTGAATAGCTATTGAAAGTGGAAATTATTTAACTTTGTGGTAAGATAAAACTAGTAAACTAGTAGTAGAAAAAAGGGCTTCAATTACAGATTGAGTGTACTGAAAGCGTGTGTGAATTTTTGTTCATTTAAATAGTTAAATATAAATGATTTCATTTGTGGTTCCCTTAAGGTTCTAGCTTTAGTGTTCATTCGCAAGCTCATGGATTTATGTTTCACCAAAAGAGAGCTTAGTTGGCTTGATGATCTTATGCCAGAAAGTAAAAAGAAGAAAGAAGATGACAAAAAGATAAAAGAGAAAGAAGTAAGTGTGAAAACAATCAAACTAAGCATGTTGTAAATTACTAGGAAATAATAAGATGAAAAAGAACTTTAAGTGACCTGAGCATATGACCTTATATACCAAATATACATTTTGAAATTCCTTACTAATGAGATTTAATTCTAGAGGAACTATTGCTGACAGTTAAGGAATTAAGTCACTGTTTCGATTATGCTATTATGGACTATGATTCTTATTTGTGATGAAAATTACCAAGCAAAGTGGAAAGAAGCAGTAGTAAACACAAAAATGTTGAATTTTTTGTCTTTCATCAGAAGGAGAGAAAATGAAGAGGGAGAGAAAAAGGGAGATGGAAGTGGTGGAGTAGGGTTCTTTATCCTGCTTAAATTAACCATAAAACTGTTCCTAGTATCAGGGATATGGTGCTCGTGTGTGTGTGGGGAGTTGTCATTAAAAGCAATTGCGAGTTACCAGTAATATAGTAATACAGTATAACTTCTTCATAAAGGTCCAGCCTTGCTGTACATCACCTAGCTGAATTCCTTACAAAGCTTGTAACACCCTCCTTCCCCATTCTCCCATCTCCCCTGCCTGAATAAAGCACTTCTAAGAGAAAAGGTCATAAACTTTTTGTCCTGCATGCAACTCCAGTACCTTATCCGAATGTAATAACTGTCAGCGTGAGATACTTTGGTTTCTGCTGCATGACTAATTTTACAAACTTCTTACTTGGAATTTACAGGAAGCAGAGAGAATGTTTTCAGACAACGAAAGCGTACACCTTGCATATGGAGAAGCAAGTTTGAATTTTCCTGTAAAAACCCTGAAATGCAGGTATAATAAAATGTTGGTCTTTTAAAAGTTTTTGTATAACATGGTGTAATTTGCTTTATATTAAGTTCGGGTGTATGGATTGAATTAATTTTTTTCCTCCCAAACTTGTAACTTAGCCACAATTAGGAATTATGAAGGTATATCTCATGATGCTACAGTAGTATTTTTATGTTGCATTGTTTTTTAAAACTGCATCTTAATTATAAATTTACGTGACCATCTTGAACAGATCAGATGACTCAATTTCGACCAGCTGTACTAAAGGTGAAGAAGCATCCTTGGTCAGTTTTTATGGAATATTTGTGTGCTACTGTGCATGAAATACTGAGCATTAAGCAACTAATAGCATCAGTTGAGCCATGTGTTTACCAGCCACTTGGATTTTTCAGACGAAGTCTGTGTGTAATTCTTTGGTTTACTTCAGTGAGGGCTAAAGTCAGTAACTTCTATGGTGCAAAAACCCCTTTTTACAGGCAACCGTTTTTACTTTAGTAAAAGGTCATTTTCTGAAAGTAAATGTGAGGACAGGTTCTTTTCCAGAAAAGGGAGTGCTGGAATTTCACTGATGGAAATTCCTTCAGCTTTGGAAGGCATTTTGTCTCAGTATGTCTCTCCCTTACTGGGGGTTGTATTTAACTGAGTTGTCAAGTATTCTACAACTGTCAAGTATTCCAACACAGTCTGAAGACATGACAGATAAGTAGCTTACCAGTTTTCTTTTCCTCTCTGAGGGTTCCTGGGTTAAAAATTGGCCTTCCTATGAATCTAGTGTCAGGTCTACCTTGATGTGAGTTGGGAACAGGCAGAAATTATTCCTGATGAGTATTACTCAGAGAGCAGTCTTAATCAGACTGTAGCAACTCAAATGAAAATACTAAATGCTAAAGCTTTTTTAAAAAACAATTGAGTTACTAATTGCTCTCACAGTAGAACTATGATTTCATCAACTATGTGCATGTGTTTACGATGTATTCTGCTGCCTTGTATCTTATGGGGATTCCTGAGGAAAAATGGCTTTGAAAAATTCCTTTGCCATTTGAAAAACTCTTACAGATAACCTGGAGTAGACTGTGAAGCTTAAGCATGGAACAGGACAGAAAACATACCTACAGGCAACACCTAAGTCCACTGTACATTTAAATGTGCGGAGGACAAAAGTGGAAATAGATTTGAAAAACTTACCATCTCTGAGGGTGAACTTATCTTCTAAAGGACTTGGGAGGGGAGTGGTCTGGCAAAAGAACTTTGAAAAATGTCTAGTAAGGCTTTGCTGGAAAAAACCCAAACCTTGAAATCTGTCTAGATACTTGTAATTTCTAGATTTTTAGTAGTTTTAACTCTCACCTGAAATACTAGTTTTGAAATTTTATTAACATTTGCTTCTTTGCCCTTGATTATTTCCTGGAAGCCGCCTAAAGTAGCTGGTTTGTGTAAGCCTTAGCAGAACAGTGTGATTAAATTAATTGTTTCTGAGCATATGAGTTATCTCTCAAATATTTTCAATGTCTTAGTGGTATCTATGTGAAAAACTCTTTCAAGATGCTGTGTGATTATGGTAGTGCTAGTGAGTTAAATTTTCAGTTTTTTGTTGAAATACATTTTTGAGAGATGAACTCAACTTTTGGCTGTGTAAATATTGAGAAAAGGCACAACTGATGTAAATGATGAGTGACAGTAAGTGTAATAGTGTTGCAAGGAATTGAATACTAACCAGAAAGTATGTTTGTTCTTTAGCATTGATCCCTCAGTTGTAAACATATCAGACGAAATGGCCAAAACTGCACAGTGGAAGGCTCTTTCCATGAGTACTGAGAATGCCAAAGTAACCAGAGCTAACCTGAGGTAGCTATAATTACTCACATGTTTTCTAACTGTGGTCTTGTGTTTAGCAGCTGTACTTGTATTTCTTGAAATGTATATAAAAAAATGAATATATGTGGTTTGTAACTCTGAGTTACTGACTTTTTAGTTTAGAGGAACTTGAATTCAAACTTAATTTTTCTTCATTATGAAGTTTATCAATTTCTATAAGGAATTATTTAATTAAATGTATTGTTTTAAATAGTAATTTTAAAGTTACTCTTTATTGGCTTAATACAAGTGTTTACTGCTCTTATGGGCTTAGAGTTTCTAAATACTAGAGTGTATATGAGTATGGGAGTGATTTGATCCTCAACATTACAAATTCGACTGGGAATAAAGGTAAGTCCATCACTTTCATTGTTGCTTTATGCTGCCTAGGATCTGCCCCAGGATTCTGTGGATTGGTTGCTTAATTCATTTTCCTCAACTCATTTTTAATATTATAAAAATTAAACCTGTCTCAAATACTACCTTCACTAAGTATAAAATATATTTGAGTGAGGTACTGGACAGATCAGGAGTCTCAGTTCCCTGTGAGCTGACGTGCATCTTCTGTACTGATTGGGAGCCTTTTTCTCGGTGAGGTCCCCATCAAATAACCAACTCTAGGTGCAATGAATCATTCTGCTATTCTATCCTAGTTTCTTTCCTGTCTGGCTGAATCTGTCAAGGGAAATAAACCAAAACCTGAATACGTGGAATATCCCCAACTTCCTGAAAGGCTTGTATTTTATAGGGACTAGTATCTGTGAACTGTTGCATCACAATGCAACTATTGCTTTGTAGTTTTGGTGTAGGAAAGAAGGGAGAATGGGCATGGTTGCCTTGGAACACTAAGCTTATGCAATCCTGTTGTCTATGCATCTCTCTTGATTGATCCCTTTCAGCCAATTCTGTCAAAGGAAGGCATGTTTCAAAGATAAGAAATTGTCAGATTTTGTATAAAGTTGCATCTTGGTGGAGGAATTCATGGTGAGAAGGGAGTGTTCATACGTAACTGTCCAAGCTGTCTCAGGTACCATTGAGCTTGCATCATGGAAACAGTAGAAGTGAGCAGCCACTTAGCACTTTTGTACCATCTGACTATGCAGCACGTGTGTTGCTCCAAATTAGGCATGGAAATACGGCTTTGTTTTGGCCAGACAGCAGGTCAGCCAAGGGTGAAGAGGAAAAGCTGAAGAGACTCGTGAGTGAGGCACCATTTCGAGTGAACCTCTAGCCTGTATTTGTTTAAACACTTTTAAAATGTTTAATTTCGTATTTAATTGAAACATTTTTAAGACTTGAGTACTACACGAGCAAGACTATCAGGAAGACAAATAATAGAGGCATTAGATAGATAACAGAGCATATCTGTCAGTCTACCCTCTTCTTTTAATTGTTTTCTTTCATGCTAAATTCTCAGAAATCTGTTACAGAATTTGTGGCTGCTTCTAGTGCCTTATCTGATAGTTGTTGGGTGTATAAGGCTTGAAGAGATACAGACCTGTATTTCTCTTTCCAGAAGAATTAAAATTTTTAGATTTGGTTTTCAGGTAGTTACAAGTTAGTACAACTCCATCTTGTGCTTTGCTGTTTCCTGAGTAGGTTAAGTTAGTATAGAATTATATGCAGCACTAGCAAATCAGGCTTCTGACAAGTTTGCAATGTTTTTTGATTACTAAGCGTGTATTCATTATTCCATCTATTTGTTATGTTTTGCTATTAGACATTTCCCTTGTATTCCTTAACATGGCCTGCTTGAGCTTAGTACAGTAGAAATTCCATCTGGTAGAGAACTTGCTAAAACTATAAATTGAAAATAAAAAACACTGGTGCCAGAAACCAGCTCTTTCAAGAGGCAATCTGATATCGCATTAATCTAGAAAATGTTAGAGTGCAGGACTTCCTTGAACCATAACTCGGTTGCTGTTCTGAGATATTTGCTACACTTTCTTGTCTAGTGCTGTCAAGATTTAGAGATGTCACTACTGCTCAGTCAAAAGTAATTACCAGTAAATTATTCATCTCAGTTCTGTTAAGGTTTTTCTGTGTAACAGTCTTCATTTCGTGGTATGGGTAGACATTTAGTGCTGTGGTAAAAATGGTTCTGTAGGCAGTGCTATTTTCAGATTTACCAGTTTCAAATACTAATGCAAGCATGTCTTTCATAATTCCAGAGGACATGTTGTGTGGGTTGGCATTATTTATTAAAAATCATATATTTAAAAAAAATTACATTTCTTCATTTTTTTTGTGTGTTTCCTGAAGTGATCCAGATTGCTTTTTCTTTCTCCCTCAACCATCTGTCATAGTTTACATACTCTGCATAGTCTGCGCACACTTGTATTTTCCAAGGAGTCCCAGAATTTTTCTCTTTGTGTGAATTTTTAATACATTTTTTTCCTTAGAGAGCAACTCTACAGGTGTGTCATCTCTTCTAAAACTCATGCCTAGAGAATCCTTCCTCTTATGCTCTTCCATTTTATCTTCTACTGTCCTGCAACTACCTTGGGACATTCCTTTTTGTCCTTGGGTAAGGCACCGTTCAATGGCTCTGTCCTTAAGAGTATCAGTTGTTCAGGTGCCAGCCAACCACTTGTCTTTAGGGTCTTCCACTTCACTTGAATGGACACTTATGCAGGTTTCTAACTATCCTCTACTGTTGTCGCAAGTGTGGTTCTCCCTTTTGAAAAGACTGAAATGTTTTCCCATTGTATTACGAACAAAATAGTTTCCCTGCCCAAGAATAAAGCAGTGTTAGTAATATTGCTTGTTAAGTATTTTTGAGTATTTTTAGCTAGACAGTTTTGCAGGTTGCTATGTTGTTGGTTTTTTTCTTTCTAAAGATGTTTTGCCAAACAGTTTCAAATCAATAATAGCAGTGGGATTGGAAATGGTATTTATGGATGAGAGATTGGCATTTTCTGTCTTTAGGCTTGTTCTGTTCCTGTGAATAGTATTTAACAATTACTTAAATTTAATAGAATTGCATCATGAAAGTGTCTCCATGTAAATACTTTTAGTGTTCTTTGTAAAGTATAAAATGTTTGAAAGTGAACCAAACCTTACATTTTCCTCTTTGTTTTCGAACAGCCCTGAAAAACCAGAAAGTGTGAAAATAGAAGTGGAAAAATCACCTGTTGTGAAATATGTGGATGCTGAAACATCTTTATAGAACGGAACCAAGAGGAATTGTGTGTATTTGTGTGTGTATATATGTATCACTGTAGGATATTATACCATGGAAGTGTGATTTCCAATTTAAGGAGCAACATATATTTAATTCTGCCATTGTTTAGGGCACTGTAGATATGCTTGCATAATGCAAAGGTTTTTCCAACAAGTAAGATGAGTGGTAATCACACTTCAGCTATTTATTTTATTGGAAATTTTATTTTAATTTTTAAATAGGAAGACTGTAATGAATGCTTATTATTTTCAATAATCAATATGTGCATAAAAGTTACATCAGCTTTTGCTGATGGTTACTGGTCCACATGGCTTAAAGTTTTGCAATACCTCTGTTTATAATGTGCGCTACAGAAGTTTGTTTTCCATGCAGGCAATTAGTGCTTGTTTTTTGCAGGGTATAATTTTTTTTGTGGTTTCATAGAACAAATATTAATGTGCTGTTGACAAGAACTGCTGTGGTTTATGTCTCCACTCCATGCTAGTGTTTTCTGGAATCTGTCTCTCCTATTCTACAGAAGTGGCCTGGAGCCCTAAGTCAGATGGTTAGTTAAGCCTTAAAATATACCTAAATACCCTGGTTTTCTGCTTTCCCTTTTTTTTTTTTTTTTTTAATTCTGTTTTGGTTTTTCATTATTGTCCAGTAGCAGTATGAGTGCAGTAATTGTAGTTACAGCCCCAAGTCAGTATTTGCCATTCTGGACACTCCATGTTTACACAATATAATTTGAATTTACAGGCAGCGATTTGGTCTCTACGAAGTTATACATACTTACCACAACAGTACTCTTGAATTCTTTTCTTCTGGTTTTTACTTGCATTTTTTTTCTATCAACTTTCAGAGTCTGATTTACTCAGCTCTAAGAATGAAATACTCTAAAAGTTTCATGTCTTCATCAAATATATTTCTTGGGTTTTAAATTTACTGTGTATTTGATTAAATTAGCTGTAGTTTATTTCTGGAATAGGTTTATGATCAGTATTATTTTATGGATTACTAATTGCTTGTGGTATTTGTGTGTACAGTTCTGATCCTCTCCATTGTAAAGGGCATATATGATATCACACCAACTTATTTTTAAACATTTTATTTATTTTAATTAGTATAAATTTTTATCATGTACAATGAATTGAAGAAATAAATATTCATTTATTAAAATAAATGGGATTTTTGGGGGGCTCCACTGATAAAGATACAGTCAGTGTGCATTTATTATACTTAACATTTTCAAGTTCTAGAGTTTAGCACTATAATATTTGAAATAATGAGAATTTTATATATAAATGAAAATCTTGATCACTTACCTGCGCAGTTTCCATTGTTAATGCTTTTTGCCTTATACCTTAGGGGGGGTTTTTGTATTTACTTTCCATCTCTTTACGTTCTATATTGCCACTAGACCTTTCTGGATGTAATGCAATGGCTTTAATTAGAATCTGTGCTCATTTAAAACTAGAAGATGCTATTTGCTTAATTTGACTGTTGGCAAAATTGGGAGTTTTATCATGGACCAATTGAGGTGGTCCAGCAAAAGGAGCTGATTCTGGAGGAGGGCAGACTTTATCTGAAAATACCACTTGAGGTGGAATTTTGGTGTGCTTCAGCCAAGTGTCACCTCAAGAGAAGGTAATTGTATATTACAAAAATAAAGAAATCAGTGGGAATAAATAGAAACATTTAAAAATAGCATTTACATTACATGGACTGTTACTGTTCCCTTTAAATGTAATGTAATTATTTAACATTTTTCTTCCTTTTTTTTTTTTTCCTTTTTTCATTTGACTGAATTCCAGGAAGACAGTTTAAAGAAAGGAAGTTGTAGTGTACAGCAGTATGAATAATGGTATCCAAACTGTCATAACAAATGCTCAGGTCAGTGGCAAAGCAAGTGAGGTCTGCATTAGCAGTTCGACCAATACTGTGTAATGACCGGTGTTCTTAGATAATAGTGTAGCTTGTGCCTTAGTTTGAGTTTGTGCTCTTTTAGAAAATAACCCATGTTTTCCCTCCGATCAAACCGAGATACAGTGAAACTACAGCAGATGGTTTCCCAAAACTTTCTACACTATTTAAAAAAATAAAAAGCACATATCTGCATGTCAGTTGTTGACTACTAAGTAGCTCTTGCTGAATCAAAGAGAGAAGATATTTTGAGCATTTTAAGTAACATCGTCCACAACACATTACTTTTGTTCTAGTCCTCCCAGTAGTATTTTACACTTAATGTTTAGAGTCCTGCGACAGTTTCCAAAGACACAAAAAATTGCTATAAGCCTCTTGGATTTCTAACTCTTCCATGCTGGAAATCAGGGTTCTGTGGTGCTGCACACCTTGTATCTGGCTTCTACTTTGGGAGGGTTAAGTTTAGGTCAATATTACAGGAAGTGGATATATTTCTAGTAAAGTAGAAAGGAAACAAAACCAAAGGCCCACAAGTCTAATCACAGTATTTATTTAATTGTGTAGATATTTTAATCAGTGCCAGAAAGACCATAACTTGGCAAACCAGTTTACAGTAGTCTTTAGTTCCAGTATTCCTGGGCAGTAGTAGCATGTTATACTTGCACTTTTTCCCCATATGAACAGGAGAAGATCTGGTATTAAGTGTATAAATCCCTATTGATAATCCATGGTTAAGTGATTCGCTGCTCATTTTACACCTTCTCTGCTTTAAAATCACACATGGTATTAAAATAAAATGGCTAAGGATGTAGTTTCTATTCTAGATATATGTTTTGCCTTAATGGATGCAAAAGAGCAGTGATAATTGCTGTGCACTGATTTTTTTTCATAGGGTTTAAGCCCTGTAAAAACTACGCCAATGTATTTCCATTCCAACAGTCAGAGAAAAATAAACAACCCTGCACTTTTTTTAGATGCCTTGGTTTCCTGGAATGGAGCTTAGTGCTACTGTGTACCTGGCTGCAGAGCCTCCTCAGGAAGTCCCTCTTTTTTTTTTCTTTTTTTTTTTCCCTTTTTCTTTTTTCGTTTTTTTCTTTTCTTTTTTTTCTAATTTATTTAAAAATATGAATGTTTACATGAAGTGTAGGTCTTAATTTTGACCACTCCATTTAAATTATCATCTAAAATATATCACTTAAAATGCAGTTGCATGTTTAAATTATATTCTAGACAACTCATTCTTACTGTTTTCATATGTATTACAGTGACATGTTTCTCATTCTGTTTACATATGCCCAAGTTAATGACAATTTCTTCCTAGATTAATTTTGCAGTTATAATATTTTTAAAATTTTTCTGTGAAATGTTCCAAATTGCCAAGTTTGTCATCATAAAACCTTTTAGGGTAGAATTTGGTGCCCTAATGGTGTTTTTTTCCAACCAAGTATCTTGGCCATTTTTTTCCACATTTAATGAACGTTCTCTCATAAGTTATCATTTGCTTGCATCTCTGTCTGTATACAGTAACTTCCTAAAGGCAGGTTCGACAGGCTGTAAAATATATCTGTAACAAATAGTTGTCACATCACAGAGCCTGCACCATTCTAAAGGGTTTGTCTTGTACATATGTTCTGTAAATCATAAGGTAAATGGTTCATGACTTTCAGTTCACAAATTTAGTCTGTCAGATGAGCACCACAGTGAGCTTAGTTTTCTTTTTGCTTTTTTTATGATTAGTAATGTTTTAATTACTCATCTAGGACAAAATTATCAAGTACAGTACAAATGTGTGAAATATTTTCTTTATACCAACAGTAATTTATTTTATGGCAAAATTTAAGACTGTAGAAGCACACAGCTTTGAGTCAGCATAAATGTAGTGCTATAAATAAAGCAAATTGCTCAGTAAGTTTAAGTAGATTTTATTTTATAATGTTTTTAGTGAAAACCTCTAGAACTTTGTAGTTGGCATTGAAGTTAACCTAAAGACACTTTCATATTGAATTTAGTATCTGTTGACATTTATTTGGAATAATGAATAAGTTTGAAAATTGATACTTTTCTAAATTATTTTATTGGAAAGACACATCATTTATAGTATTTTCTTTTCTATCGTTGCTGATGGTCCTGTGCAAAAGTGTCTTCCAGGTTTGGCTTCTGCAGCTGAACTGAGGTTTTGATTTTAATACTCTTTATTTGAAATGTGATTACATACTGTACGGTTTGAATTTTTTACAACTGCTTTTCTAATTACAGTGACGTTTTCTTACTTTATAACCAAATCCAAAGCAAATGAAAACATTATTCCAACTGTAGAATCAAAATTCAGTTTATACAGAAAACACAACTCTCAGACTTGTCTTTAATGTGAAAGATTCAGCCTTTGTGTTGTTTTAATTACATCTAGAATAAAATTATCTTTTGTAACATTTCAGAAAGTTGGTAAAAGCAATAAAAAAATCTCCTGGACTCTACTCAGGCCGTTTCTGTTTTTATTGCCCGGGACCAGGGGCCGGGAGGTGCCGGGATCTGACCCTGCGGGGAGGGTTCGGCCATGGCGTCCCCGTGCCCATGGCAACGGCGCCGGGCGGAAGCGGTAGCCAGCGTCCCCCGGGGCTGCGGAGCACGACGGCTCGCGATAGGCCGGCGGGCCGGCTCGCTCCAAGAAGAGAGGAGACGATTGGCCGCGGGGTCCCGTCCGGGCGGAGGGAGCGTCGCCGTTGCCGGGCCGCGGAGCAGAGCCGAGCGCGCGCCGCGGAGTGAGTGGGAAGGGGCGGGTGGAGCGCGCGGCGCGCTGAGGGGCCGCGGGGAAGGGAACGGGAGGGAAGGGGGAGGGAAAGGCAGTATCTCCATTCCTCTCCCATTCCACTTGATGACGTCTTCCCCAGCCCTGCACCTTTACCAGCTCTGAGCGTTCAGGAGGCATTAGACAACCTCTCGTGATTCACAAAGGCTCCAAGTCATAGCGGTGTAATTCCCCAAAAAGGTCTGCCCGGTAGCAAGGGCGGAGAGGATGAACCTCACAGAGCTACGTGTTATTCTTGAGTTGATGTTGAGCTGCTCACTAGACCTCAGAAATCCGAGGTTTTTTCTTCTTCTCCCCCCCCCCCATCTGTGAACTGCAGATTAACAGGATGGATTTAGGCAGACTCTACAGATAAAATTTATGCTGTGGAAAATAGCCCAGAGACTGACACTGCGTGAGGTCAGGAATCTGAGAACAGGTCTGCCCATTTATGGCTCCACTGGAACTGAGGTGGTGCAGAGGGAAAACAAAAAAAACAATCAAACCCAAACCAGCAGAAGCTTGAATACTCTTATTTGTTAGGAAAGCAGGAACCTTACATTGGATTCTAGTTAATCTTTAGAGAATCCCCAAAGGAGTTATTAAATAAAATTTCTGATAAATATATATGCATGTGAAAGTTGTGATGTATAGCAAACACAGATTTCCATATTGATTCAGTCAATAAAATGAAAGAAATACTCTTCAAACATTGTCTGTATGGGTTCTTCAGTACAATTTCCTAGACACAGGCTGTGACTGGTGGGGATCTATTTGTCTGACTGCTGTGTTCTCTGAGAACAAGAGGGGAAGACACCAGACTTCCCTTTGTTTCCATCAGACTAGAGAGGAAAAGTACTTTTTCGTAACTTTTCATCATCTTTGATGCTTCCTTTGCCATCACTTTGACCATATTTGGAATCAATTTCTATTTTGACAGTAATATATTGATAAATGCTCTTTTAAAGAGTGAATTTTCATCTGACCTTCATCTGACCCAGTTTATGGTATTAGGTACATTCCTGTCTAGCAGCAGCATCAAAAGTTTTACTAAAGCCAAGATATAACGTATCTACTGTTTCTTTATCCACCTTAAGCCAATTATCTTGTGTTTGATTAGATAGTGGAACTCAGCCACTGGAGTGATTAAGGAAGGAGTTCAAGGGTAAATCGAGCAGCTAGTTGGCTTACAAACTGTCCATATCCAGTAGTATTGCTAATAAAGATTATAAAGAATGTGAGATGTCTTCTTTTTGAAGAGAACATTGCACTGTAGTTGTTGCTGGTAGATGTATCCTCCAACATGTCTTTGTGCTTTTGTTTATTTTGGGGCTTGTTTTCACCTTCTGAAGCTTATGTGTTTAAGTCATCTGAGACGGATACTGGATTGGGCCACAGATCAAGTCTGGGATAATTCCTTTGTCTCCTGTTTCTCATCATGTGGATTCTTTAATTTCTGACAGGGTTCTTGGAGCATTTCTTGTCCTATCCTGCATTCCAGTGCTATCAGAATGCATCTCCCTTCCTATGTAATTAAATGAACATAACTAATTACATGTAATTATCCCCAGTTAAAATGAATTAATTAATATTGTTCTCATTCTTTTAAATGGAATGAAACAAGACTGTAAAGACATTTTCCTTTTAATGTGTTTCTGTTCTTTTAAAGAGTTGTCTGATCCCATTTTTTTTCTGGCACAACCTAAGTGAGTGTTGTTTGGTTTGTTTCTTACACATTACTCATGACTGGCTTAATATCAGGGGGATAGTTATGAGGATAGTGAATAGCTTGGCTTCATGGAAATTTCTACTGGCACGAGTAAAGAAGAAACAGAGGGGTGGGAACTTATCTAGCAACTTCAAGAAAGTCAAGTAAGTGTGAGAATAGTTAAGGAATATTTAATGTCTGTTTTCTCTCAGGTTTTTGGCTGACAGAAGGAAAAGAGGAGGTTATTTCCTTTTGTCTACCCCTCACTCAGGGTATGGTGCTAATATACCTGCCTGATTTAATGACTGAGGAAAGAGACTTTCTGCTCTTCTTCTTCTCTCGATTTACACCTGTGCCTTCCTGCCCAGTCAGCAGAGATACTCATCAGGCTACTGTAACAGTGAAGTAAAATGGTAGAAGAGTTGCTATACTTGAAGGGAGGCATATTGTTTCCTTTCTCTAAATTGGCTCAGGTTGGGTCACATCAGCTGAAGAAGAGGACAGTGGCTGAGGCTGGGAAGGGAGGGGAAAGCTATTTTCACCAGCAGGTGGCTGTTAATGAATCAGTTTAATCTCTGTAGTAAAGCTGAAGGGCACAACACTTTAAGCTGCATGGATAAATGCTCCTTTCTGGATGTTGTCCCTGCCCTTGTACAGAGAAGTACTTGGGGACTAGCTGCAAGTTAATAGGGGTTAAAATAGGAGAGTTTATTTGTAACCAGAATCAGGTTTCCCAATCCAGTGAGCTGTGCACCTATGGTGATGCTCTGCTGACAGACCAGAGAGGTCTGTCTCTAGGAAATAGGTAACACCAGGGTGAGTTCTCAGGACTGAGTGAGGGCTGTATCCTTGAGTGAACTGCATCCCTCCATTTTCAGGCAGCAGTGCAGGGAGTTTGGCTTGATGTTTGTCAGGTTCAATTTTGTATAGAGACTTTTGGATCTGTAATGGCAATGGACCTTAAAAATATTAGTCAGCTGTTCCTCTGTTTCATCTTTACCAAGGTACAGTAAACAGCAGAAGCATTGGACTGGCAGCCCTAAAACAAGGTTGGTCTACAGCTGCAAAATGTAAATAATCACCGACTTAACAATTTTGGATTAAATCCTAGCCATACTGGGAATCCTGCTGTTTGTGGTTTAGAGATTTAACCCAAGGATTACTTTTTTTCATGGGATGCTGAAAATTTTAAAGATTTAACTCTGTTTGCTCATGAACAAGTTGTTTGTGTGTGGTTTTGTTTGGTAGTTCTTTAATTGGTTGAAATATGTTCTTTGTGAAAACGTACTTGTGATCAAGTTGACAGTTTGTGAGTTTCACACTTTTTCCTACTATACAAATGTGAGCTGCTTATTGCATCGTGTCATGCCTCGGTAATGTCCCAATTAGACTGGTGTACTGGGGAGATGATATAAGAACATCATTAAAACAATACATGGAAATTCTTACTCACGAGGACTCTGAACCATACTTAGCCCTGTATGTGTCTTCTCTTAACTTTTAATACTCTTGAAGCGGAGGAAATAAATGCTTTGAGCTAGCAGCATTTGGTTTAATCTGAACTCAAGAATTTTGTCTACTGGCTGTTAGAACAGATCCTGTTTATATTCATTCCTTGGTAATAACTGGTACCACAGAAGTGTTCTGAGGTGTTTTTTAATAACCTTGTTGAGTAGATGCATGGGAGAGAGAGAAAGATTTCTTGTGGATCCAGATCAATCATTCTCTACATGGGGACTAGTGGTAGGATAAAGGCTTGTTCAGAAGACTAGAAATGAATGAACAGGGCTTACAGGCCACTTCCCAGAGTGATTTAATACAGTGCATGAGTTCATACTGTCAACAGTTGCAGTTTGGGTACTTCCGCGATGCAAAATTGTATAGTTGGAAAAAATATGTTCATTTGGGAAGGAGCAGCTTCTGGTAGTTTACAATGCTTTTGTTTCCTGACTGGTTTTCTTCTTCTTCTTCTATGCAATGCTTTTGTTCCTGACTGGTTTTCTTCTTCTTTGCCTTTATGAGGAAGAGGAATAAAAATCAGTAGTAGAAGAATTCTACACTGCAGGAGGCTGTCATGTTTCATATGGAAGATCATATTAAAGAGACACCAAAGGCAACATCCAAACGGTCCGTATTTAGTGAATAGTAAAATGGGTAGAGAGGATGAGACAGTGGAATTATGTCCTCGTTTTTTAAATTGAAAATGCTCTACCAATGTTACAGCTGTATCCAATTCTCTAGGATAATTTTACAAACTCAGTCTGTTCCTGACCATCCTTTTTTTTTTCTTCACTCAGAGCAGGATCTGCATCAATATAATTACTTTTGTGGCAGGGAGAGTATTTCTGTATCTTTCTGTCTCTTTCTAGGGCTTTATAAGATTTTCAGTGAACAAATGTATGCTGTGCCAGCGACTAGCTGAGGGCTTTTGTGGGAAGTCAGACCTACAGACTGTTTGCTTGACTGCAGGAACTTAATACACAGTAACGGCCAATTGAGCTCTGCTCGTCTGTGGAAATAAGCTGTGTGTCCCACTGCAAGGAATGCGGACACTATTGGTATAAGGCATTCAGCTGAGATTTAGAAGATCTAGTTCTAAACTACTGAAAATTTCTGTTATTCTTTGGCAGACTGATTGTAGATTCATAGGATAGTTTGGATTGGAAGGGACCTCAAGATCATCTAGTTCCAAGTCTACATGTCAGTAGACCTGGTTGCTCACAGTCCTTTCCAACCTGACCTTGAACACTTCCAAAGACATCCCTTCTCTGGGCAACCTGTTCCAGTGCCTCACCACCCTCACAATAAAGAATTTCTTCCTAAGATCTAATCTAAACCTATTCTCTTTCAGTTTAAAGCCATCACCCTTTGTCTTATCATTACACGCCCTTGTAAAAAGTCCCTCTCCTGCTCTCTTGTACTTCAGGTACTGGAAGGCTGCTCTAATGTCTCAAGCCTTCTCACCTCCAGGCTGAACAACTCCAGCTCTCTCAGCCTGTCTTCACAGAAGTGCTCCAGTCCTCTGATATAAGAGCCCGGATTTGAGCTACAAGCTCGTTGAAGGGGTTTTACTTTAAAAATATACAAGGCTCGAAAAGTCCACTCGCTGGATCTATTAAAAGGGCCTTCAGTTCTTTTAATACCTTGAGAGAACACATGGGAGAAGACACTGCACAGGTTTCTCAGGAGGTCAAATAACACACTTTTACTGGCAAACTTTACACAGTAAGGGAACTTGGCAAAAATTTAAAAGGCAACATTCAACCAAAACAGAGCATTCCACAAAGCATTGACTTAGTAAATGCTAACTCATACAACTCAGCAAAATCCAACCCATCTGGCTTTCAGTTAATCTCCTTTTTTGATAATTGGGTAAGAGAAGAAGAAGTAAAAAATACAGAGAGAAGAAGAGAGAATTATAGCCACCATCCCATCTCCAGCCTAGATCCAGCTACCAGTAGTCCAGGAGATGGCAGGGCTGCGACCATGTGATGGCCTCATGGTGTTGGTTTTATCTGCTCAGGCCCCCTGTGGCCACCTATGGTGGGTGGGACTTCTGGTGTGACAGCCATTCTGGGGCTGGGTTAGGGGCTCCAGGGAGTGTGGTATTGGGCAGTGCTCCAGAGCTGCCCAAGGAGGCTTGAATGGGCTGGGGTGTGGAATGGACACCACTTCACCTTTGTGAAATTTGACCTGTCCCTGCCGCCCCTTCCCCCCCACGTTTGAGTTGGTCTGAGACAATAATAGTATAATAATCCAGTGTCTCACCCTGATCATCATCATAGTCCCCCTCTGCACTCAGTCCAACTGGTCCATGTTGTTCTTCTGCCAGGGACCCCAGAGCTGGATGCAGTACCCCAGGTGGGGTTTCCCGAGAGCGGAGTAGAGGGGGAGAATCACCTCTCTCAACTTGCTGTATGCATCTCATTTATTTGTAAGATACCTCCTTTTTCTACCCTTTGTTCAACTTGTTTATTTGGATGATAAAACTGTTATATTCTCTGTTGTCTGGACAACAGCTTGTTTTTGACAACCTTGATGTTAGCCTGTAAGCACTGCTGTAACATAAATAGCCAATCCATGGTGAAAAATAATGGTAATAAGATGAAAGAAGAGGAAAAATACTAATAAAAATACATGCAATAGCAAGACAGCCAGTATTGTCTACCCGTATGTTAATATCTGGAATTCTAAAGGATATCCTGGTATAATGCCCAAGGTTTCATGCTGAGAAAATGGTAAAGCTGGGGTTTTTTTCTTAAAGTTCTATCAGTTGGTTCTGTAAGTAAACATGTGTTCCTTTTGCTGCAATGATATAATTCTTTGTATCTACTTTATTTTTAAGGAAATGAATTTTTAGCCACATAATGATAATAGTGATACACAATGCCTGATCAGGACAAAAAGTTGAGGAGCACAGAAAAAGCAACAGACAAAAAACCTCATGGGATCTTTATGAGGTATAGTATCTGACATTTTACTTTGAACTTCAGCAGGACTTGTGTGGAATTTGCACTGGCTGCCAAAGCAGAATGCTTTAATTTGAAATGCAATATAAACATGACAACTGTTACTCTGGTCACAAAGTTTATTTACACCTTTGTTGATTTAAGTCATTCTGGAGAATTTGTAAATTCACAAAATGGGGACACTAGGCAACACCAGAAAACTTTATTTTCTGCCAGTAGCATTGTTGCTTGTTGACCTTCTTTACTCTTATGGAAATACTTTTATGTAACTATTAGCACATGTCTTTATGCCATCGTGTTTTTTCCTAGGGATTATTCTGACCTGAAAAAACTTCAGTCTCTCTTGAATGTTCAGTCAAGAAACCAACAGGTATTTTTCAATAACTGTTATTAAACATGCTTTAGAATCCTAATTAATGGTGATTATGGTTTGTGGCATATACTTAGAACATCGTGTTCTATTATGATTAAACTTTTTTTTCCCAATGTTAGACCTACTGTGTGGGACAAATCCCATTTAGAACGAGTAAAAGAATGAAACCGCTCCTCTTCCCATCTTACTATGCCATATCTTTTTTATTTTAATGGGAAAAAATTGCTTTGTTTTGTATCTTGAGCAGGTTTTATGCAGCTATTGTTGCATGTAGTCAAGTAGTCTAACAGAGTTGTTCTCCTCCGTGCCCTTCCACAATGTCACAATAAGGTAGGCTTAGAGATGTGTGAGTTACAACAAAGGGGAGAGTGTTAAAGAATATAAAATAAGATCAGCATTTTAACCATAAACAGTTTGTCTTTGGAGAATAACACTTCAGCTAAAAATATTCAAAGCATAAATATCAATGCATGAAACTTACAGAACACAGTAAAGTCTCCTTCACCTCAACTCAAGTGAAGCTTGTATTTGCCATTTGAAGCAAAGAAAACCAACATGTGATGATGGGTGTGTGTCTTCGGAATGCCAAAACATTTTTTCCCTTTCTATTCTGTAAAAAGATATGACAGAATGACTTAAGGATTCATCCACGTGAAGTAGCAGTTGTGCACTTTCTACCTTGAATTGCTGGAATTGCTTCTGAGCCGAAAGCTGAGACATGTGAATTCTGCAACCTAAAATAAATGTGAAGGCTGTGCAATTGTAGAATTAGGACAGGTAAGGAGCATAGATAATGAGCGTGTGTTGCATATTTTGTTGAGTTTTGCTACTATAAATTTTAAAAGACACCATTCTTCACATTTTGTTTATGTACTTGTTTTCCAGTCTAGCTTTGCATCAGTTTTCTGCCACCTCAGTTTTGTTTTGCAGGGGTTGTGCGTATTTTATAATGGGAAGTTATAGGTCTGAAGTTCAAGTCAGAACTTGAGAAAAGGTACTTTTGCTTGATAATATTCTCATAAAACTTAAAATGCAGTGTTTGCCTAATGATGACTATCCCTTTCCTCCTTAGCTTCCAGCTATATATTTTAAAAGTGTTCAAACCAGTGTGACAAGAGCTTGTCAAAATGTGAGAAGCAAGGAACAAGAACCCAGTGGTCAATGGCAAGAATCAACAGAAGCTGCTGAGCTTTAAAAATTTAGGTAAAAATAAAAAAAAGCTAATATGATGACACACTTGTTTCTCCGAGTATCTTTATATTCTTGTATCTAAAGCTTATTGAGGTGTTGAAGGCATTTATATTCGTACTTATGTTTGTTACTTATACTTTGATATTAACCCAGTATTTGAGATACGAATCATGTATTTTTAACTTTCTAAACCTAACTGTGAATGTTTCTGCCTTTGTAAGTTTCAAACACTTACTCCCACTCAACAGAGTATACTGTTGGGAGTTAATATACTCATTTTAAATAGTGATAATTTCTTTATTTGGAAAACTTATACCATTATAATAGTCCCAAAGTATGCATGAGACTGTTCTTCCATACTGTTAATGTTTGGCAATCTGAAATTGTGTTATTCCATGTTAACTTCTGATATGACATTTCTTATTTTTTCTTGCTAATGTTATTTTTGGCAATCTAAAATTATCTTGTGGCAAGTTAATTTGCAATTCGGCATTTTCCTTTTTTTTTTTTAATCTCATTAGTGTGACCTACAAGAATGAGAGAAATTTTAGCAAACATCCCAAACACAGACTGTTTCAAGATATCTTTATGGCTTTAGTCAAGAACAGACTTACCCACAGGTCAGTATATCGAACACATTCATGCCTGAGAAGGAGGTCCACTCTTTCTTGCCTTAAGCAAAGAATGAAGATGCCTGGATAATATTTCACGTTGTTTCAACAATGTATATGGCATATCTGTTTCAACAATACAACTCTGTGTGGAAACCACCTGCTGCACATCTCTTCATAATCTCAGTTTTAAACAACTACTTCTGTGTTGGCTTTGGGGAGCAAATGCTCAGGTTAGTGGGACAGAGTAAGGAAGAACTGAGTATATGATGAAACTTGGATGACCAGAATTCTAACAACTGCTATATTTCCTTGATCATTTATCCATATCTAGTATATGGAATCTATGATTTGCTTTCCTAATTTATTTTACAGATTTTATTTGTATTTTATGAACTGCTTACCTTTATAGACAGGCCAATGGCTTTCATAAAATTCAGATGAGTTTGTGCCACTTGTTCATATTTATTTGTACTCGTGTGTATTATAGGATTAGAAAGGGAAATCCCTTTCTTATGCTACTCTCATTTAAGTAAGGAAAAAGTGCAAGACCTTAAAAAATAGTGGGGGCAGATAAAGATATTCTCTGTGAAAAAAAAACCATTTTTCAGGATTTCTTTTACTATACTCCACTGCAGTGCATTGTATTTTTATTTTTTAAAGCCCAAATACATTTTCCAACAAAAACTTTAAATGATGCAGAAGCTTAAAGGAGGAATCCTAGAGCATTTGAAAGTATTAATGTGTAACTGCTAGAATTTACAGAAGAACTTAAAAAAATCACATAGCTTGCTTGGACCTTTATTCAAAACTAGCTGGGGAGCTAGGGATCTCATAATTGATTATCTTAAGTGCCAGTGAATTTAAAACAGATCATTTAAATGATTTGTAAATCTAGTGCCTCTTTTTTGCACGTGAACTCAGTACTCACCAGTGGGAGGTCAGTGTCTCAGCTTCATTTACCAAAAAATCTAAGAATAGCTTACACTCTGAATTCCCAAGTTCTCTTTTTACATTGTGGCATGCTTGGCTTATATTTTGGTTTTCTTTGGTGATCCTTATTGTTAATAACGATATAGCAAAATGAACCTCTTTTATTAAAAATGAAAGCACTCAGGTAAGATTAATGAAACAAGCATATATTAGTAGGTATGTAAAACCCATATGTCTTCTCTTTGGAACTACTTCCATTTCTTTGTCTCAGAGCCATAGACTGTCACCTTGATTTGCATTACGTGCTTTGTCTGGCATAACAATGTTGTTTGGGTGCAAGAAAAAATCACCCCTCCTTACTGGCATCACTGTGTGTGCAGAAGTCCTGGTTGCAGGTAGTTCTGTTGACAAGAAGGCTGTGATCAGCTTAGTTTAAGTAGTTTGGATAAGATGCATAACTAAGGTTGAAAAAAATCCTGCTGGTGTAAGCTGGATATACACTGGCATATCTAGTAGTGTATATTGTAAATGTCACCATAGTAGAAGAGGCTTTCAAATGTTAACCAGGCTCAGAGAATGACTGTCCACCATGGCAATATCTTCAGGTCACTTTAAAACCTGGCCTGCAAATTTTGCACACAGGTATATGGTTGCTTTTCTATTCCGTGAAAGTTTTGTGCTGTTCTGAAGATGCCAATTATGGAATCATAATGAAAAATATTATTTCTTGAGGCAGGATATTGGCAGAGGGGCTGAGATTTTGTTAACATCTATTTGTAAAACATTTATTTTTATCAAAGTATTTTTAGCTATTGGCATAATTCCTAACTGCAAATGATAAAATAGGAAGAGAACTGACATGTCCCATAAACAACTTCTGTTTCTTGGAAATTTATCCAAACAAATTCTGTCCTCTCAGTTAAAACAACAACAAAAACACACAGCAAAGATGTCTAATTTTAGGTTTATTTTAAATAGTAAAATGGGGTTATATACCTTCAACAGACAGTGGAAACTGTGATCTCTTACTGGTATTTTATGCAAGATTACTGCCCCTGGGTGCTTTGTGCCAATCTGCAAATTTGATTGTGTTTTCTGCCAAGACTTGTGCTGGAGAACTACATGGAGGAAAATAAAGGGGGAAGTTCTATGTGGAAACACAATCCTATTTCAAGAACATTTGAACTATAGCTATTTTTGGTTCTATAGCATACATATTTTTACATAAGTGTATTTTGTGCACTGAAGTTTGCTGTGTGGTTTCTCTCTTATTTCTGCCCTTTTGGGCCTTGATCCAAACACTTAAAATATCTTTATATCAAAGCACACTCAATTTGTTCGTAGAGATAAGCATGTGCTTTCCTGCATCAGTTCAGTGATAATAAGTGATGGCTGGCAATGCTCATATAATGAAATAAATTTATTTATAGCTGCTACTAGGTTTGAATATAAACAGTATTAAAAGTTCTATGGTATAGTATGTTGAACAGTTGTTGTAGCTCACTAATCTTCTAGGCAATTGATTCCTGAATCAAACTGTTTTATTTGTTTAAACACTATTTTATTGAATTTGGTTAATGTTTTGAATATTTCTTTTACAGGGAGTGGGTTATTCAAGCTCCATCCACCCATTTTCTTAGAGTATTGATCTGCCTGAGATTATTAATAAGGGATCCATGCTATCAGGTCAGTATGTCAAAACATTGTTTCTTGCTTGGATAAGAGAATGCATATAAGCATTGTATATATAAGCTGTGTTGGTGCTTGTGTATAAAGACGTTTGTTCTTATGAATGCATACTTACTATATGTATGTGCCTGTATTTCTGTATGTGAAGATGTGATTTGCAAACAAACAGATTCCAAGAGTGATTTTGCACTGTTACTGCATAACTTGCTCAATTTCTGGTATTTCTTATGTAGCGTCTGTTGTTGCTAACTCTAACAAGGAAACTGTAAATCTCCCTAACAGATGGATGGGTCATTCCACTGAGCCCTAGGCTCTGTACTTGACTTTACCATATAAATATGTAAAATTCCCATAATGTGGTAAGTGAAGAAAACTGAAAGCCACAGTTTTAAAACCTTTAAAATTTCACTTCTGTGTTTTTATCTACTTATTTTAAGTAATTCTTAACTATGAAGGTGCTAAGCATTTCAAGCATCCATTGACTTTGACCACTGGCTTCAGGATTTCTCAATAAACAAAGTTTGTTTCCAGGACAAACAAAGCATTTATGTTCTAGTGTTCTCTTTTTCTGGTATTTTCCATATTTTGACTAATTTTTAATTTTTTTTCCATCTTCCTGTAGGAAATGCTTCACAGCTTGGGTGGAATTGAAAATCTAGCTCAGGTAGAATTCTTCATAGTACCCTTGCCCATTATGTTGCATGTCAGTTTATTATGTTTGGAACGAAATACACTGCAAAAAGCAGCGTATATATATTCCTGGTTTATGGAACAAAGAGAGTCCATTACTCTGCATGTAAGCAGTTGGTGTCGTCTTTTTCATTAGTGTACAAAACTGTACAAAGCAACTGTCCTTATATACTATTGCATTACAGAACATTTTTTCATGAAACAGATGCACCACCTACAGGCTATTTCTATGCATAACATTCTGGATTTATGAAGTCTTAAAACTTTTTTTTTACTTGTATTCCTTATTTTATCTCTACTTGTAGTATATGGAAACAGTAGCAAATAGCTGTCTTAATTACGGAGAGGAGCAGCATAATGTAGACAAGTTGGTCAACATGACATGTAAGTGTTATAGCTGATAACAGACGTGATAAGGCTACTTACAACTTTTTGTGTGAGGCTTAAAATGTTTAGAATACTGGAGGTGGTCATTAAGGTACTACTAGAATCATTGTAGGCATCAGCACACAAATAAAAACTGAAATTCCTGTGGAAAAATATATCTTGTTTTTCTACATTTAAATATTTTAGAAATTATTACCTCTTTATGCATTGAACTGGCAGAGTAGAATTAGCTAGTCATGGTTCAAAGAACTTATGCAGTATTTTGCTTTATTATCTAACTAGTAAAATGAAAATATGAAGGGGTAAAGATTCAATTTATTTAACTTCTTTTGTTCCATAGACATTTTCCAAAAGCTTGCTGCTGTTAAAAATCAAAGAGAATGAGTTATAGCAAGTGGAGCACATAAAGTAAGTGCTTTATAAAATTGCTGATTATATACAATTAGCTACTTAATGGAATGACTTATGCTTTTCAGATTTGACTTAGGTGGGATTAAATTCCTTACCTTGTCAAGTTTGTAAAGTAAGATAATCTCTGTGTTTTAGAGATATATTAGTAATATCATAAAAATAATTTTTCTGTGTAAGTTAATTGGTCTGATACATGGTTATTGGTTGTTTGAGATAAATAGATTTTAAATGTTTGAACTAAACTCTTTTGTATAAAAATTGGTACTCATGTTTACACTGTCCTGAGCTACACGTTACTATGATACAAATAGTTTTACATAATTTTAAAATATAAATATATTTTAAAGTTATTTTTTATATAAATTTCTGCTATGATTTTTCACTTGTGAGGTATTCTAAATAGAATAGTGTCAAGCTAGACAGTGACAACCCAGGCATAATGCTATACATTACCATTAGTCTAAGTATCTGTATTTAACCATTGCTGATTTGTGGCTAAACTGAGAAACAGTAGAGATTGAAATAATTTTAACTCGAGTTTCATGATTTTATCATGCTACAGAAAAATATAGGCAATTCTGATCAGATAATATCAGACAACCTGTTTTTAGAGAATCTAGACAAATATGAAGTTTACTTCAGATATAAATCATGAACAGAAATACATGCAGGGCCTTTAATTACTGTGCTGTTTGAATATAAGCTATATATTAACTGTTGGCTTCAGGAGGCCTGATTTAGTGTTCTGAAATGTCTTACACAGAAACTAATTTTTACAATGGTATAATAAGTTGGACAGATGCTTTAGCAGTCAAAAGATATGCTAATTGCAGTTTGAGAAGAAATGTCCTTGCTTGTCCTAAAACTAGGTTTATTCTAAGACTTTAAATGTATATTTAAGTGTACTTTGAACGTTCTTAAGACTTTTAACATACTGTGAAAGGATTTGATATCTTAATTTTTACTTGTCAATAAATATTTCTATATGTGTTTTGAGTTGTAAAAAAAAATATTATACTTTATGTTTACTTATCTTGTTTCATGTTTTATTTTCCAGACCTTAGTAAATTTGTTATCTGCCCGAGACAGCAATGTCCTTTTGGGTGCCCTCCTTGCTCTGATTAGCCTAGCAGAAAGGTAGGTTCACCTTCATGTGCTGTAATTAACAATAAACTTTTTAATGTTTTCTCTTGACACAATATTGAAACTGCTGTTTATGTGAAAGAGTTTGTTTTGTTTTTTTTTCCAAAATGAGTCTTTGTTTTGTGGAGATCTATGACATGTTCTTAATTTTCTACTGAAGCATTAGAAACTAAATAAAAACTTTGGTCCTCACAGCAGACTTCTTGCTCATGTGGAGAACTCTGCATGACTGGAGTCATAGGATCTCTCTTTGAGATTCTTATGCAGGGTTCTGGAATTCCTACTGACTTTCTACATGTAACTTCTCTTTTGTCCTGAAATTAATCTAACAGTGCCTCACAATAATCAGGTATAATATTGTTCAGTGGAGTAAAGCATGCACTGAAATCTATGTATATGTACCCTCCTTTCATGAATTAGTGTTTAAATAAAGATAACACTTTTATCCTGATGTGGAGGGGAAAAAAAGGAAAAGAAAGATAGAGCATCTTTCATCTGTAGTAGTTCTATAGAAAAAAAATGCTTCTTCTACATTCTTGTTCTGTTGTCTTCTAGACTTCCCAAAATTCTTGCATTCTAATCCAGTTTAATTTTTTTTTAAATGTCCATATTAATTTAAATTATATGATACATACCTTTTCAACTTCCATTTAAGTTTCTTCACTGAATTAAATGTGTTACATTTGGTTAGGCAAGAAAGTGTTTGGAGTATATTACAAATGTTCATGAAAATTGTGGTTGTTTCTAAAAATGTACCTCATTTGTTTAATTTCTAGTAAGAAACAAAATACATTTGTGTCTTTACTTTTATGCATTTACATTTATTTTTTTTGTACTGGTAAAATTGGAAATTTTTGAACTGTTACTCTTCACCCAATATATATTTGTGGCTTTAAGTGTTTGTGTGCACAATATGATATTATTAATTATGACTTGATAAAAAAAAATTAATCAAATGTATAAGGAGAGAAACTAAAGAGCAATGCATGTTTTTCATATAATTTCATCCGATATAAATGCCAGGAATAATCATTTGTAGTCCAGAATGTAGGGAGAAGATAAGTGAGCTCACCATTGTTGAGAACTTGCTGGTGATATTACATGAATATGATTTTCTCTCTAAAAGGTGAGACTTGGTTTGTGGATTAATTATGTTAAAATATATTTTGACTTTTTCATTTAGGGACATTTATTTAGAGGAATTAGATAATGTGCCACTTTAATTTACCCAGGACACTGAAATATCTGTGTATTTTTAGTCAGATATTGATATAACAAAATCTTTTCCAGTAGTTCCGCTGTAAGCCATCTGCTTGCTCTCCACTGGTGGCCTCCAGTGCAGTCCAAATGAGTTGCAATGTTACAATAAAGTGATAGCCGTCACTTTGCTTGCTGCGTCTCCTCTTTGCTCATGGCAGACCTGAGTGGTTGGATGGAAAGCATGCTGAACTCTGACAGTCCCTGGGATGCCCAATACAAACTAGTAAAATTGCAAGACCTGTAGGTGCTGTAGTTTGTACCAGAGGCTGGGTCAGACCCCACATCCTTTCATTAAGAAAATCGTAAAAACTCTTTAAATGTCCTTTCATCTCAACTAAGACTGCTAGCTGAGCAGTATCTCACGTATCTGTATTTCAGTAAAAGACCAAAAGACTTTCAAATTTGGTAATGTGTCACCACATTTAAAATTCTGAAGAGATTTTTAAAATTTCATGCTTAATTATTTTGCATGTATAAATTATTTTATATATGACTAAGGATAAAGAAATTGAATATATCAAGAGATTTTATTTAGTTTGTGGGTTTGAAAATTATTTAGATTATATGTAAACCAAATGTTGGATATAAAAACTAGAATTTGAATGTACACAGGAAGCTGATGAAGTTATTGCTTGTTAAGGATAATTTTAAATTCAGTTATGAACCTGAATTCATATGTTTCATCAAACACACGTGCAGCTTTCTTGCTTCAAATGAAAATAGATATCCTTAAGCATATTTTCTGTGGGAATTTCACCTAAATTGAAGTGAAATTAAAGAAAATCTTGTCTAAGCCTTTTAAAGGATATATCCAATCACTTTTCTAAACATAATGTTCAAACCATACTAGAGAAGAATCACACTTATTTGTGTTATCTGTGGAACTAGGTTATGCGAGTTCCACTAATGGACTTTCCAAGTTCATGCAGTCAGTGCTATTTGCAGTACTAATGCCATTAACAAGAAAGTGGTACCATGGATGACTGCGGTCTACCTGGCCACCTCCCATCCTGGCTGTGTATGCCTGGTTGCCTATGCTGACAGTCATACTCAATGTAAATATAATTTCATCCCTTGTGAAAATTTGGACCATTGTCTTCTTTTTTTTTGGTTAAACAATGGCTTTAACCAATTTGCAGTGACTTTAAGCAGTTTTCTTTAACTTTTTTTTTTTATAGGAGACCTCCGTTCTTTCTTAAACTTTTGATGTGATTTTTTTCCCCTTTGATATCTGACAATACAAAGTAATTATGGAGTTATTGTTAAAATTTCTTGCTAATTTTGTTTTTTTAGGCTCACAGCAGAGTTGCTGCGAGTCCTTTGTGCAGAGTCACGAGTCAAAGAGCAAGTAAAAATGTATGAAGGAGTTCCAGTCTTGCTCAGTTTACTCCATTCTGATCATATCAAACTTCTGTGGAGTATAGTTTGGATTCTGGTACAGGTTTGTGAAGATCCTGAGATTAGTGTGGAAATTCGGATTTGGGGTGGAATCAAGCAGCTCCTTCATATATTACAGGGGTAGGTTTTCAGTCCTCAACTTCATGGCAATTGTATGAGACTGTTTGATATTTTAGGATATATTTGACCAAGCCCTGTTTCATTAAGTAGCATCTTTGGTTTGTTCAGCTTTGTGTGATGCCTGCAGAATTTAAAAGGCTTTTTAGAACATAATGAGTGAGCAATATTTTTTTCAGCTTTTCATGTTTCATTGTCATCCTTCAGGTGTTTTTCATATTTTTGGTGTATAAACTAAATAACGAATAAATCATAAATATGTCATTACTGTCTACTTAGTTTCCCAATTAATCAGACACCTATTTAGTGAGCTAGAATTGTGAATATAATTGATGAACATGGTAAAGGAGTTTTCTGCTTAAAGGCTTATTTGCTTTTTCAAAGTGTATTAGCTAATTTAGTGAAAAACATACAAATTTTCAGAACTTCAGAAATAGTTAACAAAGACATATTAAGACACTTATAATTTGATTTTTGGTTTGTTTTGTTTTTTCTTCCAGGGAAAGAAATATTGTTTCTGATCACTCTTCATTTAGAAGTTTATCTAGTGCAAATGCAGCAGGGAGAATCCAGGATCTTCATTTGTCAGATAATTTGAGTCCTGAGGAGATGCAAGAAAATACTTTCTCACTTGAAGCGGGTAGGTTTATAAGGTCTAATCCTCTGTTATGTCTTTACGTACATTTACACAAAAGGATTCAAAATATTTCGAAATTGTAAATTTTATACCTGCTTTAGGGAGTAAGAGTACCAAGTCAGATGTGTTTATTTCCATATGTGCAGTACTAGCACTTATTTTCAAAAAGCATACTTTTGTTAGAAAGAAGCAAAGCATGAAGTATTAAGTATATGGGAATTAGATATATTTTTCACCTGTAAAAACATCTTGTATATATAATTTTGGGTTTACCCTGAGATTATTTTTATTTGATCATGTTTTTCCCTCTATTCAAATTTGCTACGGTAGATCAGTCATGAATTGATTATGATGGAACTCTGTTTCGAAGTGGTATTCTAAAGACTACCAGTCAGGTTAGGATTCCTCAGTAGTTATGGAGCAAATTCCTTTTAAAGGAGATTTCTCAATAGCAAGTCAGCTTCCCATTCTGAAAGCCTTCTGGAGGATCTTGTCTTTTTCCAATCACTATAGAAGGACAATGCAAAATATCCTTACTAGAATTACTTAAGTCTTTGCAGTATCTTTCGGAAAGCTGTAACATAATACATAACTGTTTTTGAATACTTTACCATAAATGTTACCTCTGAAGAGTTGGCAATGTGAAATAAATCTAGTATCCAATCTCCCTGTCTTTATCTTGACCCATGCATTTTTCCATCCTATTTTCTCCCTCTGTCCCATTAAAGCGGGGGAGTGAATGAGCAACTAGATGAGCATTTGGCCCTTTGCTAAGGTTAACCCACCATATTATCCAAATATTTGTATGAATCTGGCCCTAAATGTTACATCTGTTTTTATTCTAGCTTGTTGTGCTGCGATTACTGAGCTGGTGCTCAATGAGACTAACGTTTACTAGGTTGTACAGGTAGGAAGGAAGATTTTATTCAGTTAAGTAAGGTACTATAGTTTATAATTTCAATTGATTGTTGTTGTTGGCTATCATAATTTAAGAGATTGTAAAATATGCCTTTCTATAACTTTAGTATTTCTGTTTCTTTATAGAGTTACATGCAGAGACATAGACACAAAGATATCAAAATAAGTGTCTAGTTGTCTGGAAGAATAAACAGCATTATTCAGACAAGGTTCATTTTGGCTGGCATCTCTTGCTGTGCTTTTGTCATATTCGAAACAGGATAGTAAATAAGAGTAGTCACAAAATTAACTGAGATATGCAAATTCTGAATTATATGAGGTTTATTAAAGCAAACTATGCAGCTTAAAATTGACATGTTATTTCACATCAATTTATCTTCTCTTAAGGGTGTTGTATTTCTGAGATAACTTCCTGGCATTCCATCTCCAGGGATAAACCATTCTTAAAATCCCTCATTGTATTCCAGACCTAGTCAAAGATAAAAATAATTAGAACATAAATACCAATGAAAACCTGTAGCCAGCTCTTACTCTGAATGTTAACTCAGTGATCAAAGCCTTCAACTTAGCCTAAAACCCAACTAGAAGTATTCCTCAAGGAACTGAGGATCCTTAAATATGACCAGGAAATAAGTTTGTGTATATTTCAGAACTATTGGTTAACAGGAAAGGAATGAAAGTAAGCCTAGAAAAAGATATTTTCTGTGATTCTTAAGCACTAAAATCATCAATAAACAATTTAGACAACTTTTTATCTGAACAATGTAACTGCGTACATTTTAGGCTGAGTCTGATTTCATCAAAACAAAATATCACTTGCTTAAATTAAATGATTTTAACATAGAGGTTTTCTGTGTTGCTCTCACAATGCATGGTAACTGTAGTCAGTAAATTTCTTACAAATTGACAGTACAATGTGCAGCTGGGAAAAGATGTTTCAAACTTAATTTCTCCTGCTCATTCTGTTAAGACACTGACTTCTCCATTTGCCAAAACACCAGCCAGCAATTCCCCTCTCAGATCAGGACATACCTTCAAGCATGTTCATTTCCATTGGAGTTCCACCCTACAACAGCCACTGTAATTTAAAATCCTACTTCTTTCTCGGTGCTAACACAACTTTGAGAGTTGCATGGGGAACAAGATGAAGGGACTCACTTGGGTTAAAAACAGAGGAAGAAGATTTGCAGCTCATTCAGTTATCTGCTGAGGAAGTCGATTCAAGTGACCTCTAAAGGTTTACACCATTTAGTGTCAAAGGACTCCTGGTTCAGGCATTTGGGAACCTTTTACTTCTGCTGTAATTGCCCTCTACCTGTCTGTCTTGTGTCCTTGCCTCAACTTACAGCCTTGCTAGCAGTCTGCAGTAATTCTGGTAGCAGATAGAATGTGCTTATGATTCAATGGCTCTATTGCACCATCTAAAACCTTAGCTTAAGTCTACCTTCATGAACAGTCGAAGAAAACATGAAGAAAACTGCAGCAGAGCCTCAGCAGAGCTGGCACATATTTCTTTCAACTCTGCTAGAGAGGAGAGTAGTTTTCAACAGGGAGCTTATCAAGTAATTGGGAGCAGTACTCTTAACTAAATGAACCAGTACCCCTCTGTCAGACCAACACAGTGGATACATTAATGGAGGACCCATGGTTGTATGAAAATGGAAGCTGAAATCAGTATGGTTTTCACAAAATCCTGCTGAAGGCACAGACTCCTCAGGCTATCACTTTTGGTGTTCCTCCAATTTATATTTATTGAGACTGGATTTTTTGTTCCTGACAATTCAGAATATTCACATGGTGACAGGAGATCTGTTGCTGCAATTTCTTTCACCTCCAGAGATGGAAGCATTGCTTCATTTTCTGTTCAAAAGCTCTCTTTGCGGTATCAGTTTAAATGGAACAGTGATTTAATTCTTTTGTAGATTTAAGTAATTTGAACTTATATTTTAGGTGTGCAATAGGATGTTGAGAACTTGTCTATTGGTATTAGCTTCTGATTTATCTGAAGAAACACTGCTTCTTATTGGTGGTTTCTGTGCAAAGGAGCATTATTAATATTGACCTTCCTCTGTTTCTAGGCAAATGGAATATATACAATAGCAAAGCTGATTTTACCCAACAAAGAAAGGAATGCTGAAAAAGCCAGTTTATTACAGGTAACTCCCATTACTATGATTGGACATTGAAAGCCCCAAACAGTTCCTGAGAATTTTTTATGAATTAAAGTTTATTTTATAGTGAAAAAAAAAGTCATACTTAAAGGGGAAAACCCCCCCACCAAAAGAAACCCAGGAATAACAAATGGCCCACAAACTAAAAGTTAAATTGTGCTTCAATTTCTGGTTTTCCATTATGATTTCCGTTCTTTGTTTCTAAAACCTTATAGTGTAAAGGAAAGTGAATATTTTTCTTGTGATAGTCTTTCCTCCAGTTTTTCAGGTTGCCAGCATCAGATCTTCTTTATAGTGCCTTAATCGTCATTGAAACTCACTGTAAATTTGACACTGTACTAATATCTGTTTATTTCTGGAGCATCCTACTGCAGCTGTTACATGAAATATAGGAAAACAATCACATGAAGTAGAAAAAATGTAAGTGTAGGATAAATACAGACCCACTAAGCATAGAATGGCTCTTGGTTTTGCATGTCATTACCCCCATGAATATACTGGTTTGAATCAACTTAAGCTAAAGGTTATCAGTAGTAATTAATTGTCTGGTAGCTTTTCTCAGGCTCTGTGAAAAGGTGAGTGTCTCTCTAAGCTATAGGAAAGTAGTGGGCTGGGGTTCAGGGATAAACACAGCTGCTGCTGCTCTGGTTGCCCTTCTCTGCGCAAGTGTGAGAAAGTCCTTAGCACAGGTGGATGCAGTCAGGATCCTGCATCTCACCTGCTCTTTGTTCTGGCATAGCCTTACACTAACATGGTTACATAACTAGTCAACTATCTAATCAGGTTGGCATGCTTGAATAGTAAGGGAAGGCATTTCCACAAAAAAAGTTTCATTCTAGTGTCATCTTTCTCATTGCAGTTCTTCTAGATTAGGGCTGGGGAGCTGATTCAGTGCAGTAGGTGTCTTTCTACTACAACAGAGTTTTATAGTGCACTTCAGTTAAATCATCTTGAGATAAATAAAAGTCTTCCTAAAGGATATATGAAACTAACATTGAGTCTGATGAACTGGAGCATATGCACACTACAGTTGCCTCACAGAACTGTAGGGAGTTTAATTTATGCCCACTGAGATTTTTAGATTGCAGCAGAATGTGTTGGAAATAACTCACAAGAGCTACTAAGCAACTGTTGCTGGGTTAAACATGAAGCCAATGTGAATTAATAATGGACTTCATGGTCACATATGAAAGCTAAATCTGTTTTGGGTAAACATTAAGAAGTATATTTTTATGAAACCTTATTCGTATTCTCACACAGCCATCTGTATTGCCTTTATCGTTGTTACTGCTATGAAATACAGTGGCAGCTATTGAAATACCCTTTTTAAATTTCTTAGGTATTTTTCTTAGAATTTTTTGAATGCTGGTCTGGTTTCTTTGCTGCCCCATTGTCTATGTTTTCAGTGATTAAATTTTCAGCTTCTTTCTGCCATGCTACCTTAGTGATCTTACTCCATGACTATCTTTGTTTGCTCAGCCAAACTAAAGATGAGTTGCATAAAAGCATACATATTAGCTACCTGCCAGTGGCTGTTTTAAAAATAACCTTCCTTTAGGAAAGATCATGTTGGAACAAAGATACATAAATATAGAAACTGAAGTACATAAAGATCCCTGTATATATGATGAATTTAGGATTAAAAAATTGAGTGTTCTCTCTTTCTCACTCTTCTTTTTTTGTCCCCTGCTAGAACTTACAGTGTTCTACTCTGTGTTTTTCAGAAAAAATGCAAAATACTTTTTTTACCACAACATTACAAACCCACTGATTACATTTACCTTTTTCAGCATTGGAGAAGAGATCAGTCTCAAGTCTTGAGCTATCTACAAACAAAAAGAGATGACTGAGATTTAGGTGTTCCTCAGCATGTGCTATTGTCACCAACTTCTTTTTTTTAAACATTTTTTTCCCCTAAATATTCCAGCATACTTATAAAATACAGGAGGAGCTTAATATGTTTTTATTCCCTTTGTTATCAGGTAAATAAGATAATCTGTCTAGTCATTTGAATACCAAGTATACCAATGTGTAAAGTCGAGGGGAATCCTTGTTGTTTATCAGTGGCTTTTCCATTTGTGTATAAATTTCTTATTAATTTAGTACTTTTCCTGTTGTAGTGTTATGCTTTCAGAGCCCTGAGATTTCTCTTCAGTATGGAAAAATATCGCCATGTTTTCAAAAGGTATGGTAACCAAATGTTTTGTGAAACTCCTTTAGGATAGTTTTCAAAAGTCCAATCAGAAAGACCTGTTTTTTAAATGTAATTTATTATCAACAGGAAGAAATAGTAATGGGCAATTTCTGTCCTGTCCACAGCTACAGGTAGCCAACCCTGCACTGCGTCAGTGTGAGTCTACAAGATTTAGATATTCAATGTGGGGACTTGTATTGTGTGCATGCCAGACAACCTGGCTCTGCATGGGCTCCTTCTCCCCCTGTGAATCAACGTTTTAAATATGTTGAGGATAGATTCAATACTGTTGGAGATAAAACATACTTCTACCCTGAAGATTAGCGGATGCAAGTTGCAGCCTTCGATAGTAGCAATTAACTGGGAGCAGTAAAATTTTTTCTCTGAGCCCTCAATTCCTTCACATGGGAATGACTTTGCATCAAGCTGTTTTACTTAGGAGTGTTGTTGAAAGGTTTCGATCAATAAGGACAAAATGTTTTTCTTCAATTACCCATTTTTACTACTAAGATGACAGTTTCACCAGGTTGGCTGGTGCAATATAACAGTGTGATTTGTGGTATTAGAATAGTAATCATGATGCTTAGGAGCTCTGCCTGTCGGTAGTGTTTCTAGTATGTTTTTAGTATGTATCAGAAATTACTAAAATTCAAATATAACTTTTGTGTTATATTTTATTTTTTAAAAGCAGATTTTGTACTGAAAATGCCTTAATTTGTAGTGAATTGTCATGGTTGGTGACAGGTTTTTGAAGAATCTGGGCCAATTTGCCCTCTTGACTTTTCCAAATGCCTTAATCTCCTGCATTTCTGCTTCTGCCGGGACATTAAAAAGAAACAACTTCAGTTCAGCATGTAACTAATCAATTATTGCCTACTATCTGTTAGCTTTTGCTTTTCTCAGTCCTTTTCATCTTTTAGACTAGACTTCTTCAGCAAAAATTCTAATATGGGTGTCATGATTCTCTCAATGCAGAGAATCGTTAATCCTATCACTTCATGCATTATAAGAAGAAACTCAGATACTGTGACGACAAGCATGATAGAAAGTACTGTAAGAAAAAAAAATAGGAAAATTACTAGAAACTCAGTGGAGGCTGAAGTCTGACTTTTAAAAAGTCCTTTAACTCATATGTCTGTAATGTTAGAGGGTTAATATCTCAATAGATTAGTAAAAAATAAGTGTATTATTTAGGATGTTCTGAGGTAAGTTGTAACAATAAACACGGAAAAGTCTCTGCTGTAGATTAATAGCTACTGTGTACACTGTTTCTAAAATATATAAAAAAATTATACCTTTACAGACTTTTCCCAGCTGACTTATTTGAAATCTTCATTGATATTGGACATTATGTGCGTGATATCAGAGCTTACGAAGGGTTGGTATCAAAGCTAAATTTGTTAAAGGTAAGTAAAAACCTTAAACCTTCATAGCTTTAAGAAGTTGTATTCTTGCACATTCTTAGCACAAGAAAGGCATGAAATATTTTATATTTATTTATTTGTCATTTATTTTATGACTAGGAGGATGTACTGAAGCAAATTGCTGAAAGTATTGAGAGTATGAATCAGAATAAGGCACCCACAAAACATATAGGAAATTATGGAATTTTAGAGCACCTTGGCAGTGGAGCTTTTGGAAGTGTATATAAGGTAAACTTCCCTTTTGCTATTATTTTACAGATTTGAGGGGAGTTTTCACAAAGAGGGTCTAATACCTGTTTTAGGCAGAACTGTCCTTTGAATTTCAGTAGGGGAATGTAGGTGCAAAAAGGCCTTTATGGATCTGGGCTTGTTGTTAGTGTTTACTATGATTTTGTTTTTCCATTTTGTATTTGTAAGGTTGACCAGTGTATCTTTTAGGTTTTCTACCTTTACTTTCTTTTAGTTCATTTCCACAAACAGTATTTCTATCTATTACAAAGGCTAATAAATCTGTGTAAAACCACAGAAATTCAAGCATGTTTTATCTGAAAAGCAACACTGAGCACAGGTAATGTCTCTTCAAACACTGTTCAAGTTCAGCAGTGTACTGCTAACCTCTGTTGTGGGATTCTGTTTCTTCTATTAATCACACCATACACAGAAAAAGCTATGATTATAACGTTTGTGAGAAAGCCCTGGACTCTGAAAACTAATCCAGTAGCCACAATAACATATTTTCTATCCCTATCCTATATTAATTGTACAAAGGTTATATCTTATTTATAGGTTAGGAAGCATAATGGACAAAATCTCCTGGCAATGAAAGAAGTCGATTTACACAATTCAGCATTTGGAAAGGACAAAAAAGACAGAGACAGTAGTGTAAGAAACATTGTCTCTGAAGTAACCATCATCAAAGAGCAGGTATGTCTCACAAACACTAATTTGATGTGTGTACATTCTCGTATGGAAAACTACCTGGTGGAAAAGGACCTAGGGATGCTGGTTGACTGCTGCCTGAACATGGGTCAGCAGTGTGCCCAGGCAGGTGGCCAAGAAGGCCAATGGCATCCTGGCTTGTATCATAAATAGTGTGGCCAGCAGGACCAGGGAAGTGTTGTCTCTCTGTACGTGGCACTGGTGAGGCTGCACCTTGAATCCTGTGTCCTGTTTTGGGCCTTCCACTACAAGAAAGACATTGAAGTGCTGGAGCGTGATCAGAGAAGGGTAACAGAGCTGGTGAAACCTATAGAGAATAAGTTGTGAGGAGCAGCTGAGGGAGCTGGAGTTGTTTAGCCTGGAGAAAAGAAGGCACAGGGGTGACCTTTTCACTCTCTAACTGAAAGGAGATTGTAGCAAGGTGGGTCATCAGCCCAGGGAAGTAGTGATAGGACAGGAGGAAATGGCCTTGAGATTTAAATTGGATATTGGGAAAAAGCTTTTCCACCAGAAGGGTGGTGAGGCATGGGAACAGGCTGTCCAGGGAAGTGGTGGAGTCACCATCTCTGGAGATACTTAAAGGGGAGAGGATAGGAATCATACTGTATTTTCCTTCTGGTTGCTCTAGTAATGTGCAACATTTCTCTGTGTTTGGGGTAGCAGTGAAGGTCTACTGCACTGCAGTTCATAAACAACTTTGTGGAATCCTTGTGATATCCTTCCTTCCAACATGTAGCTTAAACATTATAAATACTGTGCCATCAGTTTAACTATTCTAAGCATTTACATTTTTTTCCTCATTGTAGCTTTATCATCCAAATGTTGTACGGTATTATAGAACTTTCTTGGAAAGTAAGTATAAATGCAGAGAATTACCACATTTTACATAATGAAGAAATAGAAATGTGTAACAGAACCACTTACAGCTTGTCAGGAGTCAAATTTGAGCAATAATCTTTCTTCAAGAACTGCTACAGTTCAGACAGGCTTATATTCCTTTAAAATTGGAAAAATGGTGAGAAATGATATTTGTTTATCTATCAGTAAAACTAGATGCAATGTAAACATATGGGAAGCATCATTCTTCTTCTAAAAAGATCCAAAATTTAGAACTGAAATGCTAAATAGGGAGAAAAGCTATAGTGAGTAGTAGGATGAAAGATACAGATTGCCCAGCCACATTCTCTTAATTTTCTTTTATAAAGAGTTATCTACATGCACCTGCCCCCTGAGTGATTATCAGACAGTGACTTCCTTATAGTTGCTGTGACATAAATTGAGGAAAAAATGGAATACCAAGGAGTAGAGCTATGATTAAAATGTATCTGTCCGTACAAATTAAATTTTTAAAAAGGAAAAAATAACAGCTTCTGAAATATATTTTTACCTCAAATACTCTCTTTTCAAATGCCTTCTGTATAGATATAATGTTCTATTAATTTTCTTTTATGTAGATGACAGATTGTACATAGTCATGGAGCTCATAGAGGGGGTGCCATTGGGAGAACACTTTCACTCTTTGAAGGGAAAACAACAACAGTTTACTGAAGACAGAATATGGCATATATTTATCCAAGTAAGGACCTTCATTCCTTTTTCCAGAACTTTCCTGCATGTAATTGGTAGCACCATTTTTTTAGGCTAATAAATGACAAAGTAATACTTATTCTATCAGATGCTAATATCAGCTGTGAATTTAATTTTATATGCCTTTATTAAGATTGTAGTTAAGAATCTTTGTAAGGTCCTTTCTGTTTGTTTTTATTTACATAAAGAGAAGAGGATTGTTCATCGAGATCTCACTCCGAACAATGTCATGTTGGGGGATAAAGACAAAGTTACAATTAGTAAGTAGAACTGCTTTTCTCTAAGACAATTTCTCATGATGTACCTGAGAAGCATTTCTTTACTGAAACTCTCAGAAGGTTTCAGTTTCCTGGGCCATTGGTCACATACTTGGAAGCTAGTAAATTATTGCCTTGTGAACCTATAGTATCGAATGGCATGGGTTGAAGGGGTCTTAAAGATCATCTATTTTCAATCCCCCTTGCTGTAGGCAGGGACACCTTCCACTAGACCGGGTTGCTCAGAGCTCCATCCAACCTGACCTTAAAAACTTCCAGGGATGGAGCATCCATAACTTCTCTGGGCAACCTGTTCCAGTGCCTCAGTACCTTCACAGTGAAGAAGTTTTTCTAATATATAATCTAAACCTACTCTCTTTCAGTTTGAAACCATTCCTCCTTGTCCTGTCACTACATCCTCTTGTAAAAAGTCCCTCTCCAGCCCTAATTGTCTGTATAGACTGGGAATGAGAAGCTGGAGAGCAGTGCTGCAGAAAGGGGGTCCTGGTCAATGGCAAGTTGAATGTGAGTCAGCAGTGCCCTGGCAGCCAGGAGGGCCAACCGTGTCCTGGGGGGCATCAGGCAAAGCATCACCAGCTGGTTGAGGGAGGGAATTGTCCCGCTCTGCTCTGCACTGGGGCAGCCTCCCCTTGAATATTGTGTGCAGTTTTGGGCACCACAATATAAGAAAGATACTAAGCTATTAGAGAGTGTCCAAAGGAAGGCAATGAAGATGGCGAAGAGTCTGGAGGAGAAGCTGTATGAAGAGCAGCTGAGATCTGTTCAGCCTGGAGAAGAGGAGACTGAGGGGAGACCTCATTGCAGTCTACAACTTCCTCGTGAAGAGAAGAGGAGGGGCCAGTGCTGGTCTCTTCGCTCTCATAACCAGTGACAGGACCCGAGGGAATGGCATGAAGCTGAGGTGGGAGAGGTTTAGGTTGGATATGAGGAAAAGGTTTTTCACCCAAAGGGTGTTATAGGCTGCCCAGGGAAGTGGTCACAGCACCAAGCCTGTCTGAGTTCAGGAAGCATTTGGACAACACTCTCGGGAACATGGTGTGAGTGTTGGGGTGTCCTGTGCAGAGCTGCAAGTTGGACTCTATGATCCTGATGAGTCCCTTCCAACCTAACATATTCTGTGATTCTATGATTCTTGTAGGCTTACTTCAGGTACTGGAAGGCCACAATTAGGTCCCCCTGAAACCCTCTCTTTTCCCAGATGAACAAACTCAATTCTCTCAGCCTTTCCTTGTAGGAGAGGTGCTCCATCCTTCTAATCATCTTGGTGGTCCCTGTCTGGACTCACTCCAACAGGTCAATATCCTTCCTGTGCTGGGGACCTCATAGGTATTTTCAGTACTCACCAGAGCAGAGTAGAGGGGCAGAGTAACTTCCCTCGACCTGCTGGGTGCAGCCCAGGGTAGGGTTGGCTTTCACATTGCCAGCTCATGTCTAGCCTTTCATCTACCAGCACCTCAAAGTCCTTCTCGGCAGGGCTGCTCTCAATCTGTTCGTCCCACAGCCTGTATTGATGTGGGGGTTGCCCCAACCCAGGTGTGGCACCTTGTACTTGGTCTTGTTAAACTGCATGAGATTCCCATGAGCCCACTTCTCGAGCTTGTCCAGGTCCCTTTGGATGGCATCCCATTGTTCAGGTGTGTCAACCACAACACTCAGCTTGGTGTCATCTGCAAATTTGGTAAGGGTGCACTCGATCCCTTCATCTTTGTTATTAATGAAGATATTACCTAAGACTGGTACCAGTATGGGCACCTGAGGGACACCACTTGTCACTGATGTCCACTGGGGACTCTGAGCCATTGACCACTACCATCTGGATGCAATCATCCAACTACTTTTTTATCTGTCTAACAGTCCACTCATCAAATTTATCTCTCTTCAATTTAGAGAGAAGGATGTTGTGGGGGATTGTGTCAAAGGCTTTACAGAAGTCCAGATAAATGACATGTGTAGCCCTTTCCTTGTCCACTGATATAGTCACTCCATCATAGAGGGCCGCTAGGTTGGTTGGGCAGGACTTGCCCTTGGTGAAGCCTGAATCACTTCCCTGTCCTCCATGTGCCTTAGTGTAGCTTCTAGGAGGATCTGTACCATGATCTTCCCAGGCACAGAAGTAAAATAATTGCTAATACTAATTTTGTGTTCATTGCCACCAGGCGTCATCAGCCATGATTATATTTTTTTGCAGCTATATATGTCAAATAGATGGAGGAGATGATTTAGCCTTTAAAAAACAGGCACTGTAGCTATGCTCCAGTGCCTGTTTTTATTTTCATCAGCAAGAATATTGAAATAACCAGATTACATAGCAAGTGCTAATGAACATACAAAGTAAAACAGCTGTCAATTTTGTTCTATTCCAGTTCTACCATGAAGTTGCTTAGTATCCTTCAGTTGTTCCCAGTGATCAGCTGCAGAGAGGTGCTATTTGTCTAAGCCTGACTAGTGAATATTCTTGATGTATGCTTCTGTAATCACCACAGTGTGGAGGCGGGAGCCTAGGCAGGTTCTAGGATAGGCTTTGAAAGCAGTATGTGTGTGAACAGTACAAAGCAAGGCATAGCTTTGGTCTTTGAGTGAATCAATACAACCTGGTACACAGAGCAAGTCTTACAGGCAATTCAGATCCTGTAGTTTTTTAAGTTCTCAGAGAACTACTGCATGCTTTCTTACTGCTCATGACACAGGATAAAATAAACAATTTGAATGCTGCAGAATTGTTGTGAGAAGTCTTTATGCAAAATTCAATCTCTCTTCTTTAAATCTAACAGGAAGCTGTAGGTGTATGCACACACCCATGCACAAAACAATCAGCTATAAATATTCAGCAACTGTTGTTTCATAGTAAGTATTTTTACCTGATGATGTACGTACTTAAATTCATTCGTTACTAAATTATATGTGCCAAAAGCCCTCTGATTCTTAGTAATGATATAGTTTTGAAAGAAGGTGATTTAATGGAGCATTTGTCTTAGAGTGATGAAAATAAATATTCAGAATATTAAAGTATCGTATAATTGTATTTTATATCATCATACTACCACTGAGGGGCACTCTTGTCTTGATTTAACATCTTTTCCTTATCTCTGGTCCAATCTAAATAAAAAGAAGTGTAAGTGTACTTTCAAATGTAAGCTCAAAATTGACAGAAATATAAATGCTTTTTAATGGCAAAGATTTACAGGAGTTGAGGAAATTGAAAGAACTGAAACTTATTTGGACCATTTCTACAGTGATTGGTTCAAAATTATTGCAATATTTAAACAAACACTTTATTTAGTCCTACAACTAGTACCAGTGTAGTAACCACTGAATTTTTGGAGGGAGCTGAAGACCTATTATCTATTGCTTCTGAATTTTAGTGAGCCCTGTAATGAAATTAAGAATAATTTATTTTCTTTCTGACGACAGTAAATCTCTGCTCTGTTGGTGCATGCTGTGATATTGTGCCTTAACTCATACTGTTTATGAGTATGCCAAAGACTGGAGCATTTTGTGATCTTGATAATTATATCTTACAGTTTTTGAGGGTAAATGTACTATCCATTTGAGAATTCCAAGTGGTTCTTGATGAAAGTTTGTTCTGGCTTCAGGTGTGATAGAGTTAATTTTCCTTCTAGTAGCTGGTACTGTGCTGTGTTTTGAACTTGGTATGACAATAATGTTATAACACGCTGATGTTTTAGTTGTTGCTAGGTAGTGTTTACTCTAAATTGAGGGCTTTTCAGTTTTCCATCCTCTGCCAGTGAGGAGGTGCATGGCAAGCTGGGGGGGGAACACAGCCAGAACAGCTGACCTGAACTAGCGAAAGGGATATTCCATGTGATAGAACACCAAGGCCCATATATAAACTGGGGGGAGTTGGCTGGGAGCTGCTGATCGCTGCTTTGGGACTGGCTGGGCATCAGTCAGCAGGTGGTGAGCAACTGTAGTGTGCATTACTTGTTTTTCCTGAGTTTTATTCCTCTCTCTCTCTCTCTCTCTATCATCATCATCATCATCATCATCATTATTATTATAATTATTATTATTATAATAATTATATTTTATTTTGTTTCTATAATTGAACTGTTCTCATATAAACTGATCAGTTTTACCTTTTTTTTTCCCAATTCTCCTCCCCAGTGGGGGAGGTGGGGAATTCAGTGTCTAGTACTGAGTTGCTGGCTGGGGTTAAACCATGACAAAGTTAATACAAAATGTCAGATGAATATGAAGCATATGCTAAAATATTAAGAAATCTCTGCATTGAATTTATCCTGTCAGCTTTTATAAAAAGAGAAGGTCTGCTCCAAGATCTACTGAAAACTGTAGTTCTGTGTTTACAAGCTGCACAGTCATCCTAAATAGAGTTAGTTCAATTTTCTGGAGCGTTTCAAATCTGAAAACTGACCTGAAAGTTGCCTTGATCTAACTAGAATAATGTTCCTGTGGACTACCTGTGAAGTGGTGTTGTGTGACTATGTAATCAAGTTATGGCCCAAATTATTTTGTTCCATAAAAGAAGTTTGTATATCTTATAATGCTGCTATTTTTTCTTTTCCTCAATCAGTTCTTCTGGAAATAGTAACTCTTGTTAATCTCTTGCTATGAGACTGCAGGCTGACAGTATAACAAAGGCAGCTCATTCCTCTGTAACTAATGTTCTTCAAAAATGTTGTCTTTAGAGAGGCACCTTAGTTTCAGAATATCATGGTATATTTTTATTAAAAAAAAGAATGAAGTGAGCAATACACTGGAGCAAATCGCTTCTATATATTAAGACTTTAATTTTGCAGCAGTCCCAGCAATGAATTGCTTTAAGAAAGTTCTTCAACCCACAAATAGGCATTTCATACCATGTATGTGACAACGGAACCTCTCACATTCCAAACCCCTTGAAGATCTCTTATGCAGTTTCTGCATTTACGTTGGTTGAAAAGGAAAGGAGTGCATAGTGTGGGAGACACTCCCACCTTGCTGTCAGAGCAGAAAACAATAAAGCTGCTAAAGAATTATGCTTGTTAGTCCTGAATTCATAAAGAAAAATTCTACAGGTGGTCATTGTAGAAAATTCCAGCAGGGAGCTATGGAGAAAGGTGGCTGAAAGCAAGAATTAATGTAGAGAACTCTGCAACTGGCCTGGCACAATGTAAGATTAAGTTGAGGGACCTTTTCTAGTGATGGTCTCTGAATATCATGTCTATAGATCTTACTGAAAAAGGTTGCCTGAGCTAATACCTCATACTCTTGTTGGGACCCCACCTAACTACTGTGTCTAGCTCTGGGGTCCTCAGCACAAGAAGGACATGGACCTGTTGGAGTAAGTCCAGATGAGGACCACAAAGAGTATTAGAGGGGTGGAACACCTCTCCTGTGAGGAAAGGCTGAGAGAGTTGGGATTATTCAGCCCAGAGAAGAAGGCGCTCTGGGGAGACCTTAAGAGTACCTTCTCGTACCTGAAGGGAGCTACAAGAGAGCTGGAGAGGAACTTTTTAAAAGGACATGTAGTGATAGGACAAGGGGTGATGGCTTTAAACTGAGAGTAGGCTTAGATTAGATAGGAGAAAAAAATTCCTTACTGTGGGGGTGGTGAGGCACTGGAACAGGTTGCCCAGAGAAGTTGTGGATGCCTCATCCCTGGAAGTGTTCGAGACCAGGTTGGATGGGGCTTTGGGCAACCTGGTCTAGTGAAAGGTGTCCCTGCCTTTGTCAGGGGAGTTGGAACTAGATGACCTTAAGGTCCATTCCAAACCAAACCCTTTTATGATAATAGTATGAAGAATTTTTGGATATTTGTAGTCACACTCTGTTTTCTTTTTCTTAAATAATGTGTGTGGTTAGATACTATTCTTATTCAGGTCTTTCTTTATTGTTTTGGTTTTGAACTTATGCAAGGTACAAATAAAAGTGCTAAGCCCAGGAGGTGCTTCATTCTGATGTGAAGATTATATGACTTGCTTTGTATTTCCCAGGACATCATTTACACAAGTCAATTAAATCTGAATTATCCAATATTTTTCAGGCTCTTTTAAGTTTGCATATGCAAACAGACATTTACAGTCTGATCCTAGCCAGGCTGTCTCTGACTGTAGAGAACTTTAAGCATGTTGCTGTTATGTAGTCTCTGGAACTGCCCACTCTACTCATTTTCTGTTTAATTTCTGACATAAATTTGATAGGAAGGTGTCCATAATTACTATCTTCTATGTTAGTACAGCATTTAATCATAATTGATTCAGCTACAAATGCTTTAAAATATAAATACCAGATTATACTCACCTGCAGTTTCATAAAATACCTCTTTCTAAATTGATAGAAAAGCGTTACTGAAACTGTACATCTCTGGTCAGATAGAATGTCTAATTTATTGTTTCTGACACACAAAAAAGTAGAATCTTAGGCAAAACCTGGATGAAAGTTGTTTTGTGTAGGGTTTTAGAGATTCGTTGAACTGGTACTATCTGTGGCTTTCAGTTTAATCTGACCAGCCTTTTTGTAGAAGACATTGAGAAGTTACAGCTCTGAATTGAAAATGTGTATCTGCTTTTATTGCAGCTATATTTTACTGCAGCTGTGTGTTTCTGTCTAGAGCTTCATAGCTGCATCTGTTTGTAGGATCATCACTTTTCCTCAGTGTCATTTAGTTGCACCAAGGTTTAGACCTTGATGGTCAGAGGGCTGTGTGGAATCACTTTGACACCTTTCGGAGCTGATATCAAGGAGAATTGTGAAGGATCCCATACTCTCTTTTGGGCAGCATGTTCTGTTTAATGTTTAGTACACATTATAAAATAGCAGCAGAAAGGATCTATATGAATCAGAAACCTAGGATTATATAGCAGCAGAATAGTTGTTTTGAGACAACCCATCTGTCTGATATATTTCTAATCATAGCAGGCAGCCATGCAGTGTCAGAACAGTGAACTGAATGAGACTTGGAACGTTCAAATATTTGCTGGATACTGGAAGAAGGTGTAGTGGATTGACCCTGGCCAGATACCGGATACCCACTACAGCTGCTCTCTCACTCTCCCTCTGCAACTGGGTAGAGGAGAGAGGAAAAAAAAACAAAACAGTTAAGAATTCATGAGTAGAGATAAGAGCTGGGAGAGGTCAGTGACTGATTGCCTTCACGGGCAAAACAAGACTCAAAGTGGGAATGATACTTATATTTATTACTAACAGGATAAGAGCCTGAGAGTGAGAAATAAAACAGTCTTAAAAACGCCTTCCCCCCACCCCTCCTTCCTTCCATGTTCTCCCTCCTCCCCCCAGTGCTACAGAGGGACAGAGAATGGGGGTTGCGGTCAGTTGTTGTTTCTGCTGCTGCTGCTCAGAGAGAGGAGTCCTTCCCCTGCTCCTGTGGGGTCCCTCCCGTGGGAGACAGTCCTTCATGGACCTCTCTGGCATGAGTCCATTCCTCCGGCAGCAATTCTTCCCAAACTGCTGTCCCATGAGTCACTCCTCTATGGGGTGCAGTCCTTCATGAATGAGCTGTACTGATGTGGGTCCCCCACAGGGGCCACAAGTCCTACCTGGGAAAAACCTGCTCCACCATGGGCTTCCCTCTCCATGGGCTGCAGGTCTCTGGCAGGACCCCACTCCATCCTGGACCTCCCATGGGGTCACAGACTCCTTCATGCATCCACCTGCTCCAGCATGGGTTCCTCCAAGGGCTGCAGGTGTGTCTGTGCACCCTGATGATCCTCCATGGGCTGCAGAGGCACAGCTGCCTCACCATGGTCTTCATCACAGGCTACAGGGGCCACAGCTCTGGCACCTGGAGCACCTCCTCCACCTCCTTCTGCACTGACCTTGGTGTCTATGTTGTTATTCCCATGTTCTCACTCCGCTCTTCCCTGGCTGGAATTTCTTCTGCGCAACAATCTTCTGTTCTTAAATATGTTATCACAGAGGCATTACTATTACTTCTAATTGGCTTGGCCTTGGCCAGCGGCAGAAAGTCCATCCTGGAGCCAACTGACATTGGCTCCACGGGACAGGGGAAGCTTCTAGCAGCTTCTAACAGAAGCCACCCCTGTAACCACGCCACCGCTACCAAAACCCAGCCACAGAAACCCACTACAGAAGGCTACCTGTTAATTTTGAAATTCAGAATACTTGCTTATTTAGTGCTTTAGAAGACCTGTTGGGTCTGGATTCTATGCCATGCCCAGAGAAGCAGTGGCCATGAGATAAAGTGGATATAACCAGTGTCTGTTGTGTGTTGGTGACTACTTTTCAAAGTCACTTGAACCAGTGCTAGTTTTTTAGCAGATTATATGGCTCATTTAACTAATAGTCATTGTCAGAATTGCTACCCTTTGTACTAAGGTTCAAGGAAATGCTTTTTTTTCAAAGCTATTTTCAGAATAGGCTGAGTGGAATCTTCCACTTGTTTATGTTGACACTGTAAATGAAACATTCTGGAAACTCTTGGTGGATTAATGGCATGATTGCATCTTTCTTTACAAGTCGCAGTTCTAGATGGATAAATGCTCAGGTTCTAGTGCAGAAGTTACAAGCTTCACAAAACTGACAGTAGACTGCTTACAAAGCACTCACAGACTATTCTGAGTTGGAAGGGACCCACAAGGATCATAGAGTCCAACTCTCAAGTGAGTCGACCCTTCGGGGATTGAACTCACAGACCTTGTTATCAGCACCATGCTCTAACCAACTAAGCTAGAGATATTTGACAACAGCATATAGAAAGGAGAATGATAGAATAGCTAGAAGGTTTATTAGGGAATGAAGAGAAATTAATTCTGCTCCCATTCTGTTGATGGGAAAGAGTAGAGTAAGTATGTACTACTGTTGATTAAATTGCAAATTATCTTGATTTTGGCATATGCTTTTAGGGAAAATAAAATTAAACTTCTAATTTTATACTCTGAATTAATGTAACTCAATAAGTTGCTGACAAACTTTCTTGCTGAAGAGAAGCAAAGGGATTTTGCCTCATCCTGAGCCCTTCAGCTTAGAAAAAGAAACTGTTCAGTGGGTACACAATGAAAATCTGGCATGAGCAGGTCTGAAGTTCACATATGTGATGAATTTGATATTCCATTCATCCTCCTTTTTTGCTGTGCTTTTGGTTTTTCTGTGCATATTTGATTTTAGGAGGAATTAATGGCGTTTTTCAAATAGGGTTCAAATATAAATTAAGGCAACAAATATGCAAATATGAAATAAGTGTTGTTAAGATGTAGTATCTGGATAATTTTCCTCGTTTTTACTGTAGAAGATAAATCTACTAGTTGAAATTGTTGTGAAATGAAATAGCAAATGAAAAAACATATATTTATTTGTCAATAAAAAGAGAAAAAAGCGTTACATGTATCTAAAGTGCTCATTTAAAGAAACTGCTAAGATTTAGAAAATTTCTGTAATTCACCTATTACGAAAGCTGGAGAGATCATTCTGTAGGAGGTTAAGATACTAGTCAAGTCAGCCTACTTATTGTTTCATAGTTCTGTCTTCCCTTCATGCGCTCTTCCACAGGGTGTTAATCTTTTTTGAAGCTATCTTACTTTGTTATCATTTACTCTGCTGCTCTAAACACAATATAAACAAATGAAAACAAGTGAAGAGGGGTGTTTCAGATTCTAAAGGATTATGACTATCATATTGTGTTAATTTTTCTTCCTATTTGAAGACTGTTTGTGTGGTTGTTTGACTATTTTTTAATGAATTAAAAAAAATTAACATTTAATTTACTAGATTCCTGATACACAGTCGAAAAACTCTCAAGGCTTAATGTTTACAATCAGAGTTCAAAATGTAGTAAATTTGATAATACTGTGGAGAGACGTGTCTGTTGCTAATGAATTGCTGGCGAAATTGCATATCTAGCTGTAGTGTATAAAAATCCATCTAATGGTGAAAGTTTGTTAGTTTTTTATTGTCTTTGAATGGACTAAAAATAATATTTTATTTTTAAGGATGCCAAGCTTCAAACCATTAGAGAAATTAGCTGTAAAGAAATTGCATCAGTTGAGGTTGCACAGTAGACAAAGCACCAAAAACTATTGCCATGGAAATCTTGTTTTAGAAAACTTGTTGCCTAGGTTGTTTTACCTACCATTACTCTCAATTTACAAACTCTCGTGTTAGGATGGTACAGACAGTTGTAGTGGTGTTATGCATGTAATTCACATGAATTTGAAAAATATGAAAATAGTATTTGAAACGGGAATATGTATAATTTTTCCAAAATAAAATGTGCAGATAAAAGCAGTCATTATTTTGCAGCAACAGACAATTCTTTTTTTGGGCAGATAGATCATTCCATTGGTACCGTTAGAGCTCCAAGACTGCTTCCTCAGGAAAATGTGTCATCCACTAGTTTTTTTTTTTAATTTCAGATGTATTATAGAATAACCATTGTTTGTTTTATTTTTAGTGCAAAAGGAGTAATTTTTAATGTTCTGGAAGGTAGGACAAGCTAAAAGTCAAAATGAGGGGGTTTGTTATTTTGGGGGAAAAAGAGATTTGCCTCACTGATGCCGGTTTTATTCCTGCATTGCAAAACTATAGAGAGCAACAAGTGTCAGACAAGTCAATGATTTTAGGACTGCAGTATTGAATTTGCGACTAGATTAAAGTAGCATGGAGCTAGCCTAGAAAAAGGGTGAGCTAAACATATCAAGACACAAGTGTCATGTGATCTGGTTTCCAGAGATTGTGCAAGAGAGATGCAGGAGTAGTTCTTTTTTATATCAGAGGGCTACCAGCTCATCTTGCTCTGAATCACTTAGATCAGCTTATAATTTCCCCTTTGGATGGACTGATGCAGCATGCATTTCTGCATTCTGATGTTGGCAGTGCCTGGATGGCTTGCTTACCCTCTCCTTTCCTCCTGTTTTATGCTATCTCTTTGTTCTTTCCAGACTTTGTTTTGGTTCATCTAATTTAGTGGTTTACAAAGCTTTCACTTACCTTCTGAGTATGATTCTTTAAGGGCTCTTCTTTTCCATTTTTCTCTGGTCATCTTTATTCTACTAATATTTATCATATGTCAGCATTGATACAGTTCCAGCAAGTACTCACAACACTTCTGTTAATTGATAGGTTGCTTTTTTTTGTGTGAGAACAGAAACTGTAGGAAAATTTTTGGAAGCTTCAAGGTTTTTATTTTTTTCTGAAATTTCTGAGATTTGTGATCAAATGCATCTACATCCTCACAGGTACGTGTGAATTAAGTCTAGCCTCTGGAAGGTTAGGTCTAGCTTCCCATACTTAAGAGCTATGTCTTAAAGCTTGGTGTACCATTAGTTGAAGTAACTGTGGACAAATTGAGATAGTTCAGGAAGAATGCTGTCTTTAATAAGCAGAGTTTTGAATTTCAGAAGTGACCAATAAGATCATAAGATTCATTAGATCAGATCAAGGATTTATGCAAGTGCCTCTCTGTGCTAAAGGGTGACATGTTGGTAAAGTTCATAAGAAGTTGAGCAAGTATTGAATATTGATAAATATGAATTGTTGCAGTGGGTCCTCATTAATCAAGCTCCAGTTCATAGCTGAAACAATGCGCACCAGTTAACAGGGGTCATTTTCTTGTATGGTCATATCTTCATTTAATGATATGCAAGGCAGGCCTCTCACAGATCTCAGAAGGTATTTCATTTGTTTGTTAGTTAATGTAGCAACTTTTGGCATCAAATACCAAATAATCATGGAGTATTAAAACTTGTAGACCAAATTATAAGCTGCAAATAGTTGCTTACATAAATTAAAAGAAACAATTTCACTAGTTCGATGCTGTTTAACATTTGCCAGTTCTTTTTCATTCAGTTCTGTATTACAGACTTTGAAAAGCTAAGAAAAAATATTTATGCTTAATGTAAAGCTGATTGTCCTGTGCTTTACATTCCTTAGCTCTGGCAGCACCAGTTGTATGTAGGAGCTTCTTGCTGGTGTCAAGACAATTTAGCAGAATTTGGAAAAAGTAGTTGCCAATTAAAGGGGTTTTTCCCTCCATTTCTGAGGACCTGAGCCTAAAAAGAAGAGACTATATTTACTCCATCTGGCTGATTTTCTGGCTTTCTTTTTTTCCCCCCCAGATAATCACTAATGTTGTTTTAAAATAGGCTACTTCCAGAACTGAAATGTCCAGCTTCCATCTTTCCTTTACTAAGTCTTTCAAGCACCAGGAACTAAATTTATTGATTGTTGTAATGTCTTAATACTCTTTCTTCATAGAATATTATTTGAAGGATTCCAAAGGAGGGAATTAAGAATGATTCACCCTAATTAATTCAAGGAAGTATCAACATTGCAAAAACCTCTGGTCCTTTTGGGATTAATATTCCCTGGAGTGAACTGCCTTAGCACTGCCTTAACTCAGAGGCAAAAGGAGGCTTCTCAGGGATCCTGTTAATTTAGTATTCTTTCTTCTTATATTTCCCAAACACTGCAGAGCTAGTCCTTCTTTGGACATTTTGTTCAAAGAAAAATGATCTGTGTCTTGGGTATCTAGATTTGGGTTTCTTATCAAAGGCCCTTTCTGAATAAGAGATCTACTCTTTTTCAGACCCTGAAGGCTTGAACTGAGCAAGAACCAACAGAAAGTAATTTTTCTTACCTGTATTTCTTCTGATCTGCAGCTTTTGATGAGTGGTAACATTCTGAAATAAATTTTTTGTGAATTATGTCACTCAAAGCAATTGGAATAGGCATGGTATGGGCTCTGTCCAAATAGAACAGGAGTATTAAAATTTTTTAAACTATGTTATTTACACACAAATCTTCCCACTTCTGAAGTAGTATTAGCATACAAAATTTATTAACAGGGTTTAACAAGTACAATAGCTTTCTTTTGCTCTTTGTGCTTGGACTTAATGAAGTATGATGTATCTTAGCTGCATTGTTGAGACAGCAGTAAAGTACTGAACTGAAAAAATAAACTTGAACTGCTTGCATGGAACTTTGATTAAAAATATCATCTCTAAAGAGTCTGTGACATTTTGTGAAAGACTACCTAATAATTACACAAAAGGCACTTATATTAACATAACTGCATGATCATCTAAATCTATAGCTTTTGTCACAAGGTAAGGCTAAGATTCAGCATTATTTCAATACCAAATGCAGTCTTTGAACATGAACTATCAAGTTATTAGATCCCCCTGTACTCATTTGAAATGAAATTTCTGAGAAAGTCTGCCCTTCCCAGCTGTCATAATTTCAAGGAAAGTGAAATAATTAGCATTAATTTGGGCATTAGATCACTGATTACTAGATACTCACCATTGTCATACATTTTACTGAAATATATTAATAGAAACCTGAAACTGGCCATATAGTTTGGATTGAAACCATTAGAGGTGAGTTTAAATATTTTTAAAGGGGCTAGGCCTGATTCAAACATAAGTTGCTGATGGATGTGGAGACAGAAAGATAATATGGTCCAGTTCTGTGAAATGTAAAAGATAAAAAAAAAATTCCAAACCTCCCTTCAGCCCTTTCCTAACTTTTCAGCTGTTGTGAATGAGCACTGATTGTCACGCAGAGAGGGTGGCTATTGAGATGTGAATCTTTTTTTTCTTTATCATAGCTGACTTTGGGCTTGCAAAGCAGAAGCAAGAAAACTGCAAACTTGCATCAGTAGTAGGAACCATTCTATACTCATGGTAAGTACTCCTGCATACAACATTCAGTCCAGTGACTTCTATCTTCATGGTTACTCTTTTGGAGCAGATAGGCAAGTTACAATGGAATAAGGAACAAGGTGCAAGTTACCCACCCACAGCTACTCTGCATAATTGGTTGCGGGCCTATTTTGTTGTCTCTTCTTGCACACGGTGGTTACTGGGGGTTAAGTTGTTGCAAAAATGAACTAACTGTAGTTGTGTAGTAACTTATTCACCTAAATATATATATATATGGAATATCCATATAGATAAAGAAATGTGGGTGTAAAGTATAAAACGATACATGTAAATGGTATCAATTACCATCACCACATGTGATGGCCTTATACCTATGAGAATGCTTTGTCTGTGCTGTAATAACTAAAGGTTCCAAGCTATCAGGAGAGCTACTGATTGCTCTGAGTTAAGAGGAAGTCAAGAACTTAGGCGCTTGGCAATTGAACATAATTCACGATGCCACTTTTGAAATTGTGACTTTTGAATTCCTAGTGCCAGTATGATAATGATTGATACTTATTCCCCTGAAATCACTAAATCCTAAAATGGCTTCAAGAGTGAGACCTTGTAATATGTTAAATATTCAAGGCCCATACCTTGAAGACTAATGCTTGGAATTCTTCATAATGAGCAAAGGCAAGGCTGCCTCAATTGGTTCTCCAAATACTCCTGAAGCATAGCACAGTCTCTGAGTGACACTCAATCTGTGAGTGATAGTTTGGGTAGTTAAAGAGTAATAAGAGTTTTGTGTAACTAGTTATGTGCCATCTTTTTCAGCTTCTCTGAAATAATTGGTTTTATTCAGTTATAACTGGGCAGAGAAGCTGTTGATGAGAAGTTACTGTGCTCTTCTAAACAACAGTTTAAAAGTAGAGGTGTCAGAGGTGTCAAAACCATGCCCCAGTGACCCTCAAGGTCACTGAGTTGTAATTTTCTTATCCTATCTAGATTCAATTTCTTTTATCCCCTGTTAGGTGCCTGTGTTTCTGTTCACTGATGTCTTTTGGTCTTTTAATATTTTGTAGGAAATTTTTGTTTGAAAGTCATGTTCTGTAGATTTAAATACTCTCTTTTAATATATGATTTTTTCTTATGCTATATTTATTATTATTCTCATACCCTGTCTTTGTACATGGAAGTTCACATCAAAGCTAGGACTTTGGCAATTCTCTTTCTACCTCTTTGTCCAGTTATTTGGATGCAGGATTGAGGATAAAATGTCACTTACATGTTGCAGTCTCTCAAGTAAGTGGTCTTTTGGGACATGAGTTGTCAGTTCTACTACACAAGCAAAATCATAGAAGCAGTGATCCTTGTCTGTCTGCAGTCAGAAAAAAGAAAATGGGTAAAGTACAGATGTCTTTGTATTTAAAATATATGCTTGAGTAATATTTAAAATGACAGGCTAAAATATTAAAATCTTTCCAATGTCATAATAATTTAAGAATGTTAAAAAGGCTTTGCAAACAGCTGAATGCACTGAATGCCACCTTCAAGGTGCTTGGTTGGTGCTGTGTATGACAGTGGGCTTTATGAAATAGAAACTTGTTCACAAGGAAAGAAGTGAACGGATTGAGTATTTTAACACAAGTCTTGAACAGAAGTCAGACCCTATACAATTAATCAGTGCTTGGACTAGATTTTTTTTGTATGATTTAAGTAGATGTGAAAGGCTATAAAAATCAAAACATTGGGACTGCATATCTACCAATATTAGTTTTTCCCCCAAAAAAAAAAGGAATGGAGGGAGAGACAGAGATGTGAGACAGCATTTTCATTTTAGAATGGCAGAAATTGACAGGATAATAGTTCCGGGTATTTTGAGTTACAACCCACCATTTTGGAGCAGACAATACAGTACAGAAACAAAACAATAAATAATAAAAGTAGTGTCTGATGCTTATTATTTAAATTTGGCTATGCAGCATTATGCAGAGTGTTTCAGATAAAAACATATCACTATATGTACCAAACATGTTTGTATTTGGGCTTGACTGAATCAATTTGCTAATGCAATGTTTTAAACCCTGTGTCATCATAAAGTAACAGCAGGACAGTGTTTTATGTTTAGAGAGAGGGCCTCATATAATTATACTTTGTAATTGTGATGGTTTTTAATTTTACTTCATACTAGGTTGTATTCTACTATCATACTAATTAAATTCTTTTTAATTGATTATATTCCTGAATTAAAGAATCCAGCAATGTGTATGTTTAGAACACCAAATGTATTAAATCAATGTGTTTACACTTAATACATTAAAAATTATGGAAAAAAACTGCTCTAGGGAATTTGTAATGAATCCTGAAGTCTTTTCCCAGCTCATAAGTCACCAGAAACAATCTGCTCCAAGTTAACGGTGGCAGAGTCTTTATTATCGTGCTGTCTTGAAGGCCTTCCCAGAAGAAACATGGCAATTGTCCATGGTTATAGAGAATGATGTTTCCTTTCACTTATACCTTCCATTTCTTTGTTTCACAAAAAGGATTGTAACTTATGAAAGGGACATATGGACAGCAGATCAAGATATATATAATTGGATATGTATAGAAAAAATTTAGATAAACTCTTGGAAATTAAATAAATTTTGAGATTGGGATGGAATAGAGAATCCCATCATAATTCCTTAAGAACTTTACTGATCTTGAAAAGCTGTTGAGAAACTATGAGAAGACCCCTCAGAAGTCATTAAGAAGTGGGCAAGAAGATTCCACTTTAGTTGACGAACTAACTTGATCTTTCTGAAACAAAATTGTTCTCAACTGTTAGAAAACTGTTGCACAGAACCATGTTAAGTAAGATTTGGCTTTTGTGCTAAAGTTGAGGAGTTTTCTTGCTGTGGTGTTTTGAGGAAACTCTCATTTTAGTGGTAATTAGAGGTACTATTTTACTTACATCTTCTCTGGTGTGGAGTATAAAATATTCCTTGTTATTACTTTTTGTTTATGGACTACACAGTCAGTCTGCATACTGTGTTATGTTAACCAAATTTCTAGTACTGGTCACTGCTGCTGTTTATAGCCATATCTTGTGAGAACACTGCATAAATCAGTATTGTGATATGATTTGTATAATGTAGTCGCCATCACAAAAATGTGGTGGGATGACTCGAATGCCATGGGTGGCTACAAGCTCTTCAGAAGCGACAGGTAAGGTAGAAGAGGTGGAGGGGTGGCTCTATATGTTAGAGAGTCTCTTGACTCTGTAGAACTTGAAGTCAGTAACAAAAAGGTTGAGGGGCTGTGGATCAAAATAAGGGGGAAGGCCAACAAGGCTGACATCCCAACCAGGATGATGAGGGTGATGAATTATTCTACAAGCAGCTGGCAGATGTCTCAAAATTGCCAGCCCTTGTTCTCATGGGTGACTTTAACCTGCTGGATGTCTGCTGGGAACTCCACACAGCGGAGAAGAGGCAGTTCAGGAGATTCCTAGTGCGTATGGAGGATAATTTCCTGCTCCAGCTGGTAAATGAGCCTACCAGGGATGGGGCCCCGCTAGACCTGCTGTTCACAAACAGAGAGGGGCTGGTGGGAGATGCGGTGGTCAGAGGCCGTCTGGGGCACAGTGACCATGAAATAATAGAGTTTTCAATACTCAGGGATGCAAGGAGGGCTGTCAATAAAACCTCTACACTGGACTTCCAGAGGGCAGATTTCGGCCTATTCAGAAGACTAGTTCAGAGTGTACCCTGGGAAACAACCCTTGAAAACAAAGACCTCCAGGAGGGATGGACATGCATGAAGGAGGAAGTCTTGAATGCACAGGAACAGGCTGTCCCCGTGTGGTGAAAGGCAAGCTGGTGGAGAAGATGGCCAGCCTGGCTGAACAGGGAGATTTTGAAAGAAAATAGGGTAAAAAAGAGAGCCTGTCGATTATGGAAAAAAGGGCTGGCTACTCAGGAAGAGTTTAGGAATGTAATTAGGTCTTGTAGAAAAAAAATTAGAGAGACGAAGACACAATTTGAACTCAATCTTGCCACTTCTGTTAAGGATAACAAAAAGTCCTTCTACAGATACATCAATAGCAAAAGGAGGGACAAGGAAAACCTCCGTTCTTTATTGGACATGGGCGGGAACATAGTTATCAAAGATGAGGAAAAGGCTGAGGTATTTAACACCTTCTGTACCTCAGTTTTCAACAGTAAGACAGGTTGTCCTGAGGACAGCTGGCTTCTGGAGCTTGTAGACAGAGCTAAGAAGCTGAATAGCCCCCCTGTAATCCAGGAGGAAACAGTTAGCGACCTGCTGAATCACTTGGATCCCCACAAGTCTATGGGACGAGATGGGATCCATCCTAGGGTGATGAGGGAGCTGGTGGAAGAGCTCACCAAGCCGCTTTCCATCATCTACCAGTAGTCCTGGCTCACTGGGGAGGTGCCAGGTGGCAAATGTCACGCCCATCCACAAAAAGGGCCAGAAAGAGGACTCGGGAAACTACAGGCCCATCAGCCTGACCTCAGTGCCTGGCAAGGTTATGGAGCAGATCATCCTAAGTGCAATCACACAGCGTCTACAGGATGGACAGTGGATCAGACCCAGCCAGCACGGGTTTAGGGAGGGCAGGTCCTGTCTGACCAACTTGATCTCCTTTTATGATCAGGTGACCCGCCTGGTGGATGAGGGGAAGGCTGTGGATGTGGTCTACCTGGACTTCGGCAAAGCCTTTGACACCGTCTCCCACAGCATACTCCTGAAAAAGCTGGCAGCCCATGGCTTGGACAGGGGCACTCTGTGCTGGGTTAGGAATTGGCTGGAGGGCCGGGCCCAGAGAGTGGTGGTGAATGGTGCTGGATCCAGTTGGTGGCCGGTCACTAGTGGTGTCCCCCAGGGATCAGTGTTGGGCCCAGTCCTATTTAATATCTTTATCGATGATTTAGATGAGGGGATTGAGTTCACCATCCGCAGATTTGCAGATGACACCAAGCTGGGGGGGAGTGTCGATCAGCTGGAAGGCAGGAGGGCTCTGCAGAGGGACCTGGATAGGCTGGAGAGTTGGGCTGATTCCAACAGGATGAGGTTCAACAAGGCCAAGTGCCGGGTCCTGCACTTTGGCCACAGCAACCCCCTGCAGCGCTACAGGCTGGGCACAGAGTGGCTGGAGAACAGCCAGGCAGAAAGGGACCTGGGAGTTTGGATTGACAGGAAGCTGAACATGAGCCAGCAGTGTGCCCAGGTGGCCAAGAAGGCCAATGGCATCCTGACCTGTATCAGGAACAGTGTGGCCAGCAGGACCAGGGAAGTGATTCTTCCCCTGGACTCAGCGCTGGTGAGACCACACCTGGAGTACTGTGTCCAGTTCTGGGCCCCTCAGTTCAGGAAGGATATTGAGGTGCTGGAGCAGGTCCAGAGAAAAGGAACAAGGCTGGTGAAGGGACTCAAGCACAATTCCTATGAGGAGAGGCTGAGGGACCTGGGGTTGTTTAGCCTAGAGAAGAGGAGGCTCAGGGGAGACCTCATCACTCTCTACAACTCCCTGAAAGGAGGTTGTAGCCAGGTGGGGGTTGGTCTCTTCTCCGAGGCAGCTATCAGTAAGACAAGAGGGCACAGTCTTAAGCTCTGCCAGGGGAGTTTTAGGTTGGATATTAGGAAGAAATTCTTTACAGAGAGGGTAATCAGGCATTGGAATGGGCTGCCCAGGGAAGTGGTGGATTCTCCGTTCCTGGAGGTTTTTAAGATGAGACTGGATATGACACTTAGTACCATGGTCTAGTAACCACAATGGTAGTGGATCAGGGGTTGGACTTGATATCAGAGGTCCTTTCCAACCTAGCTGATTCTATTATTCTATGATTTCATGTAGAGATCTGCAGTAGCTGCATTGCTTATTCTGGTGACATAATATTTTCACTCATCTAAAGCATTTTTGCGTTGGGAGATGTAATTTAGGATGAATTTTTAGCCTTTATGATGCTATATGGTCAAACTGATTACCAGATTTCTCAGCAGATCTTTCTTCATCCAAAACCACTATCTGAAACGTTTCACCAATTTCAACCAAATTTGAGAGGTTGAGTTCTCTCAATGTTTGTGAAAATTTGGTGATGGATACGAGTAGCAACACAATTCAATCTTGGTCAGAAAAGTTTTTAAGTTCAGCTGAAATGTTACCTTCCACCTAAGCTACAATACATGCTGCCATGTGACAGTAGTTTGGTGTTTTTAGATAACCAAGATAATAGGAAACTGAAGGTATCGTTGAATGATGAGGGAGAACAGAAAACTAGTGGGAAACTCTGGTCTTGTGATAGTTTTGCCATTCATGGAACAGATGGCTCCTGAAGAGGATTTGCTGATTTGATTAGAAAGGTAACAGAAGTTAAATAATCCTTTCAGTATATTAATACAGATTTTTTAAGCAGAGGATCTTCTCAAAGTTAATAATACAAGTATTCACTCTGAGAATGAAAGATAGCAATTAAATCTGATTGTGATAATGTGGTTGTGGTTTAGACATGGGTTTATAATAATGTGTGTCGGCAAAAAGTCCAGTGGAATTGGAGGTGGAATCCACAGGGACAATATAGCTGCAGAGAGGCAGGCAATACTGTGTCTATCTATAAGCCAACAGTACAACTCTATGTACAACATTATGTTTCATTATCGACATTCATTCATTCATTCATGACCAGGCTTTGCAAATGAAGATTTGGGAAAGGCTCTATCCACATTTGTTACAAGCACGCTGGTGGCTAATAAGGCCTATACAAGATAGACGTCCAATGTTATGGACATACTGTGACTAAAAAGACAGCTAGATTAACTTCAAGAAAGAATATTACAAGTACTTGACAAAGATTGCCTCCAAAAAGATGTCAAAATGATTTAATTTTATATATTTTTTATTAAGTAAGAAGTTTGTCTAGTTTCCTGTTACCTCACATTTGTAATGTGCTTAATACCACATCCAGTGTGATATAGCATTATATGTGAGAGTAAAACTGGAAATGATGTGAAACAAAGTAATAAAGGATGAAGATATCTGTATTTATCTCTAGAAAAATGTTTCAATGGAAATTATAGAAGTCTCCACCATAAGAGATTACTTAATACTAGACAGGAGAGAATGCAAAAAAAATATCTTGAACTAAAAGAAAGCAGGCTACTTTGGAAGTGACATGGACTAGCCCATAGATATTTTTTTTTTCTATTGCGAGGAAAGTTGTTTTACTCACAAAAGGTTTATAAGTAGCTTAAAGTCATAGCATAGGTTTTTTACTTCAAAGAGAGTGTGAAAACAATTTTCTGTACTTGTTTTCTAACAAGTGAATGGTGCTGATCTAGCTTCTAGAGAGTTACTTTAATGTTGAGGGCTAGGGTGTAGTATGTAATAATTTTATAGACTCCACGATGAATTTAAACTGCTATGTTGAAAAAAAGTGCTATTCTACCACTGTAACACATTGTAAACCAACAGTGTACTTCTTGGAAATAGTTATTTCTGTAGAGCTTGTATAAATTGTACAGCAATTATTTTAATGTATAATAATTATTATGTTATTATCTCTATGGAAGAGATAATAATAATGGATGAACACTTTTTATTAGAATAAGATTAGTCATTTCATCAAACTAATTTATGAACTTGTAAATGTCTTTTAGTCCAATGTTACTGGTATTTGCTTGCTAGAATTCTTATTTCCTTTTTCTTTTAAGTAATGTTAATTGAGCTACATTTAGATAAACTATGCTCCTATGACATCTGAACTACAGGACTTAAAATACTTTCAGTGGGTTTATTTCTGCTTTTCCCATTCTCTTCTGTCTTAGATGTCAGCTCTAGTGGTACCTTGGCAAAACCTTATTGTTTCTAAATCTTACTATTTCTTGTTCTGCTTTACTTTGTTGCTCAGTATATGGTGTGCTGTTTCAAATTCTAGTGCCATTATATGTCATCTTGCTGTCTTTGATGCTTCCTTAATAGACTGTTTGCTGTCTTTGATGGTTAGTTAAAGCTGTTTGCTCTGTTTATTTGTGTTTTGGGCTTTAGTTTCTGGTGTGACCTTTATTGAGTTACTTGCTTTTTCGTGGTAGCCAGATTTCAAACCTCTGTCTCAAACCTCATCCTACTTTCTCTTAGTCTTTGCTCAGTTTTCCATGTAGCCTTACTTTTTCAGCTGATGTTTGTAAGTGATCTATCAAATAATACATTTTAATACAAAAAAAAATAAATTATACCTATATTATTATGAGTCTCTGTGCATATGTCATCTATTAACTTCCATAATGGTTTTGGAGGGCATTTGGATCAATGGCCTTTATTTAGATTTGGGAATTTTAAATTCTATGTAAAAGAAGAGAATAAAGTTACTGTTTTATTCAGGTAAAATCTTCATCTCTCTTCTGTCTGCTTTCTTTCTGGGTTTTTTGGTGGGTTCTTTTTTCCTTTTTTTTAATTTAATCTATACTGAATGTGATTGCTAGACAGAAAAATTGTTATTAGTTAATTATCTTGTATATTAGGTCCCAGCAAATCCAAATACTTGTGAAGTCATCTAATTCATACCTTACTGTGAAACACAAGTTACTGTTAGAAACAAGTCTCTGTGTGGCTGGGATTCATCTTGCTTATATGTAGCAATTTAAAAGCTGGGCATCTTATTCCAGTCAAGCAGCTAGATGATTACTGAAAGTAATGGAAAAAATAGGCACTTCAATAATGAATTTCATCCCATCTATCTTAAACAGTTATTTTAGGATGAGATGAATCAACCACCTGATGTGCCTATCTCTCTTCATTTGCTACAGAGGGATCTGAGCATAAATCTAACGTAGAGGAGTTTAAAGTTAGGTGAAATTGACACCTTATATGAAATCAGTTATTAAAGATTGAGGTTTATTTTAGAGTTGTTCTAGAATTGGATTTGCTACTGTTTGTAGATCTTTTTGCAGATGCTTACTTTTCCATATCTCCCTTTGAAAAATAAAGACTTATGCCATTTCTTTATAAGCTTGGTTAGCTGGACAAAGGCACTGACTGAAGTTCATTCCAAAAGGCATATATCTCATTTAGAAAAATCCTTTACCATTTTTTAAATGTTCAGATTTCCGTTCCACAGATAAAAGGAAAAAAATATTTTCTTGAGCAGTTTATACAGTTACAGACTTAAGGCAGTTCCTTAAGCATTTTACATGAAATTGGGATATTAAGTCTTAGAAGTACCTGTCAGATGTATGTTAGCAGTACCTTTTTAGAATATGAGTGTTTCAGGTTTTTTATGTATATGGATAACACTTTGCCACAACTTGCAGATACAATTTGTCTACAGCATTTCTTTTAAAACTGACAGCTTGACAATTTGCTGGATATTTTTGTATAAATAAGAACAACAGATGTATGGACTGTACAGTGATGCTTGGTTTTAATAATATAAATAACAAATCACATTGAAGGGAAATTTTATTTTGTAAGTTTTGGAATCTGGCTTATACTTCCTCTTATTGTTTCAGACTTTGGTCCACAATATGTCTGAAGGAATAATGGTGTAAATTAGAACTTTATTGTGTTTTTCTGTTTTAAGCGTCCCAGAGGATCTGTATGTAATACTGGAACACTAAATTATGTATTAATGATACTTTGATTTGTCCTTATAGCTTACTTACAGATGCATATGATAATCTTGAAAATTCAGAAGCATAAAAAAGTTGAAACAGCTGGGCAGAGTTTAGTTAGATAACTGTATTTTTATTACAGTGTAAAAGGTGTTACTTCATTACATTCTTCAGTAATAGTAAGACAACTGAAGAAAGAAGCCGCTTGATCTACAGATCGCATTTTCTAATAGAGCCTACAAGGCTTTTTCAATTGTCCTTGAAAAAAAATCATTAAAAAAATGAAGGCCAAGAAACATGTAGCAATTTTAAACACTGACTCCCAGCAACTCTTTTCTGCAGATTGACAGATACAGCATGTAGACGAGAAGGCCAGATTCCAACTGAATTGTATCTTTATGATATATTGTATCTTTATGAGATATTTTCCCAATATGCCAATATGATGGGAAAAAACATTGCAAATAGATGTGTAACTTTTTAAAAAGTTTACAGAACCTGTTCAGCTGGGGGGTAAATTCACATAAAAACCCATGAAACTCCAGTACTTGTGGTCAACATAAAGGATACTTAAATGTTGATACCTGGAATCTTGCATTATGCTGAGAGTTCTCTTAGTTTTTGTAGCCAATGTAACTCAATAGTACTGTACACTGAGTGCTCCCAAATTGCTTTGTTTTGCAATGAAACATTCTGGCTGGAAAATTCTAGACACCCAAAATATATCTTTGAGTAGGAGTACAGATATACATATACGCACGTAACACAGTCGTTGGTCACAGCCGGCGCGGCTTCAGGAGAGGAAAGTCCTGCTTATCAAACGCAATTTCCTTTTATGACAAGGTAACCCACCCAGCTGATCAAGGGAAGCCAATTAATGTAATCTTTTTGGATTTCAGTAAAGCTGATACTGTCTCTCTCAGGATCCTTCTGGGCAAAATGTCCAGCACAGCTGGATAAACACATCATGTGGTGGGTGAGCAGTTGGCTCACGGGTCGAGCACAGAGGGTAATAGTGAATGGGATAACATCAGACTGGTGAACTGTCACTAGTGGGGTTCCACAGGGCTCCATCGTGGGCCCTGTGCTCTTCAACACCTTCATAAATTACTTGGATGCAGGACTGGAAGGGATACTAAGCAAGTTTGCAGATGACACAAAACTGGGAGGAGCTGTTGACTCCCTCAAAGGCAGAGAGGCCCTGCAGAGAGACCTTGACAAATTAGAGTACTGGGCAATCACCAACCATATGAAGTTCAACAAGGGAAAGTGCCGGATTCTGCACATGGGATGGGGCAACCCAGGGTGTTTGTACAGACTGGGGAATGAGATGCTGGAAAGCAGTGCCATGGAAAGGGACCTGGGGGTCCTGGTCAATGGCAAGTTGAATATGAGTCAGCAGTGCCCTGGCAGCCAGGAGGGCCAACCATGTCCTGGGGGGCATCAGGCAAAGCATCGCCAGCCAGCTGAGGGAGGGGATTGTCCTACTCTGCTCTGCACTGGTGCAGCCTCACCTTGAATATTGTGTGCAGTTTTGGGCACCACAATATAAGAAAGATACTAAGCTATTAGAGAATGTCCAAAGGAGGACAGTAAAGATGGTGAAGGGCCTTGAGGGGAAGCCGTATGAGGAGCAACTGAGGTCACTTGGTCTGTTCAGCCTGGAGGAGACTGAGGGGAGACCTCATTGCAGTCTACAACTTCCTCGTGGGTGAAAGAGGAGGCGTAGACACTGATCTCTTTTCTGTGGTTACCAGTGACAGAACCCAAAAGAATGGCCTGAAGTTGTGTCAGAGAGGTTTAGGTTGGATATTAGGAAAAGGTTCTTCCCCCAGAGGGTGGTTGGGCACTGAAACAGGCTCCCCAGGAAAATGATCACAGCACTAAGCCTGACAGAGTTCAAGAAGCATTTGGATGATACTCTTGGGCACGTGGTGTTACTATTGGGAATGGTCCTGTGCAGGGCCAGGATTTTGACTTGATGACCTTTGTAGATCCCTTCCAACTCAGCATATTCTGTGATTCTGTTTTTCTGTGATATATATGTATGCACATATATATTGAGACATACATAAACATGCAGAACACACACATTTATGAGAAACCAATGAATGTTCATACTTGTAGAGAATTTAATTCAGTTTAGATAGCATTAAACAGATACTGTTGTGCTTTGTTTGTTTGTTTGTTTGTTTAATTCATTGTTCAACAATGTAAAATTAAGCATGGATTATTTTATCCAGTTAGCAACACTGTTTCTGGTATAACTATATTCAAAGGAAGTTGTCATGTTGATATCTTCCATGCTTTCAAGTACATATGACATTTTACATTACAAGAATTCTTGGCAACTATTTTTGTTGTACTGCTGCCATTGATGCTTATGCCAGAGACTTTGAAATTGCCCAGTGGTGTCCCAGCAAGTACGGCCATATCTGGGAATTTTTGGAAGATTTTTTTTCCATATATTCAGTCATGAGAACATTTAGATATGGATTTCTTGGGAAACTTTGATGTCTCAATGAACATCTGTGAAATATATCCTTCAGTTTTAAAGATACTTTTTAAGAAGACACTTGTGCTATGAAGTGCATTGCTCTATGAAATTCAGAAAGCACTGAAATTAGCACTTGTTTTCTCTAGCACTAAAGGTTCACAAGTGTAAAAGCAGTGGAAGTATAATGGTCTGCACATGAAAAAAAAGGTCTGTCTGCAAGAGATGTACACTCTTGCAGAAAAAGTGTAGAGTTCAAAGATGGAGAACATGTAGTAGTTGAATGTAACTTACTGGTCTTCTACTTCTGAGTATGAAAACAGAAGTCCTCACAATAAGATTCTTCTACTCTTTTCAGCAGGTTTTTATATAGCCTTTATGCTCAGAAAGAGGAACTAGTAAGAGATATGCAGAAGTTTTTTATAAATTTTTTGTGATATAAACTGCGTCAATGAAATGATTAAAGGGAAAAAATCCAATTGTGAAAAAAAAACCAAACTGCAACAGCCACTCTCCTGTGCAAACACAAGCATTTGCGTAAACATAATGATAAACTAGATTAGAGAACTGAGCTGGCTAAAAAATAATTTGGGTCTTTGGTCTGATGTGTAATACAGCTGTAGAGGTACTTGTGCTGGGACAGGAGAGCAGACAGTGGTGGAAAAGAGTGAGTGGGAACAGCAGGAGCAAGACACCATTTGACTTTCAATATTTTTCAAATATGCAGCCTAAACAACTTACCACTGTGGGGCTGTCCTGGTCTTCACAGTTTCATGTGCGCTTTAAGTTTTTGATGGGGAAAAAAGTAGGTATGAGTGACTCTTTGCGCTTAAGAATTTGTAAGAGGATCTGGTGCTCTGAACATGCTTCTGCCTTGGATATTTAATGACTTAGGTATGAAGAAGGTTTTTGTTTAACAAAGCGATAGGAGTAAAGAACAATGGAATGAACTTTTTTAAAAATACCATTTGATTTATATTAATACGTGATCTGGGTGAACTAGAAGTGAGTTGATGGCAGTTTTTCATGTGTTCTGGAACAATGTCTTATTATACTGCAAGGTCAAAAATTATTTTTCAAAGTTAATGTATTTGACATCTCTAAGCAATAGTGTATAAAGTTAGCACACATCAAAATTTAAAGGTTTGTAAATGCAAAGAAATACAAATCAGTTGTCGAGGGTTAACTGGATGTCCATATCTTTATTTTCAAAAGTGTGAGATGAAAAATCCAAAAAGTAAATTATAAAACATGGTTCTGCTTCAGACAGACAGGTACTGAATTTGTGCTGAAAGAAAGCAGTGAGTTAGTGAGTTCCCTAAATTGTTGATCAACAGCAGTGTAGCTGAGATTTACAGTGGTTTATTACTAGGATCTTGGTTTTGAACATTTTTCAGTGATTATTGATGTTTTAGATTGAGACACTTTACATAAATTTATTACTAATTGCAGTGAAGAGTGTTCTTCCACATCAAACTAGTGTTTGGTTTTTTTTGAAACACATTAGTAAAAACATAAGGCAAGCATTATATAGTCAGCTGTATCCTACAGCTATTAGTGACCTGTCACTGAATGTGGATTAGTTTTGCTTCTCTATAGACTAAATGATATGAATAAAGAGGAACTTTCTGGACAGAGATAGGCAATGCTTGGACTAGAAAATAAAAATATTGAGATTACACTGATGAGAGAGCTTACACATGAAAGTGGCCTCTCTTAGCTGACTTCACCCTTTTCAAAATTACATTCCCCACCTGATGGCAAGAGGATTTATCACACTGTAAAATTGCCATCTGAAGATAGTAAATTTCTTCCTGTACATTTTAAAAAATGATGGAAATTATGAATTTTTCTCTAAATGTCAGTAGAAGTTTAGAATGCTTGAAAAGATGTCTTTTGTGAAGAAAATTTTATACATATATATATAAATATTTAACATAATTTGTAATGAGAAAAAATGGTAGCAAGTTAGAAGACAACATACTAAATTATTATAGACTTACTTGGCCTTACATTCAAAATAGAAAACTGTGAAAGTAAAATTTTTAACTAGCATTTGAAAGTCCTGTTCCTGCTTCATCACTCAAGGGATAGACAGAATATTCCCAAAAGGCTTGTGTTGAATTCTTCATGTAGGTGAGAAATGCAAATAGCTTACAGCAATGTTCCCAGGAGCTCTTTATTCAAATTGTCAGTTTTGTGGCTCCTGTTTCTTCTTCCATTGGTTTTAGTGGTAATCATTGAAACTATAATATTGAATGTGTATCTGTAGCTTACAGCAAACTATCCAGAGAAAAACTGTGACAAGGAGCAACTGGTTTCCTATTTTTTTTTCTCTTTTGGGATCATGCTGATGGTGAGCAGCTATTTTTTTTCCTTATAGTTTTTTCCCCTTCTTTCTGTGACTCAGAGAACTGATTATAGAGTAAATGTAGTTTTTTTCACACTGGTTTCATAACTCTCTAGTTGAAACCATGTTTTATTTGAAAATAGTCCTCATACTTTATAGAATGCCATATACCAGCATGATCTTACACCTGTTGGAAGCACCAGTGAACACTGCACTAAGATAACTCACGAGTGGCTTATTGATGTTCTGTGCAGATTGGGAAATCTTCACTGGTTTTGCCCCATATAAAGTCAGCCTGATAGTATTGACAACATTTTTAGAAGTTTTAGAAGCTCTAGGAAATTAATGCTTCATTCCCCCATCTCCTTTTTTCTTCCCTCTCCAAATTCAGGACTTCTTTCTTCATTTTGGAAGTTCTGTCCACTAATAAGTAATATGAACATGAGCTAATTGAGTGAGGATAGTCCTCTATCATATAGCTATGTGTTAGTGCAAATGTAGCAGATTCAGTTTTAATTTCTGTTAAAAGTATTCTTGAAGATCATCATCTTGAAGAAAAACCATGACAAAATACCATCAGTAAGCAAAATTATAAATGTAAGCTTGATTGCAAAAATATCTCCAAGGCTACGTAGAAATGATTTAGTTAAATGTGTTTGATATCTTACAAATAGCACAAATACTGAAAAGATTTGGTTATTATTATTTTTTAAAATCCTAATTAAAAATGTAGGGTAGTATGGAAAGCTATCTTCTGTATTTAAAATAGCTGCTAAATTTTGCAGAAGTAGTTCAGAAGAAAAAACAAGTAACTCTTTGGATTAAGCAATGGCTCATTTTAAGGCTGTTGGCATAGAAGACTTTGTTATTAAGAATAAAAACAATGCTTGTATATTGAACAAGAGTGAACTTTCTGAGAAACAATTATAAAATTGTGTGTTAGATGCTGAGAATTAGGACACTTATTCCCCAGATATAATTCTGTTTCTTTCATTTAGAAGAATTTTTGCTGTGAACATTTTTTTAGTAAAGGATCCTCTTTTAGTTAACATAATGTTCCTGGAGTAAGCTTTTTCAGCTTGAATATGTAATTTGGAAATGACCAGTGATTTGTAAACTTAGATGAAAACTGTAGTGATTATCTTGAATATGTTAGCTGCAAGAATTAAATGACTAATTATATAAGTAACTGCCTCCACTTTTAGTAACTGTGGATATCATAGAGCATAGCATCAGTACTGCTGCTTTGTGGCAGTAAAAGCAGCCCTTGAAGCAATGGAAATTTCATTCTTTATCAGCTAGAGTTCCCCCGTTTCTGTGTTCTGTTTTGACACTGAATGCATTTGAAACTGATGCAGACATCTGTTTGCTAAAAATTTATTTAGTACCACTGTCCTATTTCAGCCAATTGAGATCTCTTAATCTAAGAATTAAAGAAGAATCCTGCCTTTACAAATAAACCGAGAAAAGGTCATACCAACACTACGTCCTTGAATTTTCAGTGTTTGTGAGTAAGACTGGTTCTACTCATTCTTTCTGGTCTTGACCAGACAGTGACAGTTTATACACAGTTGTCAACTGAATTAGGCAAACCATATGTACTCCCACTACCCTCCTGTTTGTGGGTGTCAGTGTACAGGAACAGAACTGGGTACTTTTTCTGCTTGGCATCCCTCAACAGTGTGGATCCAAAAGATGCAACTGGCTGCAGAACTGTTTTGCTAGTCAACAAGTACTGTACCCCACCCACATTTCTAACTAGCAGATGGTGAGGCAAGCCTGTAGAGCATGGTGAGGGATTTCACTACATCTCTTAAAAGTAAATAAATAATATTTGAAAATCCTATTAAAAAAATCTAAATTACACTATGAATTAGCCATAAAAGTATAGCATATAAGTATGGGATTTTATATTTGCTCTAAAACTTTCATGGTCACCTTAAATAAATATTACTTTGCTAATTTAAAGTATTTCTTAAGCATGAGACAATATTTTTTATGGTGTTGGTCATCCTAATGCTCTAAATATCAGAGACTTCTGACTAAGACATTTGTTCTGGAAGAAAAGATCAAATAGTACTCTGCTGCAGGTCCTCCTTTTGATTAAAAAAAAGGAAAAAGAAAAAAGGCATTAGATGTGCATTTAGAACATGAAATCTTTCAGCATGAATAAACAGAACAAATTACTTCATTAACTTCCAGCTCTTGTGCATTTGTGTGAAACCATGCTAAAACTACAACTTTGTCAGCACTATATTCTTTCTGTGATTTCCAAATCATAGTATTATTTTTTCAAGTCTGTTTGGTCTGGACATCAAGCAAGGTTCTTCTCTGCTGTTCACAAATACAAGATTCTGCAAGCCAGCTAATGGGTGCTTCTGTTTCTCTCTTGATTGCATTCAACTTACTCTTTCTGTGAGTGCTATGCACTATGCAGCATTTTGCATAGTTACATAGATTTGGCTTGAATAATCTGAATTTGGTATTTTAATATAATTTAGTCCTGTGAAAATAGTAATTTTTAACTTGATCTCTATGCATGAAAATTATCACTAGAATGAAAGACTGGAATTCAAGTCAGATTTATTTTTCTGGATAGGAGCATGATTAGAACTTTACAAAGACAGGGACTTTGCCTTATTGAGCTTACCATCTATATAATTTGCAATACTGATGTTTGCTCTAATAGACACTTCTAATACCTAAAAATGAAATTTCCACAAAGTCATGAGTTAGTGTCATAGACTGTCACAGACTGTGTGATTGCAGAAATGCTGTTATGTTCTAACACCATATTCAATATCCCACATTCCACTCTATTGTTTCGTAACAGTAGCAGAAGATTCAAGGAAAATTGCTAACTAGGTTTCCCTCAGGAATCTGTATCTCACTTGATCAGTTTTATCAGAAGTGTGTGACCTGTCAGTTTCTCTCACCTTCCTGCACTGTGACCTCTGTTCTGCCTTCCTGTTATGTTAAATTCATTTAATTTATCTTATCATAATTTATCTAGGGACCTCATCCCATTTATTTTAAAAATCTGTTTTCTGCATTTTATACATAGCAGCAGGACATCTTCTAGCATCATTAATTGAATTCACACAGTACCTCTCAGCTCCAAAATAAGGCATTTTACCGAAGATATCAGTAGTATAATTATGAAGTTGATATAGTGGTTCCAAATTCTAAGCTGAAGGGGGTAACGTAAACAAGTAGGTTTTCAAGTTGATTTTCAGATGAAAGAAGTCAAGTAGTTTTTGTATCTCTGAATGATTACAGAGAGAAAAAAATAAGTACAAAAAAACCTCAAACCACATCCTGCGATATGGCTCTTACTTACTGCCAAGACTTGACCTCCAACATCAGAATATACCTACTAATATAAATTATTATCATCCAGGTTCATGGAAAGTACTGAAGAAATTAGAAGAAGGAAGTGGAGTCTGAAATTGCTACCTTCTTCCATTTGCTTTAAATGGATCTTTACAATATTTTTTTGTATTGTCATCTGGCTGGCTGCTGAGTGTCCACGCTGCATCCTCACACAAATGCATTACAGTAGTTTTAAGAGGATGAAAATGATACAATGAGTAAAGTTTATTGACTTACATTAATAGCAAACCTGTATCCATTAGCATTCTAAATATGGGAGTTGAATTTAAATCTTTCTGATATCTGAATTACAAGACGATGTGATATACTTATCTACCTCTAGTCCATTTTATTGAAATGCCATCACTGTAAACAAGTTCTAAATGCTGTAGTTCACTTGTATCCGTTAAGTCCAAAGACATAAAATGAGTGGAAAGGACAAGTGAACAACATGAAAACCACTAGTGTTATGAGAAGAACTTCAGTAGAGGTTGAAAAGCTATTAATTTTACTTCCTCCTAAATAATTTGGCTGATAAAGGAAGTAAATGCAGCCTTTTGAATGTAATTGTGTGTGCTCTGAAATTATGTTGTAGTGACTAACTAAATATTGGGTGGGGTTTTTTAGAAAATAAGCCTGCTTCTAGGTGAATTCATTCAATGCTTGTGACTTGCATTGCTTTCTACTTAGTCCTGAAGTTGTAAAGAGTGAGCTGTATGGAGAGAAGGCTGATGTCTGGGCTGCAGGATGCATCCTTTATCAGATGGCAACTCTGAACCCACCGTTTTACAGCACCAATATGCTCTCCTTGGCTACTAAGGTATTCAGATTTGCCAGATCAATGTACCAGTTATTTCTGCATGTGTTCGCATGATCCATGGGAATTTGTTTAAGGTTATAGATGCACAAACTGCTCTCAGTTCTAATGTGTGAATGAGCACAAGTGTTTATCATTGTGTGAATTGGTATCTTGCCATTCTAATTGCAAAAATAGCTTGTAAATGTTAATCTGTTATTACCTCTCAGACTAGCATATGATAGGAGCTTCAGATATATAAAATTGCTTGACGTAATAATATTGGACTTTCTACAACGTTGTGTATTACATCTTCGGAAGATTTCATAAATTAAAATAAATAATTGGGGAGTTGTGTTTATTGTTTCCTTGATTTTGATATTGTAGCACTTTAATCTGCAGTGATTATATACATTAATGTGGATACCTGATTGGAAGTGATATTCTGCATTAGAAGATGTGTTCTAAGTTGTTTTGCAAGTTAGAGCTGATGATGTAATGCCCATCAGGTTCTTTCAAGAAACAGTATTTATCATTTGGGATCTTGAAATAAATAATGGAGTGTTTTTCTTCAACAAACTGTAGATTATTTATTTTTCAGATAGTAGGGGCTATGTATGAACCTGTGCCAGAAGGACTGTACTCTGAAAAAGTGTCATTTACCATTAAGAGGTAATTACTCATCTCATTTTATTTTGACATCCTTCTGAAAAGATGTTTTTATTTTCTGTGCTTCCAGCAGAGATAATGTGACAGTTTGCAGACTTAAGCAACTGCCAGTATTTCTCTGAAAAGGAAATATCTTTAGATTTAAGGAAAAACAGAGGTATCTCCTTACCTCAATAATAACATGTACAATACAGCTGCACACATGCAACAGGAAAACATACTAGTATAGTCTGCACATTCATTTAGCCAGTATACTCTTTAAATTTTTAAATTTAACAATATCAGCGCTGTAGTTAATTCCTTACACATCATTTTTTTCCCCCATGAAAACACAGCATTTTGAGTAATATTCAAATGCAGATTATGGTCAAGGAAGTAACCCTGTTACAATATGTTATTTATAGATCACTGTGTGATCACATTCATAGTTTTTCTGTTTATTTGACTGATGGAAATATGTTTTCCACTACCTTATAATCCTGTCAGCATGATAGCAGAGATAACAAAGCAGAGAGAATGCAGTAATGGAGGAAGAGAAGAGGCTGTATTTGTTCTACTCACTCATCCCATATTTCTCTTAGCTATGTTTACATCTTTCTGGTGATAATGTCGTGTAAAGCAAAGCATAGAGTGAAGTGGAGATTTAGCTCCCTTGATTTTTCCATTTTAGAAAAAGCCCCACTTAGCACAAAAATGCTTATACTTTCTCAGATATGCAATTCCATCTCTAAAAAAGCACTTTACTGTACAAAGACTAAGGTTTTTATACTGTGTTTTGTTGTGCAAAAAGGTTTCTATTATTTAAAGACCTTGAGAATGAAGGACAACAATGGCGAGTATAGGTGCTAATAGTACTAAAATTTACATTTAGAAGATTTGGAAATTAATGAAAATATTAAAATTTTTACATTACCTAATGATTTCTCTACATATTTTAATAGCATGAGAAGTGTAAAGTGTTTTGTTTGTTTTTATTTGTTTTATTTTTAATATTATCTCTTACTATGGGTTAATTCTTAAATTAAGACTTTGTTTAGGTTGTGAGATAGAAAGAAAGAATAAGGAACATTATAGAAAAGCAGTAATAATGAGATTTTAGTTATAATATATGTGAGGAAAAATTAACAGAAAAGTAGCTATTTTTGAATGACTGAAGCACAATACATATTCAAAGATGAATGTCATAAATAGAAAAATAATTTATTGATAATGATTAGAAAAAAATTGAAAGCTTAATGTTGCAACTGTAAATTTGCATTTAGTGTTAATATTCTTCTTCAGTATTGTTATTAAAATACAGTTTTATTGGATTAAACTATGAAAGAAAGTTCTGGAATCATAATCACCAAAGTTTTTCGGAGCTGAACATCAATCTAGGTGGTGTTTAGTCATAAATCATTTTTAGGTGCATGGAAAATGGAGATAGAACTCACCAGAAATGTTTTATAGCTCACATTATTCTTGGAAATTTTGACCAATTTCAGTGGACTAAAAAGAAAAAATTAAAAAACCCCAAACAAGAATATTTCTTAAGGGTGAAAAACTTGCACCTCTTCAAAAGAAATATAAAATTTCAAGTAAAACAGATTTTAAAAGTTATGAAAATTATTTAAATTAATGTATTTGAGAAAATTTAAACAAAAAAGATTAAAATCAAGGAGTTCAAGTATTGTGAAATATTTTCAGAACTGCTACTTTGCATGGCAGTTGTGTTTTACTTAGAACTGTTTTGGAAATCATAAATCATTCTGTGACTTTCTTTAAAGAAGAGTGTTGGGTTATGTGTGCTAGCAGGTCAATAGTACTCTGTAGGGAAATCGTAGTAAATTATCAGGTTCACTGGAGTTAAGATTTAAGAGTTTATAGTGCATGCAGAACTGTCCCTATCAGCTTTTCTGTCCTGCATTGCATACAAAATATTCTGGGGATTTAAAAATAGACCTAATAGTATATTATTTCAGTCACTAAACAGTTACCTAGTGTCGGGGGTTGACAGAGAACCTGTCAGCAGCCTGGCACTTATCGACGAAGCAGTCGATGTTGACCAGATCAAAGTGTACCCCTGAGATGGACTGAAAGAGAGGACTGAGGCCCTGATCCTGACAATATACTGATGCATCCTGAAGAAGCTGTCCTGTGAGAACAGGAAGATTGTCTCATGAGAACAGAGACCTGTTTTGAACAAGAGTGGTCGGGAAAAACATCAACATGAGAGAAAAATAAGAGCAGGTGCTTGGGACTGTTGTGGGAACCTTACAGGGCTGTTTTGAGAAAGAGCAAAGTTGTTGTGAGAAAGTAGAGTTTAGAAAATGCACCTATTAGCTGTAAGAATTCTGGTGTGAGAGTTTGAACTGTCCTATCTGTGTAGATTACGTGTGTTCAAAAACTGTACTTAAGGGGACTGCTAAGCAGCCCCGTGGTGCTGTCTTTTTCCTGGAAATAAACTTTGTTGGAACCTTTTTTATGTCGCACGGCCGTTCCTACCGCGACAACCTAGGGTGCCTGAAACAAGAACCATAGAACTCCAAAGTAATTTAGATTGGAAGGGACCCCTGGAAGTCATCTAGTCCATTTGCTTAATGCAGATACAATTAGATGTGGTTGCTCACTGCTCAGGGTCTTATCTGAGTTTTGAATATTGACGGATGGAGATCCCACAACTTCTCTGGACACTCTTTAGTGCTTATCTTCCTTTGTGATTAAAAGTAGTAGAAGTAATAATAATAATAATCATTATATCTAACCAGACTTCCCTGCATTCTAACTTATGTATATTGCCTCTTGCACTACCACTGTGCACCTCTGAGAAGGATCTGGCTCCATCTTTTCCATGCCCTCCCATTATGCAAGTAGCAATTAGACCTATGTGTGGGTGTCCCAGGTCACACTGACAACAGCTCTGCCCCATATATTAACTAATCCCTGCAATTCAGTGTTCACAAACCTTTTGAGAATGCACTCCATCCCATCATCTAAGTTGTTTATAAAGATGTTAAATAGTACTGACCCAATATCAATCCTTGGAGGATGCTACTTCCAGCCACCAGCTGGATTTTGTACTACTGATGACATCTCTTTGAGCCAGGAGGTTCAGCCAATTATCTACCTACGTTATAGTCCTTTGGATACTGGGGGATATTGTGTCAAAAGCCTTGCTAAAATAAAGCTACCCACAGCATATACTGCTCTCTCCTTGTCCACAGAGCCAATAATCTCATCGTAGACACCAATCAGCCTAGTCAGGTGTAACAGCTGTTTGGTTAATCCATCCTTGCTGTTCCCAGTCACCTTCTTCTCCTTTTTGTGCTTGAAAATTTTCCAGAGGAAATTGCTTTATTATTTTTCCAGAGACAGAGTTGAAGCTGACTGGCTATCAGCATCCTGGATCTTCCCCCTTGTTATTCTTGGATATGTGTGTGTGTGTGTGTGATATTCAACTTTTACCAATCTACAGGACCCTCCTTTTGATCCTTTTAGACATGATGATAGTGGCATTGACCAATTGCATCAGCACCCTCAAACCCTTCTCATCTGGTCCTGTGGGTTTGTGTCTATCCAATTGACTTAAATGCTTTCCCACTCTATTTTCTGCTGTGTAGAAATGCTTCATGCTCATGGATTCTACAGGTAGGCTCAGAGATCTGGAACGCCTACGGCCAAAGTTTCTCAATGGAAATGGAAGCAAAAAAGGGACCTACACTTTTCCATGTCTTTTGTCACTAGGTTGTGTAGCGGGTCCACATTTTCCTTAGCCTTTCTTTTGTTGGCCTTTCTTCTGCCTTCACATCCATTGCTAATTTCAACTTCAGCTAAGCTTTGGCTTTCCTAACTCCACTCTTTGGGCAATATCTGTATTCTTCCTGTTTAGCCCATCCCTGTTTTCTACATGCAGAATTGGGCTGTTCTAGTGCTTTCAGATGTCCCTGGAGATTAGCTTACTCTCCCAAGCTTTCCCTTTACTTTCCAGGGCAGTATCCTATGAGATTCTACCAGGAAGATCCCTGAACAGGCTGAATTCTTTCCTCCTGATGTCCTTTGTTGTAACAATACGATCTCTCTCACTTCTCTTGGGATTTTGAACTCCACAGTCTGATGGTTGCTGTAGCCAAGGCTGTCCTTAATCTTCACATCCTTTTCTGGTTCTTCCTTGTCTGGTTCTTCCTTGTCTGTGAGCAATAGATCTGGCAGAATGCCTTTGCTAGTTAGCTTCTGAGTCAGCTTCACCAAGAAATTGTCATCAGCAGATTCCAGAAGTCTCCTGATTGCTGCAGTCAACCATATTATCCCATCAGCAGATATTAGGGTGGTTAATAGGCCCCAATGAATATGAGTATCTACAATCACAAAGCTTCCTCCATCTGTCCAACAAAGGCTTCATTGACTTCCTCTTTGGTTTTATGTGGTTTATAGCAAGTGTCTACCGCAATGTCACCCATGTTGGTCTGTTCCTCTGATCCTCACTCGTAAGCTTTTGACTATACACAATCAGGTTGCACCCACCCTGACTTCAGCCTTTCCTCCTCACTGACAGAATTAAGGAAATCACCATCTCTGTTCAGTGCCCTTCACACTTGATCCCAGTGCACTGTAGTTACTTTCAGTGTGTTCGGAGTTGATCCCGATAGTGTTATTTGTGCCCATATGAATGAACAGCAAGAAGTAATAGCCCAAGGGTCAGGATGAATCGGTAGTATCTCCACAATGTCCTGAGTCCAAGCAACAGACATCACAGACATCAAATCAGATCAAGTAGATGGGATGCCTCTGTTCCTCAGCCTCAAATGACTGTCAGCTGCTGCATCCTATTTGTGATGTGAACTCTTGATTCAGACTCACCTGGCTCTGATGTGTCCTCCATTAGGTCTTATTCTTCCTCACCTGTTGCTAGGTCACTATACCTATTCTGTAATTATATATCTGTAGTCAGAGGAAAAGCCTTCCTTCTCTTGGCAGAAGTCACAAGTCTCCAACCTAGCTCCTCTGGGGAGCCTCCATCCGCTGCTTCTTTGAGGGTAAGCTCTAGATTTTCCTCCTTCTTTGCATTGTTTTGGGAGCGTTGTTTGTCTCTGCAAAGTCTCTGTGAAGATCGTGACATTCTCCTGTAAATCCTTCTGACAACGCACTCTTCTCCTTCACGGATGCTTTGTTCAGTGGTGCAGCACCTTGACCAGAGCACAGTAGCCACAAGGGAGGCAATGTCTCTCCCAGTCCCAGGAGTAGGCCCTGGGCACTCCCTAGTGTGTCTGGGGGTGCACAGCTGCAGCCCCTAGTTGCAGTTCTGTCTGGATTGGTGCCAAGGATAATTATTCCAGCTGATGCCAGGGACTGTGCTGTGGTGTTTCAATGACAAGGCTGCACAGCATCAAACTGTCCCATGCAGAATGAACAGAGTGCTGGCCTGCATGACTCCATAAATACCAGTGGAGAAATACAGCGATGAAAAATGTTTGTTTTTTAGAAGTAAGTAAATAGAGAATACTATTTCTGTAGCTGCTTGACTCCTGATGCAGAGACACATCCAGACATAGTGGAGGTCAGCTCACTGCTGTCTGATGTTGATGAAATACCTGGATGTTCTATCCACCTCTCATCTCACGTTGGAGAAGAAATTGGATCGGGAGAGGAGACGAACCCAGCAGTACTTCATGGAGGCTAATCGAAATGCAGTAACCTATCACCATCAGCTTTCCGTTTTATCACAAGTAAGTACACGTATTAGACTTTATTTTTTCTTATCATTGTTTGCCATATCTGAGAAAATAACAAAGCAGAAAATAAATGAAAATGAAAATACTCATCCTCTTGTAACATTTTTCTGTGCAGGCTCTTGAATTTATTTTTAACAAGGTATTAATTAATTTTTTTTTGCACGTGCTTATGCAGGAAAAATGACAGTATCTTAAAAATCAGTATCATTCCATGTTGGAAAATGGCATTGTTATGGAGGTTCTTGCAGTTTTGATAATATCTGATAACTTTTAATTATTATTGCACTCTTGTGAATGATTTGTGAATAGGAGAATATACACCTGGTTGGGGTGGAACAAATTGATAATTTTGTGTATGATTCATAAACAATGACACCTAGAAAATGGAACCTACACAAATATAATTTTTAATTACAGATTGCTAAATACAAACTCTTGATGCTGATAAGGTATTTGCTCGTGTTTTCTAACTGCCTGATACAGTTCTGCAGAAATACTTCTTGCAGTTCTTCCATTTGTTTCAGGCTGTGTTTTAAGCACCCTTCATGAAGGACATCAGTATTTTACATAATGAACCAAACTTGTATATGATCTCAGAGAATTTATTTAGAAAATAAAAGGATAATGTTTCTGTGGAGCAAAAACACACTGTGAAAATTATTGTTATGGTAATTGCAAAGCAAAGATATAATTTACACAGCCACTCTTGTCTGTTCAGAAGTTGAATCTATTAAATTCCTTTTATCAGAGTTCAGTAGTTTGCACTGAAGAAATTCTGTGTAGGAAAAAGGTTTTCAGGAACACAATTTGGTCCCAAACTCCATGGTCTTTATGTTCCTGGCCAAATGTAGCACTTGTAGAAATTGTTAATATTTTTTTCAATAGGTTTTTGACTTATCAGTCTAAGATTATTACTTTTATTATACCCTTTTTTTTCAAGGAGAAGAATGCCAAAAACTTCCAGAAAACTTTAACAAACTACTGTTTTTTGAAATGTAAGAGGTATTGGGATGCAAGAAAGATACAGAATAGAATTTTCAACTTAAAACAGTACAAGCAATTTTTTCCATTTTTTTTTTATTTTCTTACCCTACACATTTAGAAGCTTGTTGTATTTCATTATTTTTTCATATCTTGAGATAGTCATTCTGTTGCATAACTGTGATGAAATTTGCAAAAAAATGTACTATAAATGGAAAGATGCTAGATTTGGGGTTTACATGCAGTTATCTTGTCTTTAGAGAAGAGTCCCCTATCCAGACATTTGTAAGATACGATAGAACTGATAGTTTTTCATAGAAGGTTAGAGTACTTCTGTTTTGTATAAATACTTTGAAAATACACTTATCTACAAAAAGAGAAGAAAAATGCCTCTGTATTTTGGGTGATAATGGCTAATCTTCTTGAGGAAGAAATACTGTAGTTCTAGTTCCACTCCAGTAGATATTTTATTATGTATATTAAGGGAACATGAGATTCTGACAAATATCCAGAACACTGAAGAACCAGAGGGGAATATAGATTAGTACTGAGAAGTGGAAGACCTAACTGTGTGTCCTTGCTGTAAATAAGATAGAATAAACAGGCTAGGATATTTCAAATTTCAAGGGAGTGCTGCAGAGCTTAGAAACAGAAAGAGCCATGTTATTTCTTTCTTCCCAGTACTTTGGAAAATTTTATGAAGTTGGAGAATTTCTAATGAAGAGAATAATTTTTCCTGAAAAGTTTGTCTTTTGAAAAAATAGGCAATATTCTGACTAAAAGTGCTAGGAAGAATTTCAAGCAGCTGCTCCTGAAATAAAAACTCTGTGAGGTATAGACAGCCTAATTCATCTTAGTCAAGGCCCCAGCTATTCCACAGCCAAGTAATTTGTCATTTTTCCATGGCGTCAGAGAATTCGGTGTTTCTGCCATGTAGCTCACTGTTTTGTTGAAGCCAACTATCTTATACTTTGTTTTCTCTACTAAAATGTACTTATGGCCTCCTTTTTCATCCCAGTTGTGTCATATTGTGAATGTTTCTGAAAGAAGGACTGTACTCTCTGTCCTGCTTTATGGAACTAAGCAACAGAGATCTTTTGGAGCCAGAGTGGAATCTGTTTTATAAGTATTGTAAGACTAGTTTGTAAACAGGTAAGTAGGCAATTGAAAGGCAGGTCAATAGATGATGTTGAAGTATAGTTATGTTGTGTGATAAGTATAGCATAAAATCCATGCTTGAAAATAATCCTAGTAAAAAGAATCATTGTCATCTTCCCACATAAATTCCTATTTTTCTTTGTTTTCCATAGAAATTGTTGTTTATGTCAGAACAGAAGCAGATGAATGGGTGACAGGTCTTTAATAGTTAGTGTGTTCAGCTCTGAAAGGTTAAGGTTGCTGGCATCATACAGGGTACAGAGGACCCAACAAGTAGTAATAATGGCAATAATTTTCTCTCACATTGTACCTCTCATTTCAAGGTGATCAATGTTACATTTGCATGCTCAGGGTAGGAAGAGGTGGAGAGGAAAAAGGTAGTTTATGTAAGGTCACTGAACAGACTAGTGGCAAACCTGAGTTTTCTGTGTTCGAAGGCAAATATGAGTCTCAAAACAGTAGTTGATCTAACTAACAAATTATCTTTCTAGTGTTTTCCTTTAAAGAAATGAGTGTGTAGCCAAATAGTAATTTGATTTCTTTTTTGAAGTATATAGATTTGAAAAATTTGTTTGGTCTGTTTAGAAAAAGGTGAAATAAGTCACTTTTATTACTTTGGAAATACGTGTTTCATTACATGGGCATCATCCATGATTGTTTCATCTAGCATATATCCTGATGTGTTTTTAACTTTTTTCCCATTGCCATATTTTTAATGTAAAATACAAATATACCTAAAACAATATAGAATGATGAATATTCAGATCTGTCCTGTCTTTTGAATGTGGTAGAGAAAAATGTAAGTTTTATAATTGGAGTCTGTCAGCTAAAAATATATAACAGAATATGAGCCATTTGTACCTTCTGCTACTCTCAGAGAATATATTAAAAATGGGCAGACATGATAGACTACCTGTCTGATCAGAGCAACTTCCTTTTCTTAGTTTCTGTAGTACTGATTAGTGCATGTGGCACACATATTCTGTCACATTTTTTCTCTATACCGGGTAATGCCGCGTTCTTTAATTTTTGTATTAATAATGTCACTAAATATTAATTTCATTTTTTAATTAATCTATGCAAATCCATGTATTCAAATCAAGTAACAAGTTACGCAGAGTAAAGGGAAACTAAGATGCTTAGGTAATGGGAAAAGTAAGTCCAACTTTTTTTCTGAGTGTAGTCTGGTCTATGGAGTGGATCCACATTCCAGGTTAGTCAGGGCTAACAGAGTGTCAAAGTCGTTAACAACACTTGGTCTGACCTGGTCCATTTAGGTGGCCCTTAGCTGAGTGCTTTGTCCTAATGTTCAAGTGCACAAGAATGCTTATTAGCCAGGCTGCTCTCTGCATTTTTTTTGTTTTCACACTTGGATGGGTAAGTCTTCCCCTAACCCAGCATGCTGGGGGTGTGGCATATAGACCAGGGTGAGTCATCTTCCGTTTAGATTGGATTTTTAGCTGCAGGTCAGCACTGGCCCTCCCAGGCTAGATCTGTAGGTATCAAGGTGCTGTGCTTCTGGTGGACTAGGATGCTGCTGCTGCTGGAAAACACACTTATTATTCTGTTTGCAGGCAGCCTGGCTATGGCCTATGCTAAGAAGCCTGCCTGCCTCTCTCCTGCAGAAGCTGCTCAACTTGTTATTGGGCAGAAATACTGAAAGAAGCAGCATAGCTGTTTTCAAACAGGACTATATCAAAATGACTAAATCTAAACTGAAGAGCATGGCCAGACCTGAAATGGCTGATGGGAGTTTCCTGGTCTCTCTTTGTGACATAAACCTTAATAATCTACCTCTAGATGCTTATGAGTTGATTGCATTATATCTTTTCTGGATTGGTTTAGAAACATGAATGAGTCTTGAGAAATGCTGGGATTTCTTTCTATGCCCCTTCTATCACAAAGACCATAATGTAAATAAATGCGAAGTGTTTTGTAATAATACCTGTAAATAGAGACCATTCTACCGTTACCACTCTTCTTCATCCACAGGAATGGATTTGTCTTTTTCTTCATCCACAAGGATCTGTGACCAAAGGGGGAAGGGTTAAAGATCATGATATAAGAATCTGTACTTTTGTAACCACCCTGCAGGCTACTGGCAACTCTTGTAATTCACAGCAGCCATCGATTTCCTCACAAGAAAGAGGACAGGATTGCAGCTATATGAAAGACAAAGAAACACAAAATGATTTAGCTGCTTTTTCACCAAGTCATTTCCCTCCATACCCAAATTCAGTTCTGCTCCATTGGCAATTGTTGTGCTAATAATCATGTTAGTTTCTAAGCATCACCACATGCATTACAAAGTAGTGCTTAATTAGCAATTCAATTTGAATTAATCAAGTTTTTTTGTTAACTCAGAAAAAGACATAAAGATTGGATTAATGTTCATTTTAATTTCCTTTTTCTTTGTGTTTAGAAATAGATTTTGTGCAATTCAGCCTTTTGGTGCATAAAAGATTTTTTTTTGTCTTAAAACAGCCGTGTATGTGTGGAGCAACTGCTTTTGTATCAGTTGAAGCAATGACTGTGCTTGGTTTTAAAACACTTATAAGGCAACAGGTTATTAATATTGCAGAAATAGAGTCCCATATTTATGTTAGATTAGAATATTAAAATATTTTTATTAAAATTTGTTATTAAAATGTATTAAAATTGTATTTAAAAACTGAGTGATAATGACTATTTCTGCACTGCTGCATACAATTCCCTTTGGAAATGAGTGAGGACTCGGGAATGTCATGAAGACTTAACATTCCACAAATTCTTTTCTTCTTCTACCTTTCACTCCACTGACACCATTCTATTTTGATATTTATGTAGCAGGGAGTAGATTTAAAGTTTAAATGTTAGAAATCTTGGCATGATAAAAAGAAAATAACCTTTTTAGATTTATACTGTGTATGTTTGGAGAATAGAGTAATGATATAAAAACTGTTTTGCAGGTATATTTTTTTAAGTGTTGCTGAATGTAGAAAATAGTCATCACAGCCAAATTACTACCCGTGAAAATGTATGATCAGACTCTTAAGGTCAAACCCATAATATGATTAATTCGGCTTCAATTTGTTAATACATCAAAAGACTTTAATAGAATTACCAGATGTAGGGCAGGAAGAGTTGTCAGAGATTATCCTGTCTCTCTCCGAGCTTTAGAGCTACCTGTCACGCCTGACAGGTATTTGACCAGTCAGTCATAAAAAAGTCATGTGATAAAATCAGTTTAGAAACAATGGAGATGCACAAACTGTCTTTACAGTCAGCAGTCACATCTGATTGAATCTTTCTTTCCATTTGAAGATAACATCTAGGAAATGATGAGGATGCCTGAAGCATCCTGGGCATACCCACAGCACATATACACTGTGCTATACACAGTATCTAAAGTTGGTCTGATGCTTGCAGAAAATTTTGGTCTTACTTTGTATACTTGACAGAGTAGATATGATATGCATGTCTTGTTTCCAGGAGATACTAGATGGACATATGCATGTGTAAGATGTATATGACACTTGCATTTTCAGACCCAATCTTAAGTGCTATAAAAGCACTCTGAGAGCACTAAGGCCAGAATATCCCCAGAACACTGCATTTGCTGAGCGCATTCAGACCAGTTACATTGTGTATGAACACTTATTTCTCTCTTCAGGATCCCAGATAGATGCAATAGTTGAACACTTGATTACTGAAATTGTCCTCCTGACAGTGGAAATATGTAAAAGTTATGTCTTTTCTCTTATATGTTGGTTCTCCTCTCTGTGATTTTTTTTTTAATATGGACTGAATAATAAAAATTATAGAGAGACAGGAAAAGAAAGAAATGAGAACAATCAGAAGTCTACAGAACACGACTTAAAAAATAAGATTGACAATTTTAAGTGTAGTGTTCAAAATTGTACCTAATTACTCCAACCGAGAATCTTATTGGTATCAACTAGAAAGAATAAACAATTCTTCAGAATTATTCTCTTCTTTATACATCCCAGTATGATGTTCACCTTTTCATAACAGCATGATGTTGTTGAGTCATATTCTGTTTCTCATCCATCAAAATCCCCATACCTTTTCCTGCAGAGCTTCTGTCTGACCAGTCTTTCCCCAGTCTGTGCATTTGTACAGTTGTTCCCCCTTGCTCATAGAACTTTGATTTCTCTCTATTTAAACTTGGTAAGTTCTTTTAGTTTCTCCAGCTTCTCAGAACTTTCTTTGACGCCTATTGTCAGTTTCACTGACACAGCTCTGTGTATGATGTATATGCTGCAGTATGATATATGATGTGAATGTATCGCAGTCTAGGCACCTTTAACAGGCCCTCTATCTATCCATTATTCAGATTATGATTGTAATTCAGTGACACCATTGAGTAGTTTTGGAACAAGGTCAAAAAGGATCCTGAAAAATTGTGCTCGCTACCCATTTTCAGTGTAACAAACACTCAAAGCGCTTACCAAGTCGAGTACAATTTTTATGGTCAATTATACAGCCAACTGATCGTGATTTGTCTAGGTCACACTTCCCTAGCTTTCTTGTAAGGTGTCATGAAAAACATTGTCAAAAGCCTTGCTAAAACTCTTATATATAACATCTACTTCTTGTTCCTAATGCACAAGAGCTGTTACCCTCTTACTGAAAAAAATACATTGTTTTAACATGTTTTTTCCCCTGACAATTTCATGTCAGCTATTATTCATTTTATTGCTAACTTGTAGGTTTTTACAAATAGTTTAATAGTGGAAATAGTTCTGTTTTTTTTCTTGAAATACAAATTCAATTGACTAGCATAATGCTGTAATTGTAAATGTCTCAAGTAAAGAAGATTAATTAAACACTGTTTGCAAATGCCACTAGAGAGCTCTATATTTCTTGAAGACAGAAAAGTTAATTCTTCTGGACAGTAATATGACAAAACAGAGCTAAACAAAAGATCGATATCTTTATTCTACTTGAGTTTTTTAGATTTTTTTAGATTTCTGCTGGAGGTAAAAAAGAGCAATTTAGGCTTCACTTGGCCAAATATTAAGTATAACTTGATTTTACAGTAGTAGTGGTGACCAATGAAGAGACAAATGTACAGGATATGGATGAAGATAGAATTTTTTCTTCATGACTGGGACACAAGTTTCCAGAGATGCTTTAGCTCAGTAATAAATATAGATGAATGCTGGAAAAAAAAGTTAATTGGTTCATTATTTGAACATTTTTTTGCAGAGGGACTTTTTTCCCCTTAGCTTTTGTTTTCAACTTGATTTGTTTATACTCGAAGGCAGAGTTTGTTTCAACAAAGGTGGCAATCAATCTGATGCATGGGGAAACTGAGACACTAGTTTATTACAAAAATGTGAAAATAAACTGAATCAACTGATGGAACCTTCAGAAAGATTTGTAAAATACTGGAACGTGAGAATCAAGTGTAGATGTGAGCATAGTTCAAATGAATATGTATCAACCTAACTCCTCTTTGAATGTTTGTGATGTTTTGAATATGCCACTGTTTCATAGATTTCTTCAAAAGATTAAGTATCTATCTTTCTGCTTATCTGAAAGAAGTATCTCTGAGACTTCGAGGTGTATGAAAATGATTGCTTCAATGTGTTGGAGAAAAGTTTCTCCATCCTCTTCTCATAAAATTATGTCCATATGTAGATTCTTATGTTCCCCCTCCAATGGTGACCAAAATCATTGAACTTGCATCACAGCTTCCTCTAGTCAGGATACTTTTGTCCCTCTAAATCATCCAGTTATCCTACTCAAAAAAAAAAAAGCAGTATATAATCTCATTTTTGAAAATTATTAGCTATTTTCTAGTTGGAGGAAAACATACACAGCAAATGTATTTATTACTCTCAGATTACTAATGAATACTATAGTTTTCTATGTAAATGAGCCAGATTTTATGTATAGACAGGTTATAGCTTACAGTTTATATAGCTGCTTTAAGGCTTTAGAATATGTTTCACTGATCTCTGAACAGTTTCTATAGCAGGTCTGACAATTATTTTTATCATGAGGTCTGTGGAATTCAGTTCACATATTTCAGACAAGTTTCCCATCTTGATGGGCTGCTAGATCTGAAACCAGTTGATAATAGCTGTCTTTTTGATATTTTTTTTCTTCAGCTCCACCTGATTTAGAAGTTATTGTTAACAGTTAGTCTTTCGAGTATGAGGTTCAGTCCTGAAAATGTTCAAAGGAGATTTAAGTTTGAAGTGTCTGTGCAGTTTAACTCTTCTCTGTCTTGCCTTTGTTTTCTTTGACGTAGAACAGGTGAGTTGGTTCTTTTCAGTAACTGTGCTCTGACTGTTCAGGGTACAATGTGTGCTCATATTCCAGGACTAGACTGCTCTCTTCAAGTGAACCAGAGAGTCATCATTAGTGGTTGTCATGCCGTGCTACACTCCAGTCACTGCTATTGTGGCATCTTGGACATAAGCTCAGTCCAGTACTTAAGTATAAAATGATCTTTTCCCACCTGAATTTAAGGAGAAAGGCTTGACAAGCCATCTCTTACAAGTTAAGTTATAGATTTGGGAGTAGAACCAAAGATGGGGAAGTAATTGAGGCAGACCTATTACACAGACAGTGTATAGTCAGTGCTCAGGGGTGCAGTTAGGTTTCTGAGGAGAAAGGTTTTCTAGTGCACCCACTCTGCTCTTTCCTGATAAGGTCAAAATACTTCTTGGGAAAAACTTTGAAAGAAGTTGACTTAGATAAAGACCAAACTGTCTTAGGCAGACTTGGTAAGAATATAAGTATTTAGGAATGTATTATCTCCTGAAATTAATATTAAAGATACTAATTTGTTTAATCTGATATATTTGTATAATTTATCTCCTGTCCTCCTTTATCACGCTTTGCTCTGACAAGATAGAGTAAAAAGAAACATGAATTTATTTACACACAACAGAACTAATATGTGAAGACTTGGAACAATATATTTAGAGGTCATAAAACATCTTTCTTCAAAGTACGTTCCATTAAAATAGAAGCAATAACAGGGATCAGGGATTTCTATTCTTTCTAGAAAGACTATAAACACTGACAGCAGCAGAGGCAGAATTTTAAACTTATTAAAGAACCTTGTGCTACAAACAGGATGCAGCAGTTAAATGTTACAGGCAAATAATTTATATTGGATGTTTTATTTTCTTAGCTCTGCATTTGGTCAGTTCAGCCTTGGGGTCTCTGACATGGCATCATATCAAGTTAACTTCATATTTTACTACCATCTTGGCTGTTATGCAGGATTTGCATTGTCCAGAACTGGACTGCTGTTAATTATCTAAGCTGGAAGAGAGTAAATCTACCAATGCTCGTACCTGGGAACCTACTATCTTTGTCCGGTCTTCTGTTTTTGTACAGTGTTTGCTTCTGGTCTGGCATTTGTTTCATTTTTTTCACTTTCAATGCTTGTTGTGAAAAGATTGTCATCAAGAACAAAGATGTCTTTTATGTAAAGACTAGAAATAATTTTTTTCGGTTTGAAAGTTTTGTTCTAAATTTAGAATCAGTGACTGAACCAGTTACTGTACAGTCCTGGACTAGCAGCTAAGTGGGAACAAAAAGTGTGTTTTTATGCATGTATACAGAAGTGACACTTTCATTTTCAGAATTTGTAATGAGTTCTGGAAAATGACAATATATAACATTTCCTTTTTGTTCTTTGTTGTCAGAAAAATTATGAGAAGTTGAGTCTTCATAGTAGCAGCAATGGAGCAGCCAGTTGCAAAAGTGAATTTTCAGAAAATACTGACCTTCCAGTTGACAGTTGTCGGTCTGCATGTGGAAAATATGAGGAAGGAACATATGAAGAAATTCTGGTAGAGGACCACAGGACTATAGAGAAAGGTAGGCATTAGCAAAAGAAGCATCAGGGTGCTGATGCTGGTCAGAGGTGGGTTAAAAGCTTCTTTGTTTTCATTTTTATGTGCAGATATGTTCTCTGAATTAGATGCTGAGCTGGACATACTGGACAACTCAAGCAGCTCCAGTTCAAGTAATTTGAAAGAGTCTGCTATTGGTAATATTCTTTAAGAATTAAGTGTGCTCTAATTTCTAACAGCAAAGCAGTTGTTTATTCCAGAATATTAGGGTATTTCATTATTTGTTGCAAGTTCACTATCTGTTGTGCTACCTAAGTAAAGAAAATAACTGTGCCTCTGTGGCAGCCATTTCCAGTTTAATACATTTTGCATCTCATAGTCTTTGTGTAGCTTGTCTCTGTATTTTGCAGTAATGTCTGTGAAAACTGGAATATTATCAGGCAACTTGACAAAGAAGGTAGTTTTAAATTTGAAGCCCTAAGATGACTAGTATTGATAAGAAACAGATGGAAGAGTGTGAAAAATAAAGTTGAAAGAGGTGATCTTTAGCTGTCTAGATGAATTGGCTGAATGGAATTGAAGGCAGGCTTAATGATTAAAACAGGATTATGTGATAAAACAGGGCATTAATTCTGCTTATAGTTATTTATAGTAAGCAAATAGGAAAACATCAGCTGTGTTGGGTGTTATCTTAAGTAACAGTTTTTTGGGATTATATTCCAAATATGACAATTTAAAAGAAAAAAACCAAAAAAACAGCTCAAACTTCTTTGAGTCACTTGCTAAATTGTGAGCTACCATGATATACTTATTAAATGGGATGAGATTATGATTAGAGAAAATCAAAGAGCATTTTATACTAGAAAAAAGAGATGGATATTAAAGTTGAGCAAAATTTAAGATTTCCATTCATCCCATTTAGTTCTGAAAGAAAATTTGTGGATGATTTAAATTGTAATTTTTAGTAAAGGGAATGTAGTCATGTGAAGATTAACAAATATTATTGGTACAAGGTCCCAGGCTTCATAAAACATAGAATAACATTATCTATTTGTAATCCTATTTGCTAGCTGGATTTCCTTCAGATTTTGGCCCAGGTATTGAAGAAATATGACTGCTTTTAATTGAAATGTCTAGCCATTAGCTCAGGGCAAATAAATGATTTAATAATTCTATATAAAATCCATTAATATGATTTGCTAATTGTAACTGGATAGTCTGCCATTCTAAAGTCTGGAGGACCTGTGGCAGGCTAGCCCTGAGATTATTATCAAAGTTTTCTTTAAAAAATAATAATTTTAAAAAGCACTTTGTTGTTTTCTTGTGCTAAGAGAGTAGCAGGAGAAGGCTACAGGATACAGGGAAGCCTAGTCTAACTGTGGGAGGGGACCTGCATAAAAGGAATCCTTTGAGGAAAAGCAGCTTGTGGAGACAAATGTTCTATTTTGTGTTTATACTGAAGAATAACACATTGTGTATCTCACAGAAATTCAATTCATTGTGGGCTAGTTTAGTGTTGTACACAGACATTTGAAATCTTTGTAGTTTGTAACTTGCCACACCCAAAGCATTACTGGTAATGATTTCCTTGTAGTCTATTTTGCTTGGTTGAGAACTGGACATTAATGAAACATCAACTTTTTATAATATTTGAATATTATGGTACTGGATTTCCATATTTTTAATTAAATATTTTAAGTGGAAAGATCCAGTCGGTTCCTGTCAATCCAGTAACTTTAATCAGCATTTCTAGAAATCATTCTTTGTTTTTCTCCCAGCATAGAGTTTAATTATTATATAGACACTTCAAGATTGCTTTTTCAGAAAAATAACTCCATAAGTCTTACGTTCTTAAATCACCTCTAGTGTCTACTTAATGTTGAAGTCGGTGTTGTATATCGGTTGTAATTAATGCTGGCAAATGTTTCTTCTTTTCAAGGATAAAGAAAAGGTTGCTTTAATTATAAATTCAGGATAATTGGATATTACTTGGATTATGCTCCATTCATTACTGATAAATGGCTAACAGAGTTTAAATTATCAGCCATGGTTCTTTCAAGCATGTCAGCATTGCAGGGGAAAATGTGACCAATTTTCATCTAGCTAACTTGGAAACTGCTAATATGAAGATGTGAGTTTTAGTTATGGGTATATTGATGAGGACCTTGAAAGGATTTGTCTAATCATGCTGTCATCACATCATTCTCAGAGTAAACATGATCTGCAACTGTAGAAAAATATCAGTCTAATTTAAAACTAGGGCAGTATCTTGTGTGTGATATACTGAGTTGTTCATTGGCACTGAAGCTGGTATGCATTTGACATTGTAATGTGGGTAAGCTTTTTTTTGTAGTCCACTATTGTCATAATATTTTCAATAATTTTACATACTCTGATTTTCCCTTAAGAAAAGGATTATTCTTCTTAGTCTAGACAATGTATTTCTACAAGACCAACTCCTTTAACTACTCCCAAGATGGCCAAATGCAGAGTACGTAGATTCTGGAAGAGTTGTTCCTGGTACTTGAAATGATTAATCCTACAGAAGCAAGATTCTATATATTTCAGAAGCATAGAGGCAGTAGTGACAGATGCATTTTTTTTCCCACCTGAAGTCCTATTAATTTGAAAACATAAAGATTGACAGAGGGTAGGGCCATACTGAGTCAAATAAGTCATTGAAGAGTGATAGGATGATAATAGTTTACTAGCTGCGGTTTTTTCTTATTTTAAAATTACAAGGTTCCCAACTTTACCTTAACTTAGACACATTTAAGGGGTTTTTACTTGCTTTTGGTTTGCAGTGTAACTGTACCTTCATTTCTGCTGGTAAAATCAAGTAGCAGGAAAATATATGATATATCTTAATGCATAGTAGTCCAGTAGAGCTAGTATGTCAGTTGAGTGAGAGTTTAAAAATTTACACTATGTTTGGGAATGCTTTTTTTTGGAAAATAGTTTTTGTTTCCCTTGATCTTGTTCACTTACACTGCAATTGGGACAGCATCCTAAATACATCAAAAGACACTTCTTTGTAAAACGTTGTAAAACATCCTATTAGAAATCCTCTGACCTTCCTCACAATAAAAATGAAGCATGCAATATATTCCGTTCAGAATTGCTCAGCCACTAGCTTTTCATGAGGCTAAGAAGTCTCAATGTACAGGCCTGTTGTGCTGCTGTATCTTGCTTAGAAGTTTTTCTGTTACCTCATAATTTAATTTATGTTTTCAGTGTTTGGAGTAACCTTTGATCTAACTTGTGACCAATAAGCAAAGACACTGATATTCAGAATTCCTTTCCTGAATTTCTGCAATCCAATAGTATTTGGAGTTACCATGTAATGAAGACACCACAGATCTGCTTGAAGAATATTCTAGTGATGTAACTGTAGAGGGGTCTCCTATATCTTTCTTTGAGCTTTTAGAAATATAACGTGTTTATTATAGAAATATAACACAGTGCCAGGACTTGAGTTTTGTGCAGGTGATGCTCATATCCAGTTAAATAATTGAGGATTCTAGAACTAGGATGCTCTCAAAATAGGAACTCTCTATGTTGTATGTAGCAAATGATTGGGCTCTGAGTTTAGGTCATCGCTTGGCTCCACATTTAACTACTTTTGAGGATAACAAGGAACACTGTGTGAAATAAAAGCCCCATTCAGTAATGTTACTTGCTGTCTGGAGTCAGTAATTTGGACTACATTGCAATCAGCTACCTTATGTCTTGCAAGTTCTGTGATCACAGAGCTGAGCTTTCTTTTTTTTTTTTTTTGCCTTAGACCAGTTGTATCTGATGTGTTTAATGTTTTGAGAGGATATTTCTTCTTTCAATAACGTGATTAGATAGTCTTGTAAGTCTTTGGGATAAGATTGTCTGACATCTGCTATATATGATTCTTTAGATTGTGAAGGGAAAACTTAGGAAATTCCTTGAAAATTATTATCGCATCAAGAAAACTATCATTTGCACAATGGGCTGTCTGTGAAGGATTTTGGAGATCTTAGTGTTTTGTAGACTTACTCTTCCCAATTTATCTAAGATTCAGATTTCTCTTGAGACCTCGGGCTAATGGGTCTTTGTAGAAAATATCAGCTAGAACAAAATCTGCTGAGACCTGGTTTTCCTGTATGATGTGGAGTTAAGTTCAAAGTATGTTTATGTCAACTTCTGTTGCTGTACATGAACTCCCTGCTAGTGAGAAAAGAACTTAGTTGTTTACTCTGCAAAAGGGCTTTAAAAAGCACATCCTTTGCTTCCATTTTGTTCAAAGAGATACATTGAAGTTTTCTGCTAATGTGAAATCTTGATTCAGTGTTCCTACCAGTCTGATCAAACTTGGGAGGGTTTTCGGAGATTTTTTAGATAACATTGAAGTGAAAGTTAAAGCCAAAGCAAAAGTTATTATCTCCTCAGGTTTTTCTGATCTCATATTGTGTTATAAACTCTTCTCTTGAAATTACATGGTTAGGTGCCTGCAAGAGCAAAACACTAAACTGCCTGTTAAAAGGTATTTATATGATTTGCACTGATTTCAATACATGTTAAGAAGTTAAAGCCTTAGAAGTTGCTTTAATTACATCCGCTATTAAAGACCAAAGTAGCAGTCAGAGAAGTTATTTATGCCTCATTTAATTTTTTTTTTTAAATATCCTCAAGGAATCTTCATAGAGCTATTCAGAATAGAGAGGCTGATGAGAATTAAAAGCTTTGGGTTTTGCGTGTCTTTCACTTTCTAACAAGAGTGGGCAAAAAATAGGAGAGAGATGGAGGATGTATGTTTCATTTTTCCTTGAGATCCTCTCAAACTGAGAAATATCCTCTCGCAAGGCATCTGAACAAAACATATTGCCTTGCTCTTCCTATCTCTGTCAAAGGAGTAACCATGGTAAAAGGAAATACAGTCCAGGTAACCCTGGGCTGAACATCAGGATTCACTATGTGCTCTGTGACTTGTTAGTTAACTTGTCTGCATGTTAATCTTCTTTCTTACTCCTCGTCTGGCTTTATGATTAGCACAACTCATACACAGAAGACTAAGTGTTATAAATAAAGTCTTTAGTGTTACGTGTGTGTATACAAACATGAATGTTTGTTACAATGATTTTTACATGTTTGAGTCTCCTTGTGATTAGTTATTGAATAAATTATTTGGCTGTGTTTTCATAGTGACTAACACATAATGAGATTTTTCCCTCTGATGTAGCTGCTCAGGGGGTCTTTAACATAATAATAAGCAATAAAAATAGGGCTGAAGGATGTTTGCTATTGTTTAGTGATGTTCTGCATCATGATTTCTGTGTTTTTTTTCGTTCTGTTTTTTAACATTAGTATTTTCCTAACTTTAGCATATGAATCAGAAAATACTACATCTCTGCCACGTACAGTGAGTGGTGAGACTGACTCTGGTGTGAAATATCATGCACTTGTAAATACACTCATAAACTGGCAGATTAGCAAGTCAAATGTGGTGAGTCATCAAACTGATCAAGCAAATTTGGATATGAGCCCTTCACTCATTGAAAGACCATTTATTTGAAACAGCCAAAGGGTATAGTATTTCAAACCCAATTTTGTGTATGAATACTTGGAAAAGCGTGTGTGTGTTTTTTATAAAATTCTAGCAAACAGCTAGAATTAAAACTTAGCTTTCTAGCCAAGTGGCTTCTGTTACTAATTTTCATGCATATATTCACGTAATATATTGTGGTGTTTATTGTGTCTGAAGTTGGAACTCAAAATCCTTACCCCAAGCAGAATGATTCAGGTTCAGTCAGTGCTTCTACTTATATATTTGTATAATTGTGTCTGCATCCTAAGCAGGTAAAATATCTGTTCCTTGAATAGGCACAATCATACTTTGCATGTCATTCTTTCCTTTCTAGACAGTAGATGCTGTCTTTTTCTGTCTATTTTTCTGTCTCAGTATCAAGGTTAATTGGAGTACTTTTTCTTCTATGGGGGCCTAGTTTATTTGCTATTACATAGGTCAGCTTTTCTAACCAAACAGTCTTTCATGCTAACTACTACAGAATTTTAATATCTGTTTTCCTAAGCAAACCATTAACAAGGAATAAAATAATTTCTTTTTCTTTCATTTTCTGTCTGTCTGTGTTCCTCCTTCTTAGGGAGACAGATTTGGCCTAAAAATGTATAATTTCTTTTGGTTTTGAAGTGATTTCAATGTGACAGATGCAAGCCTCCTTCAGGATTTTTTTTTAAATTCGGAAGATATCAGAAAACTAAGAAAAATAGAGGCACTATATTTCACAGTACAACACAAAGTATGTTTGAACACAAAAAGATTTAAGACTCTCAGAAATGTGTTTGCTCTACTGTTGCTCTAGAACTAATATAACTACTGTAACAAGACCAACAATGGGAAAACTAGTATAAATTTGACATAAAATCTTTTTTTTCTTATCTTCTATTTGAGTGATTGGATGCCTCTGTTCTTGTTTAATGATAATGCTTGCAATGTTAGTAAGTGTGGAAAAAAATCTCATGTAGACAAAGATGCAGGGCATTTTATTAAAATCCATTAATTGTATGGGAAAATTGTTCTAGAATATCCTAATCTTACTATTCAGACTTTCAGTTAGCAGAATTATCTTTTCATTAAACATGCACTTACTCCTCATTCAAAATGAGATACTATTTGTAGGACAGAGTGGTCTCATACATCCAAATTAGCATGAAAAGAGTGGTTTTACAGGAGTGTTTTAAGGCAAATGCTTAAGACTAATATTTAAGGCAATGCTTTCCAAGTGTAGAAATAATAACGTTACCGTTCCTTTTAGACATTTTTGGCACTATGCACTAATTATGTCAATATTTACATTCAGTTTTATTGCTTATTAGATGTTGGACCCATAACTGGTCTTTGAAGTCTTAAATTCAGTAGGATTATATAAGAAGTAAGGTATCCAGATATTACTTCATATGAATAGTTAGCTAATAGAATGGTGGCAATAAAACCCTGGTGGAACAAGGTTTAGACAACCCCTCAAAGGTCCCCTGAAAAAGTGGACTCTATCTAGACTAGTGATGTTGTGGTTATAGCGGTAGCAGTAACTGTAATAATTGAATGCAAATCTTCTGTGGACATCTAGTCAATATGTATTGTTAGTTTCTATGAGATTCTGAAAGTGTTTCTTAAAATACTGTATGGAGCTGAGATTTTAGTTATGATGTAGGAAAATCTTCAGTGCATCAAACAGTAAGTCGATAGTCAAATGGGGTTTGGAGTTTGCTTAACACTGTTTTTAAAAATTTATTTTGACACCATGTCTGGGAAATAGAAAATATTAACGTGCATGTTTTGGTTTTTTTTTAAGCAGAAGATAATATTTATGTACTTGTTTCAGGTATAATTAAACAAAATTTTAGTACTTCTGGAAGACAACCTCAGATAAGGTAGGTGTGATTTATATTTTTAATATAAATTATATAATTGATCACTGTTATAATCAATTCCAGTTGTGTGATTCACAGTGAAACAATTCTGCAATTTCCTTCATGAAACATTTCCTTACTTACCATTACAGATTCATATTGTATCAGCCTACGAGACTCAGTCTGCTTGAAGATGTTGTAAGAGGGTGCTTGCACTCAAAAGCTTTACATGATAAATAGTTTTAAAAATAGACTTTGCTACATCAGCTAAACTGATGTTATTTGGTCAGCCAAATTCTGGTTTTGTGTTTTTAAGCAGATGTTTTTCCATACAAAAATGTGTTTGTGTATTGGATAGTGTGGAGTATATTGTAGTAGTGTAGAGTAAGATCTTGTCCCTTTGAACTTCTCCAGACCTTCTATACAAACATAGAAACCCATTTTTTGTATTGTGGAGGCCCATTTACTTCAGAAAAGGAAACAAAAAAAGCAGAATATGTCACGTCATCCCTCTTGCTCTTCTAAAGATCTTCTTTATTCTTCTGTTGTTTATTTAGTACTGCATCAAACACATTCCTGACCAACCATTATTTTTTCTGATCTCCTTAGCACCACTCTTACTCACAGACTCTGTTCTTTGTTTCTTTATTTCTGCTTTTCTTTCATATCTGAAAAAAACCCTCAAAATGACTCTTGGCTGCATCTGCCTCCTGAACAATTTTTTTCTTTTCACCTTTAACTTAGCTATGTAAGTATTTATAATGATGACATTGATTCCTCTCTTGTGTTTCTCCACAGACACCATTTTAACCAAAGGCAATATTTTATTTTTGCTTTGAGAGTGGTTCTTAGCATGTCACCATCCAGTCTGTCACTTAGCACTTCACAGCTTTAGTCCTGTTGCAGTCAGTAGTGGCAGCCTCCTCATGCTTGTGTTCAAGCAAGCACGTGTTTTCTCTCTGTACAAATTCACTAGTCCACAAATCTCTGTCCCTCACATAATCATTAGAAAAGCTGTCTCCTTATCTATCTTCATAACTACTCCTTGAAACTGTAGTTTTCCCTACTGCCACAAAAATATATACAAATTCTTGCCATACTAAGACTATCACAGCTGCCACCCATCAGGACATCATATTGGTTCATTCAGTTTCCTCTCTGTTCGTATCTGTTTTTTGTTACTTATTTCAGCTAGTGAAATCTGCCAGCTGGGAAAGAGTTTGTGTAGAGTACAGAGCAGGATCTAACATTGAAACATGTAGACCTGTATTTCTGACATTGAGATATTGCTATCCTGGTGATGTAATATTATTTTTTCCCCCATTTTACCAGTACTGTATGCATTATTACTTGTGTTTTTCTCCTCTAAACAATAATTATTCTTTATGTTTTTCATCCATAAGAAGGGTTAACCAAAAGGTCCTTAAACATGTACAAATGCATAATCTAGTGGATTACTGAGTTTTCAGTATTAAAATCCTCTCTACAGACTTCGTGTGCTCCAGGCTGAAAACTGAGCAGGGAAAGAAACTTTTGTTTAGTAGAAGTTATGCTGGACATGCAGAGTAAGCCAGTCTTTATGTGACTTAAAAATGCACAGTTAAAAACTGGGGAACATGGACAGATTTCCTTTAGAGGAAACATGAGACATAGTCAGAGAATACTGTTATTTTATTTACAGTCATTGATGCCAAACACAATTAAAACCTTTTTTTTTTTTCCAAATAATGATAGAGATTATGTTGACAGTCCTGGATCAAGATTGCGACCAGGTAATTTCGTGCTTGCAAGAAATTAAAACTTTAACTTAAATTAAACCTAACGATTTCCAAGTTTTTAAACATTATTACATTATTCTCCTGTTGCATATAGAGTGTTTTCTCATAGTCTACCAGTTGCAGATCTTTACAATATGAAATGCTATGGTTTTATCTAATAATTGTATTTTAAAATATTAGAAATGAGACAATTACATTTCACATACAAGTATGTTGTCTGAAATATCATTAAGGTACTTCTTAAAAATATGAATTCCAATAGTAAATCAGTAAGATCTCATTTTAATGATCATTATCCTGGCTAAACTGCTGCTGAATGCAATTAGAATTTCCCCTGAGAAATGAGTTTGCATAGAGCCCTTGTAAATTATCGTGTATTTATACATCATGATTGATGAAACAAGTTTTCTATTTGAGGTACTTTTCTTTCTTACTGAGAAGCTTCACATACTGTGAGCTGCTAAGCTGTGATTTCAGAATGCATATTGTCTGAATTAAATAATACTTGAAAGAAAATTATTTTGAGCAGTTGAGATATTGGTCGTAAAAAAAGTGCTTTTTGTCTATACTAAGTTCTATTTTACAGCTTTTAATATAAAAATTCTATTAAAATTTTTCATTATGCAGTACAAATCAAAATTTGATGTCAACCTTCTGCAGTTTCAGTACTGTTTACCAAAGAGTGCCATTATAATAACAACACAGTTAAAACCCACTACCCAGCCATAATGTATCAGAGCTATCATGATTTACAGACAAATCCTTTAGCCTTTGTTGATATTTTCAGTTCTGTGGGTAATTTGAGTAGATCCAATATCTTTTTTCAGTAATGTTTCCCTTTTGGATAAAAGTCTTAAAAGCTTTGATCAAGTCTTCAGCAGCCTATTCACACATGTGTGCCCTCATCCTCCAAATAATGCTATACTTTGGGTATTTAAAAACAACCCAACAAACTAGAAACTTGGAGCAGTCTGGAGTGTATGGACTTTGAGGGTACTCCTGAAGTTCCTATCTTAACGTTGGGTCTCCAGCTGTCTTTGGAGCACCTATACACTACAAGTAGACATTACATCTGGTCCTCCTAGATTTTTAGGTCATATTGTTGCTGTCATACTAGAAAAGAGAGAAAGCTCTGTACACTGAATAACAGGGAAATCCATGTTATATCCTACTCAGCCATTTTTGTTTGTTGTTATCATTCTAAACCTATTTTTATTCAGAAAAAAAAATCTGAAGACACACAAAAGAAAGGGCACTGATTTGTTTTCTTTTGGTTTGTTGTACAAGCCATTGACAAGAAAAGAGAAGACAAATACCACAGAACAGGGAATAGTGAAAAAGATAACATGCCAAGAAAATAAAGGTTTTCTGAGTGTCCTAACAAAAGCTGAAGATTCACAGGTCATAACAGCAAGACTGGGGTTGAATAGAGCAGTGTTGAAACAGTTGGTAGAGAGGTGAAAATGAGGCAGAAAGAGCTAAATCCAAATTGCTCTTCCGGTAGTATGTATTTTAGATTATTACAGCATGGCTTCCACTGTCACCTTGACCAGAAAAAACAGTCTAAATTCTTCTCTAAGTGACTCAGGGGAAATGCAAGACTTTTCCTCTTACTCATCGTTAAGAGAAGACTTGGGGAAAAAGTGTCAAATTGAATTTCACTTGACTCTATCAACACAGCTGCCAAAAGGCCACAAAAAAACCCCAGTAACAGCAATGACGTCATCGTCTTCCTGATCCTACTAGAAATGTGTCCCTCTCTGACAGAAAAGGACATTTTCTGTAACTCTCTATTTCTGTGTTAGCACAGCTCCGAACTGGATGGTCCCTAGACACTTCAGTTTGTGAATGTCTGTCTTCTACTTCTTGTTAAAGTAGCCAGCACAGAAATTCAACAGAAAAAAAAAAAGGTAATTGTCCTGTTGTGGATGAGTTAATGTTGGTATTTGGATTTCATCTCCTGCTCAGTAGAATTTTTATTCTTAATCCAAGATCACTTTGCAAAAAAAAAAAGTTTCTGTGGATGTAAATTTTTACGTAAGACTTTATGGTCCTCAGGGTGTTGCTGTGTGAAGAAACGTTAGAATATGCATCTGAATTAGCCTCTGAAGTGTAGTTCAGAGAATTGTATTTAAGAGAGATACAGGGCTGCTGGCTGAAGTTCATACCTGGGCCAAAGGTCTTTGCTTAGCTTCCAGGTCTAATACTCAACTTGGAAAGATAATTTTATGAACTAATATTCTTTAGTGATACACTAAGTGCTTTATAGTGACAGTCTGCTGATAAGCTTTTATATCATCTCGGGGTCTGACAATGTGTATGATTTAAATACACAAGATTAAAAATCCTAAACAACAATTGATTTACCCCATAAATATGGTCCATGTGAGATATGTTATTGTAATTCTTTGGGTAGATTGAAAATAAATTTAATAACATCAAAATATACAAAAAGTAAATATATGTGATAGTCAGTGTAAAAAAAAATCAGTTAAGAAAATTCTGTTTATCATATATTTAAATTTCCTTTTGAATAAATGTGAGAAAACTTTAATGATTGATAAGGTACGTTAATACTGTTTTTCTCTTAGCATAATTTAATGATTCAGAGAAAGGGATTTTCTTTTGAAACATATATTCAATTGCATTGTCTAAATTTTTAGGATTTTACAGTATTGTTTTTCTGTTTGCAACATTATTGGAAAAACAAGTCATGCATTTAAACTTCGCATTTATATCTACAGATTTTAAACAGTGTATGCTATTACTGTACTAAGGCAACAAAATGAGCTGCCTTCCTGATTTTACTTTTGTCATCTACAGCATCAGCAGGAATTGCTGTATCACAAAGGAAGGTGCGTCAGATCAGTGACCCCGTTCAGCAGATTCTTATTCAGCTCCACAAAATTATCTTCATCACTCAAGTATGCATTACTGTTGCTTCTGACATTCTATGCTTTTTAGTTATTTGCTGTTGTCAAAATGATGGTACTGCAAAGTGCTGCTAATTTAGTCACTGTTCTTTAAAACCAACAGAACTTGACATTTTTGCAGATGGCAGGATGCTTTAAAAATATATCATTTAAATAAAGACTAACCCTGAATATTAGTATGTGGAGGATGGCAATAATTGAGTCATGTGAAAAAAAATCAGTGGGTCACCTCAGAAAAATGGATTGTACAGTAAATTATTTTTACAACATTCTGTCATACTAGCAATACGATTATTTAAGGTGACAATACTGACTTGGAGAGTATATAAAATGCTTTCTTCTATAGCAATAGTTCCTAAATAACTTCAAAGTTAAATTTTTTTATTATCAATAAGTAGTAATACTTTCATGGGATTTTAGTGCAATAGTTCAAATCCTGAATATGTTAAATGTTTTGAAATGTTTTTAAATGTCAGATCTTTTTCAAACTTAAGACTTACTTTAAAATTAAGTTGAAATGCTTCATAATGAAAGAGAGTTGAAGTTATTTCATGCTGATTCCAAAGCAAAAGGGGAGCTGATACAAATCTATATTGAACTCTCCACTAAAAATGTGATGGAAAACTTTTTATTCTCTGGAAAGATGGCTGCCATGAAGCTACTTGCTATTCTTAAATAAATATCTTTTTGTTCTCCAAAATGAAGTGTTTATCTTCGTCATGTGATGTTTATCACCTCAGGGATTTTCAGATTGATAAGCCAAATTTGTTCAGTTTTGTTTAAAACAGAATAGCATAACTGAACTTGAGTGTGCTTTGCATGTCTCTTTTCTTTCTTTTTTTTTTCTTTTTTTTTAAATTCTTTTTAACTGTCAAGTTTATCAAAACAGGTGACACAGGAATTAAATTATCAGAGACAAAGAAATAATCATAATTTAAAATAATTGGAAATTATCTCCTTATCCCACTAGCAGTAATGAGGCAGTTCAGTCTTTACATGGTATATTAGGAGTATGTCCAAGGTGCTCGTTAATGAACCTGTCCTCTCTGTTGAACAAAGTTTTCTCAAGAGGCCTACTAATTAAAAGAAGATATCACAACGTGGATGCCCAATAACTGAGAACTAACAGCAGCTCACAAACTGATTCAAAATTGACCAGTGAAGCAGCAGCAAGAACTTTGATGCTTTTGGTGTCATTTGGTTTCAGAATGGGAAAGCAGAGAAACCAGGATCCGTACCTGTGCTTGTTTACTCTGTACTATATGTTTCTCTTGTACTTGTTTATGTTCTTACCAGTCTAAGGTCAAATATTTTTTATAATATATAGCTGGTTTATCAAACTGTTACATATTTCAGCTGACAATTCTAAACTGAAGTTTGCAAGGGAGAGTTCTTGCCTGTTAGTTCTTGGCTGCCAGCAGCCTTCTCAACCCAGTTTCCATGGGAACAAGAATCAGAGTGATCTCTGGAAAACAATGTAAGAAAAAGCTTTTAAAAAAGCATTATGTAAATCCTTGGCCTTTTTTTTTTTTTAAACTGATCTGACAGCTGATTTCATTAAAACAAAAGCTAAAATTGAACACTAGTGCCTAAGGCAACTCCAAGTTTCTGAAGCAGTGGACTTGTTCTTTACCGCTTCTGCTTCAGTATATCCCAGTATGCCCACGGTACATTAACTGCACACAGTTGATTGCACTGGTATATAATCTATAGAGCATCTTGCAAGCCTTTCCTAAGGCATAATTTTTTTTACTGGCTTATGGGCCAGTAAAACATCTGACTTAAAGCATATGTGTAAGCCCTTATCTGCATGAAAAGAGAGTAGTATCTGTCTGTAACCAAAAACCTGTACGCAACCAGCTGTCTGGTGAAGTCCTTTGTGCGTAGAATGTGACTTTGATCTCTGGTTTGTCAGAGCAAATCAGGACTCCTGTGGGCCCAATAAAACTGTTCTGGATTTATAGCTGTCTAAAAACAGTAATTTGTTCCTGTGGGATAAATGTCTTTATAATGTGTACTGTGTCAGTGTTTGAATGTGAATTATTAGTGGTCAAACCCTCCTTAAGTAGTCAAAAAGCTTCCTGAATGCAGTGGAGTGGCACTTTATGAATTTATATCAATGATGTGAGGATAAAGTGTATACTAAATGGTAGAAAATCATAGTTTTTCAAACAGTGCCTGCAGGTATAAGCAACTATACAGAAACAGCACAGACCATGGTTTCAAAAGGGTAGTAACATGTCATCCAATTGTTGTCAGACTGAGTTGATGTCATTGCAGTGACCAATAGTGAAAACTTTACATTTAATGCTGCACCATAAAAAATATTTAAAAAGAAGAGACATCCTTTGAACTCTATATTAAAGACTTTAAGCACCATAAATAATGATTTGTACTTTTTAAAAAAAGTAAATATAGATGAAATATGTATTCTTTTTCAACCAAAAAATACAAGAGGAAAAAGTATACAAAATAAGTTATGCTTTGTAGACAAGTGAAATGTAGATTACTTACCACAGGTAGCCTCTAGCAAAAGAGACATTCTGAATTGTATTAAGACCCATAAGGACCTTAAAAGAGCCTGTTGAAGCAATTCTATGCACACTGAATGATGGTCTAAGTTTCTTGAAATTCCATTACTTTCAGCTGAATCGACTCATTACAGCCAACATGAAATCTAGTCTAATGGTTGATGGGCTTTATCTATAGAAAAATATCCCAAATACTAGCACTTTGATCAGGGAAGCAAATCTAGTCGTACCTATGTTAGGCTTGTTATTATGGTGTTTACCTTCAACACTAGAGGAACTGAGTTATAAGTTAAGCCTAACAGAATGGGCAAACCAAGGAGCCTTATTATAATATGCTATTAAATCAAGTCTTGTGCTGTTGTTTATCACCATGCTATTAGATATCAGTGTTTCTTTTTGAAGTGTAGATACTTTTTTCAATAATGGTACTGCTGCATGGGTCACCTTTATGGAAGGTGTAACTAAGTGGTGGAAACATCTGTTTCTTTGTTTCATGTAGCTTCCTCCAGCTTTGCAATGCAACTTGAAAAGGAGAATCATTGAGAGGTTCAAGAAGTCCCTCTTCAGTCAGCAGAGCAATCTTTGTAATCTGAAATCAGAAATGAAAAAGGTGTAGTACACCATTTATTACATTGAATTTGTCCCTTTTCCTATTTGAATTATGCTATTGATATTAGTATCACAAAAATATAAGTGTAAGAGTCAATTTTTGAAAGGAAACATTTAGAATATTCTCTAGATACCCTTTATGTGGCAAATATGGAGATTCATTAAGTAAGTAGTTTCTGTAAGTTGGTTTCAAGTTTTTGTCTCATCATTAGAACATATTTTGTAAATGGAAAGGACCCACAAGCTTCTAGCTCACAAGACCAGACTTCATCTCATCAGAGCTCATAAAGACAAGAGGAAGGGAAATGCAACTGAAGCTTATGTAAGCTCTTAATTTATGTAAGCTCTTCTTAATTTGTTAATAGTTTCTCAATATTTTTCATGTTTTGGAATGTATTCCTACTCAAACCATTAATTTTAAGAAAGCAATGTCCCAGAGAGCCTTGAATATAACATACTTTATCCCATGGTTGCATAGTGTGTCAGCAACAGTTTAGTGTCATCATTTTAAAACCACTGCAGATTTGCAAGAATGGCTTGACTAAAGAACCGTGCCTACATATTTTCCAATGACAGGCTGGATGCTCTCCAACAGAGAAAGAGCTAACAATAATATCAGAATTTCTACATGTTCCTTCAAAATCTTCTGAGAACACTGTAATCGGCAAAGGATCTGAAAATTACTTCCTTGTCATCTGTCTACTGGGGGAGACTGTGAAGCTAAGACTGAATTAATGACAAAGCAGTTATTAGATATTTTATTGTAGCTAAAATTTGATGACTAAGGTGATTTATTATCATTCACATAATTCTCCTGTGTGACCTAATTTGATTGTTACCTATTTGCACTGAATTGTGGAACTTTCTGCATCATTTGCTACAAAATAGACTGACCCCAAATGCTGGATCATTCCCGTGCTTTTGTAATAATTAACCTCAGATGCTTAAGCTTCATGGAAGGTGGCTACTTAGTGTTTACTTTGGTTTACATTGGTAGTACATTAGAAAGATAATTAAAGATGTTTCTTTCTGAGCTATTGGTTTCACACCGATTTGAAAATTGTAAATCAGGCTGGGACTCATATATTAAACAATTCTTGTATTTCACCCATAACATTAAATCTGAGGATCTGCTCATTTTGCATTGTGTTTTCAGAAAAGGATGCCCAAAAACAGGGTAAGCAAAAGGATATGTTTATTATAAAATTGACCTACTTTTCAAGTGTCTAGAAATAAATGAAACTATTCATAAATGTTATCAACAAATGTAAAATGGTGTTAGCTTTAAAACTATTGGATTTAAACCTCAAGAAAAGGGAAGAAATACTCTATCTAAAATGTTAATGGTAGCAAATTTAAAATGTTTCAAATGTTATATGCAATTCTGGGCATTTCCAACTTGAAGGAAATAGTTACAGAAACTATTAAAAACAACAACAGGAAGTGCAGTTAGAAGGTTGGAGAATTGATAAGCATCAGTAAATAAATGTTACATGATTTACCAAAATCACCACCATAAATGCACTGGGTAACATGGATATCATTTGGAGGTAGTGGGAGGAACCCAAATAGAGAAAAGAATTAGGTTGAACTCTTCCAGCAGGTGTTAAGAGGTTGTGCAGTTTCTGCAAATAAAATTTAAAAATAAAGCAGTTTTAACTATGACAAATTAGAAAACCTAATTAGAACAACAGACAAAAAGATTCCTCCACTGATCAGTGGTGGGGTAAAGGTCTTCCAGGAAGAGATATTCTTCTGTTTCTGTAACTGTAAAAGTGTTATCATGCTGCAGAAATCATAACTGGAATTTCTTTCCTGCACACAAAGGTACTTTCCTGTCAGAGATGTTGCCAGTGGATGTTTTCAAAACTTGATGTTTTTAAGTTTAATATCAATATCCTTGTTCATATAATCAAGTAGTTCAACTGACTTTCAGGTTTCGGAAGTTTGGGCATCCCTCCAATGGGAATTATACTGCTTGAATATGGGCTTACAATTTCACTTGAAGCCCCAGTTTTGAAAACGAGTCATCAGCTGCTTCTCTCCGTGGTTCAAGAGAATACACTTCCCTGTTAATCTTCACACAAATGTGTCGTTTATGACATTTTGTTCAGATAGTTTGAAGAACTCAGTGCTTTATACTAAGTGCAGATTGGCAGCTTGTAATGTTCAGTCAGTGTTTCTGGAGAGAAGAAGCTAGAATGCTCACAATTGTGTTCACCACTTTTTGATTAATCCAAAAAGAGTTGAAATCTCTTGACTTCTGATTGCACTGGGAAACATAGGAAAGGGTAAACTGCCTCAGAAGTCTGAAGTTTTGACAAATGGGAAAGATGGAGATTTCAGTTGTCTTTCTTTTCTTTTTTTTTTCCCCCAGTTGCTGCAAGGTTCTCCTGAATTGATTGAGCCCAACATCTTCACAGAAGATTGGCATGTGGTACTTCTTTCTTCAGGTGGAAATATGTTGCTTCCAGATGACAGAAAAAGTAAACAAAGCATCAATACTTCTGTAGTGGCATATAGGTTTCTAATAAAGTGTATGGTGTTAAAGCAGAATTGCTGCTCCAAGATCTGTCTTCAAAGACAATGAAGATATGCTGACTAAACTGATTTGCATTACCAGGGTTTTTTTTGTTTTGTTTTGTTTAATTCCTGGTAAGATGTGCAGTTCACCACTACTGGAAATTTCTACTAATTTAAGAGAGTTTACTTTGGAATGACAAAGCAATATAAAAGGTGCAAGTACTTTATGGTTCATCCATGAAAATTAATAGAAATGTTTGTAACCAAAAATGTAATACTTAAGATTTACCTGTCCTTGCACATGATTTTTAAACAAACTCTGTTTAAACCCTATGTTGTTCTTTTGTCATGTTTGGAACAGTTACAATGGGTTGGTTTAATTATGTAGCTAGATCGAGCCATACAAACATAAGGAGGAAAATATGTGTGTGTGTATTTATATATATGTATACTTCAGAAAATATAACAATATATATGTCAAATATACTTTGGACAAGTGATACTCAGCATGACAAATCATAAACACCATGTTTAATTAAACCTACAGCTGTGGCATCATCCAGGATGGGGAACCACAATTCCTGGTTCAGAGACTTGTATTATCATGTGCTTCTTTGTGCAATGGACGTAAGGGAAAAGTGCAGCCTGTATTTTGGTAACTGTGCCATTTACATTCTTCTAAATACAGGAAAAGCTGTGTTGAAATCCATGAACTAGAGTATACAGTAACATTAAAAATCTGTGATGCCAGAAAGAAAAGTGAGAAGCTTTGGTTTTGATGATCTTTGTGTTGAAACATTCTAGTTACATCAGTTACACAGCTTTTTGCAAAAACCAAAATTAATACTAGATGTCAAGGGTGATATTTGAGTAGGAAATGAGTCCCTAACAATCACTTTAAATATAAGCATTATTTTGTTCCCGGAGACAATGCAATTTTTGAGGTGCTCATTATCGGTAATTTTTGAATCTCTTAACCTGCAGACAATACTTTTGTCCTCACAAATTGCTGCTGACTCTGTGCCCTTCCCACTGTAAATTGTAAGTGGGAAAATATAAGAAAGTTACATTTCCGTGTTCTGTTTGATAAAGTCTTTATTTGCCATCAGTTTGAACGCTTTCATAATGAGCGCATCAAATGTTCACATCATGCAAATGTTCACATTAGATGACCTCACCTTTTCAGGGGTTCATTGTGGTCAGTGGAAGTTACTGATAATGAAGCATCTCTCTTGTCATTATATTTGTAGTGGAATTGCTAAGAAAATTATAAGGGAGCATAAATTCCAAATTCAGTAGTATAACATTACTTGCCTTTGGCACTTCTGACATGGCAGAAGGGATAACATATGAGCAGTTGCAGGTAAGCTGTATGTATACCTATATGTATTCATTTATTACTTTTAATGAAGATAATTTACTGAAATTAAGTTCTTTTTTGTTGTAGACTCTAATTGAAGAGGTTCTAGAGGAAAGTGATTATTAAAGTTTCTCTTCTAACAGGTCAGTCTAGTCAATTTAAAAAGTTAATTATGATGTGCTAAAACCAAACGTATCATTGTCCTGTTTATGTGATTGCAATTTCACTTTAAACTTAGTGCCATATGTGGTTTATTATAATACATAGATGCGTGGACTGGAAGAAATGTATGTGGGACACATTAGCTAATCTAAGCAGGTTTTTTCAGCCATATCTGTTTTCTTCATTCAGATGAAAGAGTAGTAGAAGTATGGCATCAATTTCCTCACGTTTTTCCACATATAAAACCACATCTGAACAAAAGGTTCACTGCATAGAAGTATATTTTATTTTAATAGTCTACCGTTACAGGGTTGAAGGGATGAAGCTGATATATTTAGAGCAGTATAAGTGGTTACTAGCACAAAAGTGCAGGGGATGAAAAAAAACATAATGCTCTGTGAAACTAGGTAAATGCTTTGTCCTGGAGATGGTATATCTTTTCTGTGGGAAAATTTTGAGGTACACAAGAAAGAAAATATATGAAACATGTCATTATAGTCCACAACATAAGCCTAGCATTTCTCATCTTTTTCACCTGCTAGCCTGTTACTTATCTTCTCAAATATTCTTTAGTGCAAAAAACCATTAACTACTTTCATCAATTAGGTCTATTCTTGTCTTTGCAGTAGTCACCATTCTAAAGTCTGAGAGATTGCAGTTAGGTTTTCTAAAACAAACAAACAGACATATACCCACCCCACTCCCTGCCCCCCTAATAGAAATATTAAGTGGTTTTAAGAATTTATACCTCCTGTTGCCTCAGCAATATTTTCCAGGGTTTTTTTATCTCTGTAAACTTTCTGTTATGGATTGACTCAAGTTTGAAAAATTTCTAATGATAGTCTGAATATTTCTATAGGCTACTCGTTAAATTGGAATTCCAGCTTGCAAGTGTCTTGCAGCTGCCAGCTCAAAGTATTGAAAAATCATGATTCAACACTCCCAAAATAAAATAATAGTTCAATCTCTAAACCTTCAGGGTATACTTGAATTATGTTTACGGATTACTTTTTCAGCCATGAGGTCTGACAAATTTGTTTATAAGTGTGTTCAAATTCAAAAATTTTTGTCCTAATCCCAAGGTCCCAGGATTTGGTGCTGTAGAAATAATATCACACAACTTATGAAAAAGAAAAATAAAAATACTCTTATTTTTAACATCAAGATCTAACAAGTCTTATTGTAAATGTACAAATGTGTTGTAGTTGTATAGGCATTTATCTCACAGACTTCTAGAAAGTGTCTTAATTAATTGTAATGAAGCAGGTGTGTGCTAAATATGGATTTCTTTTTTTTAGAAAAGCTACTACAAAGTTATCTATTGAAGGAAATCATAGAGTCATAGTATATGTCATTTTAAAGGATTATTGAGTCCAACTCCCTGCTCCTCACAGGACTACCTAAAACTAAACTATATGAATAAGAGCATCATCCAGACAGTCCTTGAACTCTTGACAGGATTTGTGCCCTGATCACTTGCCTGGGGAGCCTGTTCCAGTGTCCAACCACCCATCCTAATGTCCAATCTGAACTTTCCCAGTGCAACTTTGTTCCATTTCCTCATGTCCTATTGTTATAACTTTAATTGCTGAAATGTAAAGGATTCTTGAGATTGCAGGCACATAATACTAATAATTTCAATGTGTAACATAGGAGTGCCAGAGAAACGCACATGAAACTAACAGCAGCGAAATAATTAACAGTATTTTTCTCATTATTTATTCAGTACTACTTTTTTTTCTGCTGTGCTGGAATTCCCTAGAGAGTAGCAGTTCTGCAGAAGACTAACTTAAGATTCTAATTTTTTAAAAATTTTATTTTAAAGGAGACGTAAGAGAACATTCTTCATAGCTACACAGGATAACAGTGTAGTATAAGGAATTCTTCTCTATGCTATGTTTATTCTGCAGAAAGAAACAGGTTAAAGAGCAAGCAGTGCATTTCCACGCATACATAAAGTCTGGAGAATGCCAATGGATGTTCAGCATCCTTCTTCATGTTGGTGGATGCACCATGTATTTGATTTTTGTAGGAACATAGGAAAATTGGAAAGCACATTGTGTTTCCCCAGAGTCGTGCCCTTTCTATGTTATGACTTTTTTTTTATTTTTTTAGTTGCTTAGAATTGATAATGGTGTGCAATAACAGCTATTGTAGACTTTGACCAACTCCACTGCATGTGTGTCACTATAACATGTCCTGGCTTTTGTTGGCAGATATAAAACAGTCATACTGCAGCCCTGTTGTTGGTCTATCACCAGCGACTTGATTTTTCAGTATGTTTTTTGTGGTGGGTTGACCCTGGCTTCATGCCAAGTATCCACCAAAACCGCTCTATCACTCCCCTCTGCAACAGGACAGGGGAGAGAAAAATATAACAAAAGGTCAGGAATTGAGATAAGGACAAGGAGAGGTCACTCATCGACTACTGTCATGGGCAGAAAAGACTCGAGTTAGGAATATTAACTGAATTTGTTACCAAAAAATCATAGCAGGATAATTGAGAAGTAAAAAAATTTTTAAAAACACCTTTCCCACACCTTTCCCTCTTTCCCAGGCTCTACCTCCTCCCCCACAGTGGCACAGGAAGGTGGGAAAGGGGGTTATGGTCAATTCATCACACGCTGTTCCTGCTACTGATCAGGAAGAAGAGTCCTTCCCCTGCTCCAGAGTGGGGTTCCTTCCACAGGAGACAGTTCTCCACGAATTTCTCCAGTGTGAGTCCATCCCATGGGCTACAGTTCTTCATGAACTGTTCCAGCATGGAGCACTTTTCCCCAGGATGCAGGCCTTCAAGAACAGCCTGCTGTAGTGTGGGTCCCCCACAGGGTCACAAGTCCTACCAGCAAACCTGCTCCAGTGTGGGCTCCTCTCTCCACGGGTCTGCAGTTCTCTTCCTGGAGCGTGCTCCAGCACAGGTTTGCCATGGGTTCACAGCTTCTTTTCAGACATCCACCCACTCCAGCATGGGTCTCCTCCACAGGTGGATCTCTGCACTCCCATTAACCTCCATGGGCTACAAGGAAACAGCCTGTTTCACCATGGTCTTTCACCACAGGCTGCAGGGGAATGTCAGCTCTGGCACCTGGAACACCTCCTCCCATTCCTTCACTTGACCTTGGTGTCTGCAGAGCTGTTCCTCTCACATATTCTCACTCCTCTCATGTCTGAGCACAATTAAATCTGCACAATAACCTTTTCTTAAATATATTATCACAGAGGTGTTACTATCATTCCTGATTGGCTCGGCCTTGGCCGGTGTTGTGTCCCTCCTGGCGCTGGCATTGGCTCTGTTGGACATGGGGGAAGCTTCTGGCAGCTTCTCACAGAAGCCACTCGTGTAGCCCCCTTACTACCAAAACCTGGCCAAGCAAACCCAGTAGTACACTTTTGAATCCTATTATTTGCTGTGATGCGTAATTTTGTTTGGTTCCCATCCCCACTGTTACATTAATTGTTTCCCAGACAAGGTTCTACTCCCAAATAACTTATTATTTTTTCCTTTTCTTCCAGAGAATTGACAGACCACACTTTGGCCTTGGCTGTCAAAAACTTGTTTATATTTCCAGAGAACTTGCCGTGTTTTCTGTAGTGTGTGGTGCTTGGTGCCAGTCAGAGCTTTCAGAACTTGAGCAGTTTGGGTTGTTTCTTTTTTTTTTTTTTTTTTTTTTTCTGCTTGCACTCTCTCCAAATAGCCAAACAGTCCAGTTTTGATAGCTGTCCAGTGTTGAATGATTCATTTGGCTGGCAGACATGAATCATTAGGTTTCACCTCGAACTCTCCAGCAGCTTAAGCGAGCTAGAAGAACAAATCGGTCTCCCAAGCTGCACTGCAAGTCACTTATTGGTGTCCACCATTATCTGGTTTTATTCCATCATGCAGTAATTGGTTTGCAGCCCTCTCTACAACATCCTTTCAGCCATTCTTGCCTAAAGCTGTTTTGGGCCTTGCTCTACTTCCTCTCCTTTATACACAGTGAAACATTTCAGAAGCAACTGCAGATTTTCTGGCAGAAACTTAGTACATCCTGTGGCTTTCTTGGGATCCCTTTCTTAGAAAAGTGTTCACAGAAAAGCTTTAGAAAAAAGTACAAGGAGTAATGAGTATCTATATTGTTTGCTTTAGCAGCATATAGGACAATACACCTATTTTTAAACTTTCTTAACTTATGTTAAAAGCTTTTAGTTTAGATTGAGTTTTTCATTTTCTAAGATAGGAAGTTGTAAGGATGCAGCATGTGTGGGCCTTTCGCAGTGGAAACAGAGTGACAGCACTTCTAGCAGGAAACAAATTGCCTTCCCGTCAGCCCATGATACATTTCTAGCTCTTCCAGTAGTAATGGGAAGAAAAAGAACTCCAAAGGCTCAAAAGCCCTCGCAGGACACATCAAAACACCACAAACTTAACTTGTGAAATTGCAAATGTTTGAAGGTGTTTCTTCATTTTAAGGCCAAATTTCTTCACAATTTCTGGCCAAGTTGACTAGACAGTTTGTTCTAAGGCTACAAGCTGAATTCTGGTTTGGAACAAAGAACTGGGGCATGTATGCTATGGCTAAAAGCACTATTAAATGCAGAATAAACAGCTAGGTATCATTATAATATAATCTTTTACCTCATTGTGGAGCATACTTTATAGAGAAAACATTCTGATAATATGTTTTATTTATTTTCAGGTTTGGGGAAATTTGTGTGTGGATTTGGTTTCTTTCCCATCATTGTTGCCCCTTGCTGTGCCCTCCTGAAATTCCAATAATGTAAGATGGGAAACCAAACCTTAAGTGAGGCAATGACATGAAAATTGTAGTAGGGCAAATAAACTCTATAAAGGGTTAAAAATGATTCAAGTAACTTAATCAAGTGATGAGAGAAACATGAATTCTTTAGAAACTGAGACAGCTTCATAAGAAAAATGTCATGCTTTTTTTCGCCCCCATTTTCATTATAATAGTAATTACTATCTCAATACCAGTCATTTCATGGGGATTAATGACCAGCTGAGGATAATGACCCTGAGCTTTATCTTGAATAATCAACTTGTGCCCATTTGTCACTAATCTCCTGAAATTACTCAGCACTCCAATTGTATTACTTATTTATACAGAAACTGGGTAAACAGGCAAAAAAACCCCACCAAAAACCCCCCTGTAATGTTTCAAAATTATTCCATTCACATCCATTTTTTATCTTTTTCACCTTCTGATTTAATATTATACTACACAAGAGGCAGGCTCCTTGTTTGTGAAGCTATTTATGAATAGAACAATGAATACTTGTTTCAAAATATCATCTTTTTTTTATATTGAAGTACACATGTAATACCCAAATTCATGTAAAAATCTATTTTTAATAAATTGCATGAAGAGACCTAATCCAAGCAGAAACTCGGTTATGTGAAAAGAAGATTTGCTATAAATAAACAGAAATAGCAATGATAGAGGAGAGTTGTGTTCAGCTGAGGGCTGTAGCTCTGTCATGGTCTAACCCCTCTGGGCAATTCAGTACCACGCAGCCACTCACTCACTCCCCTGCAGTGGGACAGAGGAGAGAATTGAAAGAATAAAAGTGAGAAAGCTCTTGGCTTGAGATAAAGGCAGTTTAATAGGTAAAGCAAAAGCTGCACATCAAAGCAAAGTAAGGAATTAATTCTCTGCTTCCCAACAGCAGGCAGATGCTCAGCCATTTCCAGTAAAACAGGACTCCATCACATCTTATGATTGCTCAGGATGACAAGTCCATAACTCCAAATGTCCTGCCCTGCCCTTGCTTCCTCTTTCCTCCAGCTTTTATTGCAGAACATGATGCCATATGGTGTGGAACTTGCCTTTGGTCAGTTGGAGTCAGCTATCCCAGCTGTATCCCTTCCCAAATTCAATAATTGAAGCACTAGTGTGTTGTCAACACCGTTTTCAGCACAAATCCAAAACATAGCACCATACAAACTGCTATGAAGAAATTTAACTTTATCCCAGCCAAAACCAGTACAACCTCATATGACCATAGGTCTGTTTGTGAGAAATGTTATTTCAACATTAGTTTTGTAGGAAGAAAAATTATTGCAATGCAAGTAAGAATAGAAGGAAACAGACTTCATAATCAAGTGCATGTATTGATATGTTGTCATATATAATTTTCTTAACTTTCTTCAATGCAGTCTTTTCAATTGTTACTGAATTTTTAGAAATAGAGAAGCAACTATTCTTGTAGTTAAAGAGAGCTATTTTCATGAAGAGGAAGACCATCACATCTAGCTCTGATGATATCTATGCATTTTTAACTGCTCAAAGAATAGCTCAAAGTATTATTCACAGAGGGATTATATAGCTCAGGAATGACAGCGAATTCTGAATTGTGCCCTTTTGAGGCAGCCCTCATTGTATTGGGTCTATGGTCCATAATTTGAAAATAGAAATGCATTAATGGAGCTTTTTCTATCTGCACATTCTTACCATGTTAATTAAGTATTCCTTAACACTTAATGCATCTCTTTAATTGTGTTAGATGACTAACAGATTCAAATTTGTACTTAGTTTAGTTAATGTTTTTTAATGTTCTAGAACCTACCAAACCAGACAATAGATGACTGTACACAACTCCAACACTCCTGGTATATAAAGTAGATTTTTAGACTTAGTGATATCTAGGTGATTTAAGACACTCTGCTACTTTTTATTCCCTCCTGGCACCTCTTCCAGCTAATGTTGCCAGGCATTTTCTGATAATTGTTTTCTTCCAAATCGTTGTCCATGTTGAGTCCTACTTCTTACACATACAAAAGATTGTTTTAGCCAGCGATGTTTATTAGTCATGCCAGTACTCTGTTGAATTGTACTTCTACCCAAGGAGGTAAAAAAGTCTGCCAAAGCTCAGCAGTACTTTTTAACTATAATTATGATTATTTTTTCTTCTTCTTTTTTTTTTTTTTGTAAGTTCTAAACATAATGGCTGCAACAGTCTTTCATTCACCCCCCTGCAGTTCTGATGGCTTCCAGCTGAGTGTCTGTGTGGCACCATTAGTATGTCGCTCTATTTTCGCAGACCAGCATTAACTACACCTTTTGAGTTAGCTGTCCTTCCACTAAGAGGCAGTATTGGCCTATATTTCCTAAGTCACAGATCCTACAGAAATTAGAAGCAACATGAAAACCTGGGGTAGCAATTGATCGTACCTTCAACTCCATCCAACTCCTAGGGTTAGACAGTGACTAATACTTGTCACATTGATTAATACAGAGAGTTCCACCAACAATGAAACATTTGGCCAGGAGATGGATTAAAAGATATAGGGTTTGCTTCTGCACATGGCGATAGTCACACTGCTCTTTTCACACTTGCTATAGACATAATTTTTACCAAATTGTTACAGCTGCACAAATGTTGGCTGTACTCAGAAGATACATGTGCCAGGCTTCATGGTAATGATTGAAATCTAGAGAAATGATGACTTGTAAACTAGGAAAAATGTATGCCTTGGATCCTAGGGTATTGGCAGCTGTGCATGTCAAAATCAAATGCCCAGGTGTGAAAAACTTACTGCTAACTGTGTTTTTAGAGAATTACAGGAATATTCTGGTCACTTCAGGCATGATCTGAACGACAAAAAGAATTGGAAATTTTTTTTCTGGTATTACAATACCGTAATAAAGCACTTTTCCCACTTTGCTTAATAGGTTGGTTTTTTTTTTAAGCTTTTTTCCCTATGAAGTAGAATGATAGGGATTGTAGCAGAAACTATTTATTGCTCTCTAGCAGTTAGTTAGCATCAAGACTGATAGATTTGACTAGTCTTAGGTCTGCTAGGTATAAAAGAGGTATAACCTGGCTGTTTTTCATGACATTGTGTTGTGCAGAACAGAGAAGCGATCCAGGGATCTATCTGGTGCAAGTACCAGACCAATCTGATCATGTAGTAGGACTGTCATTGACGCAGAACCTCTCCCCTCACTCAGATGAAGATTCTCTTTAGCAATGAGATATGTGGAAAGGTGCATTTCACCTCTTGTTCGAAAAAATGAAAGATCATCTGGTCTGAGTTTAGGCTGACTGGTACTTACCAAGTCACTGATATAGTTCAGTGATGTACACATGAAATTAAGTGGTCTCCTGACAGTGGAATGCCTGAAGTCCACACTGTCTGTTAGAAAATGTGCATGTATATGAAGCTGTCTGTCAGCATTTGGACTGTGGGAATGACTGTTTTCAACAGCAGGCAGATGGCTCTGATCCCTTGCAGAGATCACATGCCCTGAGCTCTCAGACGTTCTTACATGAGCTCCCCATCTTTGAATAGAAGCATCTGTCATCACAGATTTGTTTGGCCAAGATAAAATGGGTTTGCTGTTGCAGTTCTGAAGCAGGTCTTTCTACCAGTTTGAGGAAAAGACTTACTTTGAGAACGACTTCTGTGTGTCTGAGGTGTCTGCTTGGTGGAATTCTTGCTTAGAGCATAGATAAAGTCTGTCAAAGAACATCAAATAAGAGGGCACCTTCCTACCTAAGATGGTTCAGAAAGCTCAGTGTAGTCTGGAATCATTCTTGTGCAAGCAGACTATCTTTGGAGTAAACACTTTCAGTTGAAATAAAGGGAAAGTGCGTTTTTTTTGTTTCATTGGTTGGTTGGTTTTGAGGCTTTAGTGGTTTGGTCCAGCTAGGGCAGGTTAGCTGGTAAGAAGGTAATACCTTTCCATGTCATAGCAAGATGCTGTTAAAAGGCACTTTGGGAGCTCTTAGGCTAAACAAAAGACAATCTGAAAGTTTTGGAAGAAATGGAAGATGAGATTGGTTTCAAGTGTTCAGAAATCAGTGCCATAGAAAGATAAATCCTTTTTTACCTGTTTCAAGGTCTTCTTAATGACTATGGCTAGAGGAGGAATTGCACGTTGTTACATAGGTAGCTGTTGATATAGTGGTGCAAGATAAAACAAAAGCAATTCTAGGATGTCAATATAGTACTAACTGGCACAGTGTTCCTCTAAGTATTGTAATTGTGTCCCTTGTCTTTAAATACTCCCTTTTTACTAGCAGAACCTCCATTTACTGATAAGGGGAAGTCAGATCTTCGTTTTTCTGACATAGTACTTCATAAAAATAGTTCTCAGGCCTCATCAGATTATCAACTCCAGTTTTGAAAGTTAATTTGAAACCTCTTTCTAAGACTGATCATGTGAAAATTACATTTATCTTACTGGGACATTTTATCTGTAAACCACCTCAGTCTCCTGAGTTTCCCATGTTTCCGTGGAGTCCTGTAGTTCTAGAAATCTGGGCCATGGAAGGAGCCGAGAGATTTTAGCTTTTACAGCACTGAACAAAGGTATTGAAGGTAAGAAGCTTTGCCCTACATTGCTTGACCATATAAAAAAAAAAATCTACTGTTGTTTTCTTTATTAACTTGTGTGTTGTAGCAAGGATTTCAAATTGGGACAAGAAACTACAAGACAAAAGGGGATCCAAGGAGACGTTACTGCAGCCTTTCAATACTTACAAGGGGCTTATAAGAGATAAGAGATAAATTTTTTACCAGGGCCTGTAGCAACAGCATAAGGACAATGGTTTTAAAGTGAGTAGATTTAGATTGGACCTAAGGAAAAAGTTTTTTTCATGAGTGTGGTGAGATGCTGGAACAGGTTGCCCAGAAAAGTCGTGGATGCCCCATCGCTGGAAGTGTTCAAGGTCAGGTTGGATGGCATTTTGGGAACCTGATCTAATGAAAGACATCCCTGCCAATGGCAGGAGTGTTGAACTACATGGTCTTTAAAGTCCCTTTCCAGTTAAAACCATTCCCTGGTTCTAATTTTTGCACGGGTACAGTGCCCCATCAAGGATTATGTTATCCACATACCGGGCTGAATGGAAGTCTACTGTCAGCCTTCAGTCTATATGTTTTGTTTTTCCTTAAGTGCACTTGACTTTACAACTTTCATAACAATCTTTCAGCGTAGGGATTTCTATCTGCATGTGTTGAAGTATGTTTGCAAAGCTATAAACTACTTTTCGTATTTTTCCTTTCCTCATTCCTGCAATACTTCCATATCCTTCAGTACTTCAGTAATCAAAATAACACTGCTTCCTAAGGAACCATGTGTATTAAGGAATGTTTGAAAGGTCTTTGGATATCTGAGTTACACATATTGTATACAAGGAGTCAGGGAAAATTTCAGAAGAGGTCTTACACTTGGATTGGAGACTGGTGGAATTTTGAGACAAAACCGAGACAACCTGTTTTACTTTCTCACAGCAGTGATTATGAGAAGTCTTTACATCATATTTTCATAGAATAATTATAACAATGTAAGACATCTTGATTATGAGACATGTTTCACCAATATAGAGCTGGCAGATGTAGCTCCATCACTTTCTGTGCTAATTTTCTATGTAGCATTGAAACAGGCTACAGAGGAATTAGAAAAGGAGAAAGAAGTGGTGTTAAAGACTTGCTTTCTACTAATTCTCCATAGTGCTGAAGTCTGGAGATGTTACATCAGCAACATAAGTTAAAGCTAGCCCACAAATACATTATGTTGCATTCAGCCTTCATTGATTATCTGTGGGAGAAGTTTGCACCATGCTGCTCTAATTCTATTTGTGTGCAGTGCAGACTAGTCCATCAATTTTGATTCAGAGGATCATTAGACAAACTAATTCCCTGTGTGTAGCATAAATGATAAAATTTCACCCAGAGATTTCTGCATCAAACTGTTGTAAACTCTGAACTGAAACCATTTCTTTTGATAGACTTCTGGGGTTCATTGGCTTCTGCATTATGCTCATACATCAGCTTTCTGCTGATAGCACAAAGATTGATCCCATACCTGGTGAGTGTGAATAGTGGGGAATTCTTACTTCCAACTAACTACTGATTTTTTTTCCTCCCAGGTGTCTCTACTTTCCAAAGGGAACAAAGAACTATCCAGCAAAAGATGAGAATATGTGATTCTGAACAAAGGGTTTGGAATTGTTCCTAATGAAATCAACCTGCCTGTACTTCAACTGAGACTGATTACTAAAGGGTCAAGCTTTGCTCATTAAATAACATCCAGATGGAATACCAATGTGGGGCAGCTTCGAGACCTCACGGAGTATTTCAGGATGATACCCTTTAGCTTTGTTTACAGCATAAGCACTTTGCAAGGAACATTGGGAAAGATGCTTTCAGGTTTATAAATTAGGAAAAAAGCACAGTTCTCAACAGTAAATACTTTCTCTTTTTAGAATATGTTTTTTTAAAACTGTTGTATAGTCAGGTTTTCTGGAACGATAGTTCGGTAACCTTATTTATGTCCATTTATGTCTTCTGTGGGAAGAAAAAGAGCTTTGTAATATGACCAGGCAGAAAATATATGTAGGTTGACTCTACCAGAATTAGAGACAGATTAAAGACCATCAGTATGATTTTAATATTTAGAAGGAATTTCACTTCTTATATTTAGATAATTGCAAATTCTAATGCTGGTGTGACATGTTAATTGTCATTATTTGCAAATGACGTAGCTTCTGAAATCATTGTTATTTTAAAACCAGCTGGTTTTACTGCTATTTTGAAAATGTCTTCATATTATATGTCTATCTTTGGCCACACATTGTATAGATCTGTGTACATAAAATGTGTCATGTACTTTTATATACATTTTATATACACATGTTTTACTGTTTAACAGACTTAAGTAAATTAAATACATGCTTTGCTACTAATCAAAATTGAAGTACTTAAGAACCCTTCCAGAATTTCAATATTTATTCACTGGGTTAAATGTAGATAAAAATGTCTCACTGCAGTAGCAGAGAAGCTATGTTTTTGTCTACAGTTTAGTAAGGAATACTTATTTAGAACAAAGGTTTCTTTCTACAGTTGCTACTGTGGCAATCATAACTGTTGCAAATAACCAGAATGCACTTGGTGATACTGTTTTATTATCTCTGTTAAAAATTATTAGCCTTATAGTCATCACACGATTACTTATAAGTAATTTCATGCAGATGTATGTTGTGTACATTTTTCTTTATTTTTCCCCCAATGGTTTGTTTGTAACTATAAATAGCTAATTGGCATTCATTTCCTAACAATTTAAGTGTATAATTTTACTTATAATGTGTGACTTCAACATCCTGAATTGTGAAGCAGTGAAAAAGGGCCCAGTGGACAATGTAAAAAAGAATAACAATAGTAATAAAATCTACCCTCTTTTCACATGTACATAGTGTTGAAAGTCTTCAGGAGCTGCCTTTGCATCATACAATGGTAGAATACTGATAGCAGAGGTCTCTTAAGGGTCAAGACATATCATTCCTAAGGTATTACCACCAGGTAGCTACAGTTTGCACCATGAATCACCATAGAAGATGCATTTCCTCCAATGTTGCCTCTAAAAATCAATTCTTATTTTAGTTCAGCGTGTTAGTTTTGCTTTACTAGGAATGCAGTATGGTTAAATCTGATGGATTATAAAGTAAATCCATGCTGTATATAACTGCCAATAGAATTGATTACATGGATATTTTATCCAAAAATTCTTCATTTAAATTCAACCTTGATATGTTCTACTCAAACTGTGTATGAATTCTCATAATTTTCCACTAAAATAGCATATAGCCAATCTACACTGGAAGTAACCTTTTAATATATTTTTTTCAGAAATGTCTTATAATTCTAAATTGTCAGAGTGCATTGAATGCCTTAGAAATAATTTGGACTTTATTTCAAGCGTGTTTCATTGTTTTTGTTTTGTCTGGCTTTGTATGATGTTAATTCATACTTGATGGCATTATTTTGTTGAGAAATAGAGTATAATTAATTACTCTTATTGTATTTTTCTTAATCTATTTTTAGTGCTGTTAACTTTGAAGGAAATTTTGTACTTGTTTTTGTGACTGTGAAAAGTGGAATACTCTCTCGTGGCCAGCTGAGGAACAGACAAGCGGTGGATTAGTGGCATGTGCAGCTGCAACCACAAAGGGTTTGATTTAAAGCAGGAAATCAGTGGTCTTTTCTGTTTGTTTCCCAGTCAGTGTTCACTAGGAATTTTTTTTCCCTTCCTGCTTGCAACAGTACTGACACTCTGACTTGAAGGAAAGAGCTGGTGCATTTTACATGTAGGACAATGAGAGGATTCATTATCTAATCTGTTAAGTCATTTATGGCACCAGTGCATAGATGCTCTCCAATGAGATCAGTGTCCATTGTATTTCTGACATGGATAATTTCTGTATGACTAAATTTTGTATAGAAAATATAGATAAAGCATCTTTAGAGAAACACAGAAACCAAAAATAAGTTGCTTAATATCATTCAGCAAATCATAAGCAAACTTGAGAATGGAACCTACATCTCCTGAGTTCTAGTCCAGTGCATAACTGGTATCCTTCAAGATGTGAAGCTCTTTTTCTCATGTGCTTGTCATCTTTAGTGTAACTTGTGCAAAAATCAGAGAAAAAGGCATAGCTGTTCTTATTTACCTAATTGAAAAAGATCCTGCAAAGTGTGTTACTAACCATGCTGAAACGTTGTACTGAACTACAGTTAATTTTTGATTATTTGTTAGTCTAAACTGTGACTTATGTAGGCCTTTCCTACAGTTTGTTGGCTGCAGTGAAGTGCCTTCTATTATTCATGCACTTACTTTCTACAGTCATCTGATTACAAGCACTTTCTCAGGAGAACGTGCTGTGTGTATATGCTGTAGCCTGATTTGCATATGTTGTGCTCTGTCTGAATCATTTCACAGTCTCATTTCATATCCCTGAATAATCAAATGTTGACATTATATCAAATCATTAGTTTTATTCTATAAGGTAATTCTTATTTACAGTCACAGAATAACGTATTTAAAGACTGTTTAAAGTCCTTGTAACTTGTAGGATTGCTGCCTGGTAATTGGTATGTCATATCAAGAAATTTGACAACCAGTTATGGAACTTATGGAATTATGTTAGTTACAGAAGAAAGGCCAACAAATTTCCTTATTAAAAACAAGAAAACTTCTAGCAGTGACCTCCCTAAACTGAATAATATACACAATTTTAGCATGTATCAATTCTGCCCTGATTTTAGGAAGAACCAGCAATTCTGAATGACTGCATTTCAGGAGATGTGAAAAGAGGAAGCCACTTGACAATATCTGGTTTTGACTATATGAATTCACCATGAACTTGAATTAAAAAAGTTCTCAACTGAAAGTTTCTTCATTCAGTTTGTCTAGACAGACAACAGCAATTGGAAGTAAAGCTTTACTTGTTTCTTGACTTGCAGGAAGCTAAATCACATGAATGCTCTGTGTTCAACTGTTCTCAACAGGAGAGGCAGAGAATTGTAATGAGAAAACTAGTCATTTCAAAATATTTGACATTTGAGTCCTCAAATTTCCTACTGAGCTAAAAACTTACATCTAGTAAGATTTTGCTTCCCTAGTTGAACTCATTGTCCACTGTGATATTTTGACTTATGTTTCTAATTTGTTTCTAATAATGCCAGTCAGGACATATTCCTTGACTTAATCTGTAACTGGACTTACTCCGTTTTGCTCAAAATTCAGGTTTGCCATAGCTTCATTACTGTCTTTTGTCTGCCTCCATCTCCATTGGTGCAATGTAAGCAAATACAGATAGTGTTGGACCTTGCCTGAGCAATGGAATCTGTAGTCAGCTACATTCCAAATGTTGTTTATAGACACTAAAGATGCACACATTTTCATGTACGTATACATATAAATGTGTATATATGTATCTATAAATCATATATATGTGATTTTAAAAATTAGTATAGTTGAAATCTTAGCAGTCTAATTCAAGAATCATTATTAGTCTAGATCTGTTGCAGGAAAAGAAAGAATACTAATGCAGTTAAATTGCTTTGCAAACATTTTCTGTCTTCTCCCCATTCTGGGGGGTTTATGCTCACCCTTCCACTGCTCCTTTGTGTCCCAAGGCCAATAGTTTGATTCTGGTGGGGTAGTTACCATGAGTTGTCATCAGCTGGAGTCCTGTGCCAGGAGGAATAGGATGTTCTTATTGATGGCTCATTCTTCCTCTAGGATCCACCATTTGGGATCATTTTTATACATTTGCTAACACATTTTCCCCCCTTTGCTATTTCTTCATTGGTCTGCAGCTCCATGATACATCTGTTTTGTAATGCATAGTGCATTTTACATGTACTGGATACTATTTCTTTGTTCTCTCAGCTACCTCTAAATCTGGTTTAGTCCAGGTCTGCATTTTGTTGCTGTTTATGGCTGAGTTGTTTATAGCCGCCAGTGCCAAGTGTGTGCCTCATCTCTTACCATGCCATTCCTAATTCCTCTATATCACATCCTGTGTTTTCAGGCACAGCTGTCTTAAGGCCCGTGCTGTCAGACCAGGCCTGTATCTCTTCATACTATATCATTATGCTAGTCTCATAAGTATCTCATTATACATTGAGTAAATGCTTTTTGCAGCTATCTATATAAAACTACGGTTGTTCAAAGATAAATAGCAATAAAACAAATTAGAGATATTGGACTGGTCAGTTAGAGGAATCACAAACACAGCTATTCCAGTTGAAACAAAGATACATTCAGACAGCACAGCTTACAAGCCTCAGGACTGAGGCCTTGCGAATTCAGCACAAAGCTTATGGCCTGTTGTTGACAGTGGTACTGCTGTCTGCAAGATTGCAGCTTCCAGAACTTTTAAAAATGTACTGACTCCTGTTCCTGTAGCCTGTGTGCTGCTCTTAATGCCCTGGCAATATTCCCATGTATCTGAAAAGAAGGAAGATCTTGTTGATGAAGTGTGGTCTCTCTGGTCTGGCTGATATGTGATCAAGCAATATTCATTTAAAGAGGAATAATTTTTCCAAGCTTGCCAAAAATAAATGATATAAAATAATAAAATAAAATTAAATTCAATATATATATTTAGTATAAAATAATTGAAACAGTAAATAGAGATAAAATAATTGAAACAGTAAACAGTCATTGAAATTATGTTTATTCACTTTATTTGGAAAGGTTTTAAAAATTCATTTTAATTAGCAGTATCTGGAATCATGACAATTAATTCTTTACCTTTTCTCAAGCAGGACATGATACCGTGGAATTATACAAGATGATGTATGTTTGCAGAACAGTCATTTTGATGTAGTGGGTCTGACACTCTGACCCACAGCCAATGAGACAGCATACGCCTGAAGGGTTGTGTATCTAATATCAGTTGTGATCCTTTGTAGTCCAAATGCAGCCAATGAAAATAGACCGTGGACAGCAGTGTGCCGAGTAGAAGCAAGACTGACCAATTTTTCATCTGTTAGTGGTGTTGGCATGAATGGTCCTCTTCTGAACACCTGTAGGAGCCACTAGGACCACGGTAAACCCCAGAGACTTTTGTAAAGCTCTACAAGGTAGTCTGATAGTCTTAAATTATGTTGTGCTGGATGGATCATTTCTACAATTAGGTTTTAATTCCAGAGCGTAGGCATTAAATAAATGAGTGAGGTGTAGCATTCTGCAGACAGCTATTTTTAAAGATGTCTTCAATGAGGCCTAAATTAAGGTTGACCTATTTGTCATCTTCTCTTTGAGACAGACATTTACCATGCTCCTTTACACACAGTTTGAATACTGTCTCTGAATAAGAAAGCCTGGCAGTCAATTAGAGCTTTGCCTTGAGTGACCTGCCCACTGACTTTCAGAAAGATTAAATGATGATGAAATAATACTAATTCTTTTAATTGAAAAATAATTATAGAATGGATGGAAAAAGATGTTCCTTACATGAAGGAATAATGGACAATGTCAAACATCGTGTTCCTGAACAGGTTCAGCAGCAGCAAACTAACTTCTCATAGCCTTGTTCTCAGTCAGAAGTGCTGAGAGAGAGGCTGGTGGAAATCATTGGGTACAAACCTTTTTTTAACAATAGGAAATTCACTTTGTGTTCAGGTTTCACTAGGTGACAGTGAGTGTACTTGACAGAGCAGCATTTTGGGACAACTGTTGAAAAAATCCAGTCAATGCAAAGCATGACAATAATGATTGAGCACTGTTCTGCTGAAATCACTATCCATTGTGGAGTATTTGAATATCTGATCAGGCTACCTCCCTTTGCATTGGTGTGTCTAGCACTGAGGTCACACAGAGAAGCTCAGGATATATTGCTATAGAACCTGGGCATCAACAAATTCCTACAAGGGAGGAAGTCTTTCAGCTTTTTATTATCAGTGTAACATAGAAAAACAGCTAATATGGCTGCAAGAGCTCTAGCAAGAGCTAGAGCAGGGAAAAAACACCCAGCACACTGACATTATCCTGGTGAGTACTCAGGGGGGACTTTGTTGAAGCTGCCACTGTAAAGGCATTTTGGTTGCAGACTGTGCCTTGTTGCAGGATGCCAGGAAAATATGTGTAGCTTCTAAGAAATTGAGTTTTCTTAGAGTTATTAGTAGAAAAAATATAGTCTCCACATAACTGAAGCTATGCTCAACCCATCTATTCTTAACTTTTTATCGCCTTCTGTGGCTTGTTTTTGTCAGCCTATGAAGAGATAGTATACTAATATGTAGGGGAGAGATTAATTTCCTCAGGTTATTTTTCAAGATATGTTTGATTTTGTGTATTCCTCTGTAGCTGCACTGTTCTTTTGTATACCTCAGAAAGATCTAGAAGATATTCTTAATTTGTCAGCCAAACATGCTTGGCAACAAGCTGCATCTTTTGTTTAAACTGAAGAGGGGTTTGCCACCTTTTCTGATTGTGTGATTGTTACCCCTACCTTGTCTCATTCCTATTTATCAAGACTGCACATTGTAAAGCTGTTCACTGCTTCAAAGAGACAACCCAATGCATTGCATTCAAATAAACTTAAAAAAAACACCCTGAAAGGTATCTTGAAATATGTTACACCATAATTTGTAAGAGAAAACACAGTGAATTTTGTACTGAATTTCTGTAATCATCACCACAGCACATACTGCTGTTTTTTTCCTAAAGCAAATTATATATATCCTCTTCATTTCAATGTGTTAAGTGCTTGACAGTAATTATTCTATATATTTGCTTCATTGCCAAGTAAAATATTAAGGCTGAAATACCCTTAATGGTAGGGACTAACATCCTGTAGCTTTGACTTATTTGTATGTTTGTAAAAAGCCTTTAGATTTGTTGGTGTTTCAATATTATTTCTTTATATTTGAGGAATGTTCTTGCAATTTTCTTTTTCATTCAGTTTTAGAGGGAGGTGATGATTATTACTATGTGTCACTGGGACAAAGTAGATACAAAAGGCGGGAAGAAGACTATGAATCCTGGTAAATATTTTGAAATTTCGTTATTACATTTGAGAGTTTTGTTTAGATGAGATAAGGCAATTGTATTTTTGTAACATGTTGGAGGACTTTAATAGTAATTTGCATTCCTTCACAACTTCCCATTTAAGGCTCTGAAGTGCTTTATAGACGTTATTTAACTAAAGCTTTAAGCACCCAAACAAGGTAAAGATTAAGATCCTCATTTTACAGATGCAAAAGGTATACAAAGAGAGGAATGCTTAGCAATAGCTTAGCTCTTTTACCCATAGACCAGAACTCTGGTGGAAGGTTTTGTTGAGTGAAATAGCACATATAGATGAGAACAGCAAGTTCTTGAGAATTTGTTTTGAACCCTATTTCACTATGCCCTTGTGGCATAGAAAGTGAATGGTATCCTGGGCTGCACTATAGGGGTTTTGCCAGCAGGTCAAGGAAGTTGATCCTTCGCCTCTGCTCAGCACTAGTGAGGCCATCATTGAGTGCTGTGTCCAGTGCTGGGCTCTCCAGTACAAGAGACAAGTACATAGACATTTTGGAGTGAGCCCAAAAAAGAGAGTCCAACAAAGGGCCCCAAAGATGATGAAAGGACAGGAGCATCTCACAAAGGAGAAAAGGCTGAGGGAGCTGGGGCTGTCCACCTGGAGAAGAGTAGGCTCAGGAGGATCTTATCAAAGTGTATAAACATCTGAAGGGAATGTGCAAAGAGGACAGAGGCAGGCTCTTTTCAGTGGTGCCCAGTGACAGGACTAATGGCAACGGGCACAAAGATGAAAACCTGGAGGCTCTGTCTGAACACATTTTCACTCTGAAGGTGACTGAGCGCTGGCACAGTCCAGAGAGGTTGTGGACTCTCCATTCTTGGAGCTATTCAAAAAGCCTCTGGACATGGTCCTGGGCATTCAGCTCTAGATGACCCTGCTTGAGCAAGGCAGTTGGACCAGATGACTTGCAGATGTCCCTTCCACCCTGTAGTTCTGTGAATTTCCATTATAGCTGATCTGCAAAACCCAGAGAAGTTTAGAACTGGTCTGCAAAAGTCAGTTTTTAATCACTCCTATGGATGTCAGCATTTCCAGTTGTAATCACAAATTATTCTATACACAATAGTCATGAAGGAATATGAGAAAACTCTGCAGGCTGACATTAAGACAGGTTTTTGAATGTGAAAATTCTAACTGCTCCTTTGTGATAGTCTTTCTTGGTGGTACTGACTGCACATGGAATGACTTCTGTTTTTAGTTTTTCAGTGGTAAAAGGGAAATGGTAAAATGCACTGTTGAAAAAAATAAACAAAATATATATATAACTCATGAAATGTGTTATTTAAATAGGATTGTCTAACAACAGTCATTAAATCAGTCTTTTTTTCCTCAATTTGTTATAGTCTAAAAAATTTTCTGTAAAGAATACTAGGAATTTGTAGGAATTTGTAGGAAAAAACCTACAAAAGGTAAAATAAAGGATTCAGGCCTAATTTGTTCTTATACTGCTGATAATGTATTTTTATAAAACTGAAAATAACTGGCAAATAAAGGGGCAAGGAATTGGTAACATTTCAGAGGGCTGAGAGAGAAAGATTGCCCATAACCTGCTAAAGCAATGACAACAGTATGAACGCTTTTCTCATGTTTAATTTTTTTTTTTTTTTAGATAAGGGGATTTAATATTATTTATTAGGAGAAAAATGACAAAGCCGTATCTCTGTATCAAGGATTTTCATTGGATTAGTAACAGCTTTTGTATTAATACTGCTTCCTTTTGTATTGCTTTCATGACTTGTTTTTCTTCTTTTGTGTGTATTTCTTAGAATCTCAGAGACAACATTAGGGCCATTTGGAAACATTCAACTCTAGTGTAGAAATGTACTCTGCAGTGAGTGTTGGATTGTACACAGGAGTGTAGGCTTCCTGTCTTCCATCTGAGCTTCTTGGAAAATGTCATCCATTGGTACACAGTACTACCTAGCTTTTTTTTCTTGATGAATTGTATGTTATTTGATTGGGTTTTCTGTATCCTTGGGATCAGAAAATTCATGTGAAGTATTCTTTTGTTCTTGTTATACAGTGAAACCATATATTTTACATGAGGCCTGGAAAAGGCAAGTAAAATCTATCTCTCTATAGTTTCAATCTCTTTTCTGGAAATTCACAACTACCGTGCCTCACACACACACCTTTCCTTCCTTATTTAGCTGTACTTTGTTCACTCGAGCTTGTTATACCATCATTAGTTTCGGATCTGTATAGTAAAAATCCCTCTGTGTAATTCTTCTTTCTAAATGTTCAGGATGTTGTTTATTCATTTATTTCTTACTTATGGCAGGTATATGTTGCTGATTCAAGAGATGCTTATTTTGTTCTCTGTTAGTTGGAAAGCTGCAGGTGTTCCAAAGTGCCATCAGATGTTCTCAGAAACCTACTGCCAGTCATACTCACTAAAACATCAGAATTTTTATTCACAGAATTTAGGAACATAACAAAGTTTTCTTAGCATGCAGGGAGGCATAAAATACTATCTATGCCTTTTTAGAAATGTATGTTAGGTATAGAAATGCTAACCATCCAATTGTTTTGTATTTTATTTTACTTACTAATACTGACAGCAATGTCTTTGTTTATTTTCTGCAAATTTCTGTTAGGTTTTTAGCCTGTTCCTCAGGTCCAAATTTAATAATGTCTTTTAAACACATTTAGAGTTTTGTTTTTCCTTTTTGTTTCTGGATAGCGTTATTTGCTTCGTGACTGTTAGATTTTTTATTTAATATGCATTAGCCTGAAACATTCCATGAAAAATGTGTGGAACGTGAATTTTAATATATTGCAGAGACTTAATAGGTATTAATAGAGCAATAATACAGTAGCAGACACAGACCAGATTACAGCTTGTAAATTACAGCCAATGTACTGAGGGCAAACACCATTAACAAAACATAATTTGAACATTAAGAGATTGTGTTTGTAATCAGGACATCTGCCAAAACCATATCCAAAGATGTAGAGGTCCTCTAGCACACTTCTTTTGCAGCATGCATTTGTACAACTCAGTGTCTTCATCTATCCAATTGAATTAATTATTCTAAAGTACAGCCAGAAAGATAATTGCTACAGGAATACCAGACACAAATACAACTTAAGTGGAGGTAATGTTTGTAAAATGTGGTCTGCCGACAGCTTTTGATGTAGAACTCTTTATCTACATTAGCTGATAGAATGATTCCTGTGCCATGTGGGGCCTCACAGACAATGAAGAGAATTGGCTAGTTGCTTTGCTACTGCTTTCAGTCTCTTCTTGAAACTACACTGGCTTAAATCAATCACCTAGATAAGAACAGATTTGAACTCAGTGTTGCTTGAAGAGGAGTGTAATCTTCCTAGCTGGAGCTTGAGTGTGGCTGAAAATCAGAAGGGAGAATCATTTGCATTTTGTATTTTGCCAAGGTTTCTGACAGTTTGCTTGTTTTGAGATTTTTGTTAAGCAAAGGATCAGTCCTTCACTGATCCCTGTATGAAATGTTGTCATTTCCCCCATCAGAATCTCCAAACACTCAAGAAAAATCCAAACCCAGGACCCAATTCCATGTTGATAAAGAATTTTGAAAAATTATCCTGGTAAAAGAGTGAAATGCAAGATTATCTCTCTGCATTGGACAAAGTGCCTGAAAAGCGATGAAGAACAGGTAGATGTAATGGACATATAATCTTTTGCACAAGTAGACTTTTGTATGCATTCCGTCCTTGGTTTATCTGATGCAACTGACTTGAATCAGTTCTGTTGATAGATTTTGATATATGATATCTATCAGTGGGGAACAATGTCTTTGAACTCAAAACAAATTGTTTCATGGGAGCTGGAATTTAAGATCATTAACAGATCATAGATGGTAAATGACAGGCACTAATTATATAAATCCATTCTCAAAGAAGTGACTGAGAAAGGACAATTAAAAAGCTATAGACTAGTCATCTAGTTAGAACATCATCACAAGCTCAGCAGCTGTTTCATGCCTAGCTCTGGAAGTCATCAGTGACTTAAAGCATTGATTTTCTTGGCAAACCACTAAAATTCTTGAGTTTACTCTCTATGTGACTCAAATGCTAATAATGTACTGTTTATATGTTTGAATCCTGCCTCTGATCTTGTAACATCTTTCTACAGTGGCTCTTAGGTGCCTCCTGCTCTATTTTCCCTGCCTAATTACATTTTGTTTCTGTTGCTCTCTAACACTGTCCAGTGTAGTGAGCTTGTAATTGTTTTCACCAAAAGTGGGCTGACGGCTCAGCTCTCTTACAAGGGCTCCACGTACTTCTCACAAACCAGGTCTTTCCTACCTTGAGGACTAAAGGGCAGGGCCGTTTCCAAGTTGTGTGATACTGATAGACTTCAGCATTTGAAGCAACTTCCCCTTTTTTCACAATGACCCTTTTAAAACCAGTTTTACATATTTACATTCCACCAAAGAGCCAGCCAGAGCCTTTTGGCCTGAAGTGTTCATACCTCCACATTTTACTTAATTGAGGCATTCACTTAAATCAAGGCATTTAAGTGATCAGATGCCTGATAGTAGTCTTGAGCACTGATAGAAGGGGACAGGAGAGGAAGTGTCATAGTGTTATTTCAGTGTGAGGATGTTTTCTTTGGATGTTCAGCTATATTTTTCCTTTGGTCTCTGTTCAGGCTCCTACCCTAATTTCATGCTATTCAACCAATTCACAAACCCAATTTTTGAAGCTTATATAGAAATCATGACAACTTATCAGTGTGAACCTGTCACTCCAGCTATGCTACAGCTCTGTCTGATTTAGAAAGAGCTTCATTATGCTCTACACACACCATAACCAGGGCAGAAATGCCAGCAGTGCATTGAAGCTGAATGTTTGATTTGGAAGTGACTAGGCACCACGAAAAAAAAAGGAATTCCTATCCTTGAGGGTGCTGGACAATGAGCATCATATTTGATTAAACCTACCTCAACAGGAACTACCCAGGAGAATCAGAGGTGAGAATAACAGATTAGAACAAGGTCTTTTTCTGAGGCCTCTTCTGCCTCCAGTCTCCCTCTTCTGCCTCCAGTCTGTCAGGCTCTATTCATGGACTTCAGTTATCATCCATTAGTCCTTCCCTGTATGCTGGAAGGACCACTATCCTACAGGAAAAAAAATATGTCTTAAATCACTTAAAGGCTTTTGTAGCCCTTTCAGGTTCCTCTGCATTAATATTTGTATGTGAAGGTAACTCATGCAGTAAATCAGGCAACTGTTGATTAAATTAGAGTGACCTGAGAGGAAAAAACCAAAACAGATGCTAAGGAAACATTCTTCAGGGAAGTGTTTTAAATGGCTCAAAATCTTCAAACTGCTGCTGAGCATAGCTGGAAAATGAACTCAGAGTTTCAATTGCCTTAAGGCCCATAGGCAATTACTAGAATAGGCATCTGCATGACATGCTTTTAAACTCTATATGCATTGTAAAAATGTGACAGGGGGGTAGAGGATGGGGTTTACAGGCATACAACAAACCCAAGAGGAATTCCTAACGGAGGAACTGTATGCTGATCTTTGTCTAAACCCACAGGTCACAAAGTGCAGGAGGAGATGTTGGCAATATTTGTTTCACATTAAGAAGGCATCATGTCAGATAAGGCAGGAGAAATTAATATTATTGAAGCAATCAGACCGAGAGTGTTGGTGTCCAATAAAGCACTGCCTAGAATTAAGTGAATTTACTGAGAGCAGTGATGGAAAATGACTACTGCTATTATCCAGGTAAGTTTTTGACTCTGGTAAAAAAAACAAACTCTTGAAAACCTGGAACAAAATCATGGAGTTTAAATGTGAAGTACTGAGGGATCCATTCTTGATCTTAGATGTTGGTGTTCTCCCAAAATTTTAGTAAAGTGATGTTCTTGGTTAATGTAAAATGGTACAAAAGGTCAGTTCAGAAACTATCCTACTTTTGGTAATCTTGTTTGAATGGGTAAAGAACAGAAGAAACATGCCAACTTTTTGTTCTCACTGCCACTAAACAGGTTCCACAGCAGTTTTTTCCTGTCTGTCAGTACAGATCTGATCTGTATTCTTCTCTTTTCCTTCCTGTTTATTCTTACAGGAAGTGTTAGACATCTTCTTTATAACAGAATTGTTGGATTGAGATGGTGCTATCTTTCTAATATTCCTCTGAAGCATTTTTCTTTAGCTACTGGTTGTCTGAATTGAAGCTTGCTGTCTTCATATCTGATTAGTGAATGCTCGTCACTTAAAAAAGCAGAGTAAAATGGAAAGGAGATAAAAGCTTCAAGAGGAATGGTAAAATAGAGACATCTGGATTCTGTTTTCTGATCTTTAACCCATGAGACCATTTCTCAAGCCATGTCATGGAATGTTTAATCAGTGTTTCTAATGTTCATACTGCTTATTTTACAGAAGGTCTTCTATGTGCCTATAGTTATTTTGGAAAAACACTGCTGGATTACTTGCATGTGTGGACACTCTTTAATGCAGAATAGGAGAACCTGATCTCTTTTAGTTCAACGTATCTGTAAAGGCATAGCTTTAGCAATATCCATTTACATAAAAGCAATGAAAAATATTCTATTCTGTAGCTCATTTGCTAGAGAAATTGGTGCAAGACGTATTTTCCCTTCTTTCTTTCTCTATGCCAATAAGATCACTAAAATAATAGAAAATAAGTCTGGAAAGGATTTTGCGATTGTTTATTTGCCTCAAGGTAGGATCAATTAGACTTGATAAACTTCTCACAGGTGCTTGTGTGTAACCAATTATTCTTTTTTACAAGCTTCAAAGGTTGGCCTTTTACCAGTCTCTAAATGAGCAAAAGCTCAGTTTTTCTGAGCCAGAGAAATGATAACCAGATAGACCTGCTACCTGTAATAATTTGTATCCACTCTCTAGCTCTAGTTGAACTCGTGTTGGTAATTCATTGACTAATAGTTTTGATAATTCACTTGACAGCCAGAAGTTATGTTCTATTCTCACTCAGGAAGACTCAGGCTGCTGCATCTTGAGTTACTGAGCTGCTGCTGACTGTTACTGTTTAAAATTTGCAATTATTCTGGATTCTGTTGAAATCCATGAGGTGGTTATGTGACCAAGAAAATCATTTTGTAAAACTTTCCAGGTGCCCCAGCCCAGTCTTTCACAACTGTTAACATTACGAATTTTTCTTGTGGTCTAAGCTGAGATTTCTCATTTTAAAGTCCAGTTTAAATTCCTTATTTATTATCCTCTTTTTTTCAGAATACTGTTACTTTTCTCTTTGCAAAAACCTTTTGTATTCTTGAAATCTCTTTCTGTGTTTTTCTGGGTCATCTGTAGGCTTCCTTTCATTGATTTCTTAGGGAAAAAAAAAGGTACAGAATCTGACTTCCAAATTGTTATATTTTGAATATTAATTAGCCCTTGAAATTGATTTTAACATTAAATAGTTGTGTAAAAAAAAGCCCTCCTTATAAGTCCGTATAGAGATTGTCATGTATGAGGCAGAGACTTAAGTTTCTGACATGCAATTAAAAATCAAGAGAAAATCAGTGCTCATAATCTTCAATGTATGAAGTAGTCTTAGCCTGTCTGTTTCATTCAGCTTACAGCCTAAATGTTGCTTTCAGAGTTGTGATCTCCTGTTAATGACATGGTTGTGTCAACTGTACCTACTATGTTATACCTGGGTGGTGCACTTGACTCTTCTTCTCAGCAGATCATCTGTTTCTAGATAGCCTGACATATAGATATTGTTTAGCTTCACAAGCATCATTTCAACACAGTTGCAGTTAAGTTTGGCTTCATGACTAATTACAGTGGCTACAGCAATATGTTAGTAGGCCTTGCATGTCTTCTTGTGGTGTGGTTGGATTGCTCAGAAAACGTAAGAATGATTCTAGAAACTCGTAAACAAGGTTCAATCTTTCATTAAGGTAAAGATTGTAAAACTATTTTGTATGTGAATTCTAATGCAGGATGGTGTTTGACATGAAAATATGTGTTCAAGCTTTTGTGGTAAACTGGTACATAGTTCTCAGGCAGCTTTTGCAGCTACAGAACCTGTTTAACTGATGGACTGTTGAGTCTAAATCATTTTCAAATTGCTTAGGTCATAGTCATTTCAGTGAAAAAGAGCGTTAACATATGATCAGTGCTTTCCGCAACCCAGCAATGTGAATGAACATCAAAGCTCAGGAAACTAAAAGCCTATGAAAAGCAAGATGAAATGCAATGTGCCATGTTAAATATTTGAGAACTCTTATGTCAAATGATTATTGATGAAATAATAAGTTCAGAGCTAAGTTCAGAGCCAGAATTCATCACATGAAATCAGTTTTGAGTAGTCACGGGAAAATATCTTGCTGTCGCAAGGTTAAACTAGAGCTATGGTTGATATAGGGAGTGGTCTACAGGTTTAAACACTGATGAAATAAGAATTAACAAAGGTATACAAAAAATAAAGACCTCTGTGTTTAGTTGAGAAAACATACTGAAAATTACCTAAGCAGCAAGAATGGGAAAATAATTAGATATTACAGGGAACGGCATAGGCCAGGGAACAGATTGTCAGTACAGGAGCTTGAAATAAATGATAGGTGAGAAATGGAAAAATCAGTCAGAGGAAAAAGAACAAGGTAAGGCAGAGTAAATGGAAATGTTACAAAAAGCAATGGCATGAAACATGGCATGGGATTGTGAACTGAGGTACTGGATCATATATGATCAATATATATTCGTTGCACTACATAATCAATGTATGCACACAAGATATAACTTATTTTTACTATTTACTGTACTTCAATCAAGTCTAAGAAGGTTGGTCTTTTTGGTTGTTTGTTGTTTGTTTGGGGTTTTTAAAATTTGTTTTGGTGATCTAGAACACACCAACAAGCAATTAAACTTTAAAATTTTTACTTCGGATCAGAAAATTTTTCACTTGTGTTAGAATATGTTATGTACTCTAGAATATGAAGTCATGTGGGTTCTGTTTGTGTAGATCCTCAGAGGTGTCACAACCCAAGCCCAAGAGGACTAGATTACATGTGGTTTGAAGGGAATTCTGTTTCTTTTACAGTTTTTGCTGATTCCTTGGAGGGAAGTTAGATTTATTGGTCTTACCTATGGCAATCTTCCAGAAATTGTCATCAGATTTCCAATCCTCCATTCTTCAGATTATATGTCTGATTTAAGTGAGGGTTTACAGCTCCTGGTTAATAGCACAATTCCTTTAGAACTCTTCAGGGATATCTGTTTTTTGGGCATTTTTTTACATACTTCTACTGATTTGTTCTGAAAGGCCAAGTGCCAGGTCCTGCACTTTGGCCACAACAAAGCCAAAGTCTGTAGCAGCGCTACAGACTGGGCACAGAGTGGCTGGAGAGCAACCAGGCAGAAAGGGACCTGGGAGTTTGGATTGACAGGAAGCTGAACATGAGCCAGCAGTGTGCCCAGGTGGCCAAGAAGGCCAATGGCATCATGGCCTGTATCAGGAACAGTGTGGCCAACAGGACCAGGGAAGTGATTCTTCCCCTGGACTCACTGCTGGTGGTGAGGCCACACCTGGAGTACTGTGTCCAGTTCTGGGCCCCTCAGTTCAGAAAGGACATTGAGGTGCTGGAGCAGCTCCAGAGAAAAGCAACAAGGCTGGTGAAGGGACTCGAGCACAATTCCTATGAGGAGAGGCTGAGGGATCTGGGGTTGTTTAGCCTGGAGAATAGGAGGCTCAGGGGAGACTCATCACTCTCTACAACTCCCTGAAAGGAGGTTGTAGCCAGGTAGGGGTTGGTCTCTTCTCTGAGGCAGCTATCAGTAAGGCAAGAGGGCACAGTCTTAAGCTCTGCCAGGGGAGTTTTAGGTTGGATATAAGGAAGAAATTCTTTACAGAAGGGTTAATCAGGCATTGGAATGGGCTGGCCGTGGAAGTGGTAGATTCTCTGTCCCTGGAGGTTTTTAAGATGAGACTGGATGTGGCACTTAATACCATGGTCTAGTAACCACGACGGTAGCAGACCAAGGGTTGGTCTTGATGATCTCAGAGGTCCCTTCCAACCCAGCTGATTCTATGATTCTATTATTCTATGATTCTTTACTACTGGCTCTTCAGTTTGAGACACCTCCTCCTAGCTGCCCCTTCAAAGCACTGTGTGGGTGAAGAAGCTTAACTAAGCTCCTCCATAGCAAACATCAGTGCAAAGCATTCTTTCATCTGTACCCCTACAAGTGTGCTTCTTTACATCCCTATGACCTGAAATTCTCCTGTTTCTCACACATTTTAGAAAGATGTTGTTAGCCAGTAGAAGGTTGCAGCTGTTCTATCATGTTCTATACTTCTAATGTGCCAATCCTAAATGCTGGGGTTTGGCATGGATGTGAATTGCTGTCTTTGAGATTGTCTTTCTTTAATAGTCATGGTCACTATGTCAGTATCACTTTGATACAAATCCAGTAATGTACTCAGGAAACAATCAAGGGTTGCCTCTTCTCTTCTGGATGTTAGTTGTTCCAAGGAAATGTAGTTTAAATGGTGTAAAATTGCTTCTTATGTGATATTGTGAAATTTACTCAGTACGTAGGAAGATGAAACTGCTCCATAATTAGTCTTTTGCACTTGCACTCTTATTCCCAGCCATTCCTCTGGATACTTAAGAATATAATTATCATTATAATAATAAACAACAACAAAAATAATAACAATCCTTTTCAATTTGGGCATGGAAAATTTGCTCTGTATGGACTCAATGCTCCTTATTGGCATTGTTACTTTTTGTGTCCTATTTGACTCTCTGCTTTCTTTATTATGTAAATGCTCATTCAGAGATGTCCCTACTAGGTCATTCCTGTATAATTAGTACACCTTCAGTATTATGATGAAGACTATACTTTTCACCAAACTTTTGAGATATCTTATTATCACATACAGCCAAGCATTTCAGACCATCACCTCATTTTTAGGCTCTTACAAAGTATTTGGAAGGGTGATCTTGAGCTGATCATCTGTTTTTGTAGACCTGCCATAACAAGTTTTATTTATTTGTTGACACTGTAATTCACTGTTTCCTCTTAGACTTTCATGAACTTCTATGTTAAACTTTATTTGAAAATTTAATCTCTAGTTTAATTACTTAATCCTTTGAATATCTCTTACATCTTGTTGCTCCCCTTAACACTTGTTGTTTTTTTTAAAGTCTTAACTGTAAAAACTATTCTGTATTGATTTTAATTTCAGATGTGAAAAAATTATTTCTATTGTACAGAGATATTTTTTTTTATACTCTCTATCTATCCAAGCTTTCCCAAGTCATAATAAATTAAACCTTCTGTGTCCATTACCATTTTCTGAACTATGCCTTGAACTAACTCAACAGGACCTCTCCTCTTTGTCTGGTCCTAGTCAAGCCACAAGAAGCACTTCAGAAAGTTGCTATCACAGAGATTGAAGCCTTGAACTGTCTCATAGTAGCTATGCTTCTCCATCCGGAGCAGCTCTTTCTATTGTTTTCTCCCCTGACTGGAGTTCCTGTTACATCCAAGCTTCCCGCATTGGTTTACTTATTTTTAGCCTGTGCCTGTATACTCTTAGCATAATATACATGGACAGAAAAGCTTGTGGTAGGCTGTTTTCCACTTATGAATTTCATGTAAAAGGGATATTTTGCTGGCTGCCCATCTTGGTATGTAAGCCAATAATGGAGATACCATCCCTTGATTTGATTGTTGTAATAATTCCTTGATTACATGTTTGTCCCTGTCTAGGTCAGTTGCAAAGTAAGTGAATGTAGTTCACCAGGAAGATAGTAACATATGGATGTTACTCTCCATAGATGGTAAGTGGATAGATAGAAAGATCAAGAAAATCCTTGGATGAGTGTGGGAAAGAATTAGAAGATTGTAACAACTGAGCTCTGATACCCAGGAGTCAACTGGCAGTAGAGAGTCAAGCCAAGCAGGCAAGCTCAGGTTCAGGGGGCATCTTAGCACAAATGAAATGGTTTTTTATGGCTGCTTTAGTGAAACTTTCATTAAAGTCCTGGCAACAGCCCAAAGTCAGTCTGTATTGAAGAGATTGAAGTGTGATTGAAAAAAATAATCCTTATGCAACAACTGACTCAGTGCAGACGAAGGAGTGTGTGTTTTTCACTTGTGTGTAAAAGAAAGAAGGGGAAAAATCTCTCATCTTTTGCATATCCAGGAAAAACATTCAGGATATCATTGTCTTGTTGCTTGTGTGGAATTTCATTTGCAGTGCTGCCTCAGAAGGCCTCTGTATAGTAAAAACACTCTTAAGCAGTTTAGGATTGCTTTCCTGAAATCATAAACTCTGAATCTGCAAGTTTTGTTTGCCAGGAGGCAATCAATGCATGGGCAGTTTAAATCCCTCTGCCACATGGTGTTTGTATTTGCTGATGTGCTTCAGACAAGCATTTTCTTGCATTCCGAGGTCTGTGCAATAGAGATAAGCCTGACTTCACTCTCCTGAACAAGCTTGAAAGGGCACTTTTTCAGCAGGAAGGAAGGGATGGTTCTAAATTGTAATCCAGATTGCATCTCAGTCTGGAAGCTTGAACCTATCTCTGTTTTACATGCACTGACCCTCACAAGAGCTGAAAAGATTTATGTTTCTTCGGGACAAATAAGGTCAATGGTTCATTTGCCTGGCATTTCTTTTGAGAGCCCCTGACCATAACAGGCATTTGTAGTTCCCTCACAGTTAAAGCTTCACTTGCATGTCTGACCTTTTTGACCACTGTCAGAACATCACTGCCATTTGTCAGTGCCTCTGATGCTTTGTTTCTGAATATTTTGTTGTGAACTGGTTATTGAACTTCTGCTGCTGCCAAGAGATGTGTAGTCCTGAAACTGGTGACACAGACAGATGTCTGTCACCTGTGCACTGAGGAAACATCAAGCCTAGAAGGCCATGAGGGATCAAGGTGCTTAACTGAGCTGTGACAGCCACGTAGTGTGATGGTGGTGGCCCTGTGCTCTGGCTGGCACAAGCAAAACCCTGAAAGTGAGACACAATCTTTGTACTGCCTTGAGACTTTGGGCACTTGAGTTTCATTTCTTTGCCTGTCCTTTCATTATTGCTATTAACATAAAGCAATATCATTAACATGGTTTAAATTTCTTGAGTGCACATGGCATCAACTTGCCAAGATCCACAAGTAACTTTTATAGCAACAGCTAACGTCTTCATTTTAGAAATCTGAAGAACTACAAGTGAAATTAATCGTGGCATAGCCTTCTAAATTTGATATAATTTAATATTAATCAGATTTAATAAACAAGAGGGTGGTTCAAGGCATTGCTAGTAGGATACAGAATCTTCAAGCCCCAATGTGAAAGTCAGTGCTACTTACAGATTAGTGAGGTGGTTTCTGTGAATTGAATCTGGCAATATCGTTGCAATGTCTCTGGCCATATCTAGAGTGGATATCTTCTGCAGTTCACTCCACTAAGTCTTCATTATTCAGAGATTGGCATGAAAACCTTGCATGAAAATCAGGGCATAAGGTGGGAAGGTGCACCCAGCTGTGTAGTGAAACAACTGAAATACTGAACCTCAGAGCTTGGAAGCACTTGCAGGTTGTGTAGGTTGATCTGTGACTGTAGATATACCACCTCCAAATTAGCTCAGGAGGTGGTTGCAAGAATGGTTGCATTGACATGTCATCTTCACTGCTCATCAGAGTTTGTAGAGCCCTGGGCAGATGGGAATTTCTTAGAAATTTTTGCAGTTCTCTGTGGGTGAAAGGGGGTTCCCTTGGGTATCAGCTTAACAACTTCTGCAGATATTCCAACAGTTTGAGAAATAACCAAGAATAGTATGGACAAAGATAGCAAAGGAGTGAAAAATAAGGTTCTTGTCAGTGAATGTATTTTTACTACTTTGGATTCTACAGGTATTGTTACTTCAGCTGTCACCACAGTATCTAAATAACTTCCAGCATTATGTTAACATGTGAATAATCTCAGTCAGGAGTATATTTTCCTCCTTTCATATTCTTTTCATCCTGAGACTGGAGCATATATTTCTATAAGGAAAAAAATGGAAATAAAATTTGTGTAAAAGTATACCTAATTTTTTTCTTTTGTATCATTATCTATGCATATATGTATAGATAGAAAATACTATCTCTCTCTATATATATTATATATACTATATATTATATGTTAATATTTTATATATACTTATATCTTGCCTTTTTGGAGCCAATGATGAGGAGATTCTGCAGACTTCAAGATGGAGATGCCATTTGAGGTAGTGATCAAATGCAATGGAAAATTTAATATATGAAGCAAAGACAGCTCAGGAGCAAATATCTTGTTATCTTCATGACCGGTATCCCAACTGAGGTTGAAGGCTGGATATTTGTTGAAAGAAAGACTTTTGAAGAGTACAGAAGGATTACAGCTTTGCATTGATCTTATACCTAAGCCAGTGAAAAAGAGGTGTTCTCTAAGTATGGCAGAATAGCCATGAAGTATGTTTTCCACATCATTCTCCTAGGGAAACTGGTTGCTCATGACTTGGGTGGATGCACTCCTAGCTGTGTAAAAGCTGGCTGGCTGGCTCGCTGAGCCTCAAGAGCGATGGTGAATGGAATTACATCCAGTTGGCAGCCCGTCATAGGTGTTGTTCCCCGGGGATCAGTATTTGGGCCAGTTCTATTTGATATCTTTATCAGTTGGATAATGGATGAAGGGATCAAGTGCACCCCCAGGCAGTTTGCAGACAACAACAACTTTGGCCAGGACTGTTGATCTGCTAGAAGGTAGGAAGGTTCTACAGAGAGATTTGGACAGGCTGGATCAATGGGCTGAGGCAAACTGTATGATGCTCAATAAGGTCAAGTTCTGGGTCCTGCACTTGGGTCACAACAACTCCATGCAGTGCTACAGGCTGGAGGAGTGTCTGGAAAGCTGCCTGGTGGCAAAGGACTTTGGGGTTGTCATAGGTTTACTTATTCTAAAAATCCAGCAGAAATTTTCCTTTCCCCTGTCCCACTGTAAGAGAAGGCGATTGAACGAGGAGGGAGAAGAGATAATTAACTATACAAAGAACTAGACGGCAGACCTGCATTCCCGGCTAATAACCCATCTAAAAAAACTGCAGGGAGGGGGGAGGAGTTTTTCTCCTCCTCTCCTTACAAAACAGGAAACACTTCACTTTGTGCCTTAATGGGGGAAGGTGTGTTGGAAAAGCTCGGAGGCCATTTTGCTCTCAACCTGGTCATCCGTCTGTTCTCTGGCCTCAGTTTGTCTACGGTTTGCTCTGTTGCCAGCTGAATCTGCTCAGATTTCATCGTAGAGTTTGTGCTCACCGACGAACAAAGGGGGAGTCCTGTCTACAGCCAGCCACAGACAGCGTGAGTTTTTAGTGGGAAAGAAACTGCCTTTCTTACCCCTTTCTTCCCCTTCTGCCCTTGGTTGGGGTGAGATCTTCATTTTGGCTTCTCCCGTGATCCGGGGCCCCCATGTGGCGACTGCCAGAGCCCAACAGCGCCACCTGCCGACCAACACCGAGCACTGCAGGCTCTGCTCCTCCAGTGATCCAACAGTGCTCCTACCAGCTGTGATTGGAACCGCGCTAGAGGACAGAGAAGTATCAGACTGTTTCCTTTTTGAAGGGGACTTTTTGGGTACAAGATTATTGCTTAGTTGTTTTTGTGTTCTGTTACTGTTTTTGCCATTATACATATATCCTTTAATAAAGGGTTGTTATTTCTTCCTTTTTCCATACTTGATTGGAGCCTCTTAATTTCAGATTTACAATTGCTAAGAGAGAAGAGTTTGGTCTACCTCATAACTCATCCTCCTTAGCAAAACACTCCAGTCTCTTTAAACTGAGACAGGGGTGCTGGTGGACAGCCAGCTGAACATGAGCCAGCAGTGTGCCCAGGAGGCCAAAAAGGCCAATGGCATCCTGACCTGTATCAGAAATAGTGTCACCAACAGGACCGGGGAAGTGATTGTACCCCTGTACTTGGCACTGGTGAGGCTACACCTCAAGTCCTATGTCCACTTCTGGGCTCCTCACTGCAAGAAAGGCATTGAGGTGCTGGAGTGTGTCCAGAGAAGGGCAACAGAGCTGGTGAAGGGCCTGGAGCAAAAGTCTTATGAGGAGCAGCTGAGGGAGCTGGGATTGTTTAGCCTGGAGAAGAGTAGGCTCAAGGGAACCTTTTTGCTCTCTACAACTACCTGAAAGGAGATTGTAGGAGGTGGGGGTCAGTCTCTTCTCCCTCATAAAAAGTGACAAGATGAGAAGAAGTAGCCCCAGGTTGTTCCAGGGGAGGTTTAGATTGGATATTGGGAAAAATTTCTTCACTGGAAGGGTTGCCAAGCATTGGAACAGGCTGCCCAGGGAAGTGTTTGAGTCGCTACCGCTGGAGGTATTTAAATGACATATAGATGTGACACTTAGGGACATGATTTAGTGGTGGACTTTGCAGTGCTGGGTTGATGGTTGGACTCGATGGTCTTAGACATCTTTTCCAATCTAAACAATTCTATGGTTCAATGATTCTGTTATGTACATGAATACTTTCTTCATGGATGTCTGTTTACAATATGAATGAAAAAAAATTCTGTGAGTTTGCAGTATATGTGTGCTTGTCTGTCTGTGCCTAACATAGGCAAAATTAGAAAAACACTCAAAACTTCAAGAATTGGAAAATGGCCAAGTAGGATGGGCAAATATATCAACTTCCTGCCTTGTGGTGGGGAGATCTCTAAAATCATGCAGTTTCCTAGAAGACCTCCCCGTCTTCAGTATCTGTATGTAGTCTTCTCCTATATGCTGTATTTCATACAGAAAAATAGAAAGAGTACCCAGTGTAACAGTAATCCAATCCCAGTTATCTCCAATTCTTCTTCTACAAACTCCAGTTGTAGAAGACTGCCAGGCATGGATCAGAAGGGCATAAATCAAACTCTGCTTTTATTTTTCCTTTCCTAAAATCCTCTTTCAAAGAAATCAGAATTGTATTTAAGACATGAAAGAACATTTCTCTTCTTTGCTGATGCCCTACTCTGTTAGCAAAAACATACAGTAAGTACAGGCATATGGGTGAATTTGCACAGCTAACACCTTTGAAAAGATGTTGGGTTGTTTCCCAATGTTTGTTCTCTTCTACAGTTAAACTTTAAATAAATGAGTTTTTATCTCATCTCTCTTTTGGGCTCTTTAGAAAGTATGAAAGAATTGATTTTTGTATGATCTGTTCCCCAGCAGTCTGATAGGTTCAGCTACCAAAGTCAAAGTTTAGTCACTGTCTCAAACTTAAGTCACCCATTAAGGTAGAATGTATAGAATTGCCCAGTTTCACAGTTTGATGTAGGTCTTACCTTGCTTGTTTACTTTGTCCATCTAGACCTTCTTGTGGAACAAAACCTGAAAATATGAAGCAAATAGAAGGATAAATTAGAAAATCTTGTGTTTATTTTTAATACAAAACATTTTTAAGCAAAAAAATGCAACATTGCTGAAGGGCCTGATTCATTGGCTTTGCGTACTTCAGGAGTGTCAAACTGAATGTAGGTTCAAATACTTCACTTGAAAACTTTAATTTAACTGTAACAGAGAGATGGCCAAGCTGGTTCTTTACCTGCATCTGGCCTTTATCACATAAACACAAGAAGGCTGACATGGAGTTCTTGGAATAAAATTTGGGTTGTGGCTGTGGAAGTAGGGAATGTAACATAGGCTGTGAAAATATTATTTCCAAGCTGTCCAAGAAAGTCACCCTTTGGGTCTGAGATGCTTGGATGTGTCTTGTGGATTTTTTTTGCTTAACGTTCGAAGAATCTGACACATACTTGAAAGAGGAGAAAGACTGATCATCTCTTGTCAGAAAATATGTTTTCCCCATGTTGTTTAATTTCTCATTTTGATAATGCATAATCTTACTGCTTCAATTTTCATTTTGCTGACTTTTCTGTCCCTGTATACACCTACTTCTCAGGGTAAGCTGGAAGCTGCTTCCGTCAATAGTCTGCAAGCTTTGTTTTTTGTTTAGGAAGAGGCCAAAGGTAATGATGATTCTGCTGTGGTTAAAAGCTGGTTTGCAGGGAGATGAGAAACTTCAGTCTCCAATGAATTATCAGCTCAGTTTTTGTTCAGATGTCTGCTCCACTTGTCTGTCTCCTGGAGAAGAGCAGACAGGCAAAATGAGCAAAATCTTGACTCCATTTTCTAGAAGGAATCAGAAGAAGGTGCAGAAAAATCCCAGCAGCTCTACTCTCTTGTGCCTCTCCTGCCTCGTGTCACCCTGCAATAACATAGCTGTTCAGTCCCTTTTGACAATGCTAAGTCTTAAAAGAGAAGAGTATGGATCACAAGCCAGGAACTGAAAGTATGACACTGGGGAATAAAAGTGGTGGTCAGGCTCTATTTTCCTCAAAATTGCTTGGAAAGGGAACAAGGCTCTCTAGAGAAGGCTGAAAGTAGGCAAATATCACTCCTATCTTCAAGAAAGAAAATTTGGAGAACTATAGGCTGATCAGTGTCATCCTGATCCCTGAGAGCATGAGGGCAGGAATAATCCTGCAAATAATTTCCAGACGCTTGAAAGACAAGAAGGTGATTAGGAAAGTAAGTATGGATTTATAAAGGGCAAATCATACCTGACCCAATCTGATAGTCTTCTATGATGACCTGACTGGCTTGGATGAGGGGAAAGCAGTGCTGTAGTTTTTCTTGACTTTAGCAAGGCTTTTGACACTGTTTTCCCTAGCATCCTTAAGACAAAATGATGATGTATGGCCTAGATAAATGAACAGAGAAGTGGATTGAACACTGACTGTACCAATGGGCCTAGAGGGCATCTGTGACACAAAGTCCAGCTGGAAGCTGGTCACTAGTGGAGTTTCCTAAGGGTCAATATTGGGTCCAGAACTGTTTAAAACTTCACTAATGACCTGAAGTATGAGACAAAGTACACCGTCAGGAAATTTGCAGGTGATAGACCAGATGGATGTGTTCCTATTCAGAAGAAATTCAACAGGCTGGGGAAATGGACTGACAGGAACCTCGTGAAGTTCAACAAAGGTAAAAGCAAAGTCCTGCGTCTGGAGATGGATGCACCAGTTGTGGTGGGGGCTGATCAGCTGAAAAACAACTTTGCAGGAAAGCACTTGGGGGTCCTGGTGGATACAAAGTTGAATATGAACCAGCAATATGCCCTTGCAGCAAAGGAGGCCAGCAGAAACCTGAGCTGCATTAGGAGGAGTTTTCCGAGCAGGTCAAGGGAGGTGATTCTTCCCCATATTCAGCACTGGTGAGATGCATCTGCAGTGACGGGTCCAGTTCTGGGCTCCCCTATCCAAGAGACATGGACATACTGGGACAAGACCAGCAAAGGGCTACAAAGATGATTAAGGGACAGGAACACCTCTGCTATGACGAAAGGCTGAGAGAGCTGGGACTGTTCAGTCTGGAGAAAAGAAGGCTTGGGAGGATTTTTTCCATATGCAGAAATACTGGGTTGGAAGGGAGGAGAACACGTGAGTAAGAAAGATGGAGCCAGACTTTTCTCAGTGGTGGCAGGCAAAAGGCATGAGACAATGGGCAATAATTCAAATGCAGGGAATTCTACTTAAACCTAAGGAGGAAAAAAAGTTTATGATTAAGTGAATACTGGAACAGGTTGCCCAGAGGGGCTATGTAGTCTCCATCCTTTGAGATAGTCAGAACTCAGCCAAACAACCTGTGCAACATGTTCTAGTTGACTGTGTTGACCTAGATGATGTCTGTAGGTGGTTTCATCCAACCTCTACCCTTGTGTGATCCTGCCAATCAATATGTGGACTCATCTGTTCCAATTGTCAAAGAGAAGTCTGAAAATCCCATACAAAAACATCTTGCTGTTTCAATGTCAGTGATATTTTTTGTGTGAGGGTATTTTTTTATATTTTTTTAACCTTTGGGGTTGTCACTAAAAACTAAATATAGACGTGCTTTCATGATGAAGCCTGGCAAGTTAGAAATGGTTTCTTCTTTTCTTCAAAGATAAATAAAGATAGAACCTTACCAACTGTTTAGCTGGCTACTGAGACTCCTTAGCTGCTGGGAATGTCTGTGCACAGGAAAACTTTTCACTTGGGAGACCCATTAAATACCTGAACCTCTAGCATATTTAGACCCTGTTGAATATACCTAAAGAAAATAAAAGCCCTCACCATACCTGTACAAGATAGGAGTGTAAGCAGGCTATTAACTTGTTGGAAATAGATCCTAGTATCAGCTTTTGACAGTTTTCACAAAATCTCCATGTTGCTGGTTTCCTATGAAAAAAGTCTAGAGAATGACCTAGAATCTGCCCCTAGATGGCCATATCAACTGCACTAAATACACATCTGATGAGTCTGTTTCAGAAAGGATGTAGCAAATAAGATTGGAGTCCAGAGGATCTGAAGGGAAAAAACAGGGAGACTAACACCTCCCTTTGTTTTTTTTCAGCTCCTGTATTTCTAGCTGTGGGTCATTATCGAGAAGCCAACTAATAACTTCCTAGGTCAATAGTGGTGCTCAACAGAGCAACGTCTTCCCCCTTGTCTTCGTCCAATATCCTAGCAGACAGATGTATGTCAGCATCTGTGCTGGTCTCAAATATTCCAGACACTGCTGGACACAAAAGATAAAAAAATCAGTTGAGAGCAATTGTCTGACTGTTGAATAGCTTTCCTCCAAAGTGAGGCTGAATGGGCTGGAAAAGTCATGGTGGAAAGGGGAATGTAGAGGTTAATAAAATAATTTCTGTTGTGGGTTTGGTGGATTGGAAGCAATTACTTATGGCTGCTCATAAGAGGAAGCACTGGGGACATGAGCTGAATTCCCTCCACCTCACCTTCCCCCTTGCCCACAAAGAAAGGAAGAAAGTCCTCTAGTGAAATTGTGGCTGTTATTGTCACAGGAGTGCAACAGTGGTGAGAACTAAAGCAGGCTCTGAAAGAGTTGAGATGTGGAGCAGGAGGAGCAGCTGCCTTTCAGTCTTGATGGTCTGGATGATACCTGTGGCAGAGAAAACTTACCAGCACAGATGTTATGAGGTGCCCCATGCAAAGATTACCTCTAAGCATACAGTCCAGTCTATATTTAGAGAGAGGATACTGGGATAGAGAGTCCTTTGGCTTCACCTAGTTAGGCTGTGCTTCTGTACTCATGCAGAACGGTATAGCAGATCTCAGAACCTCGGAGCTGTCATTCCCAGAAGATAGCTAAATCTTGCTCTTATTTACGCATTTTGGCAGTATAAGCACAATTTCCATTGAATTAAACACAAATCAACACTTGTCCATGAGAAGATATTTTAAAACCTCTTAATGCAATTAGAATTGTATTAACGTTGTAAAATCCATTGCCAGGACACAGGAGCTGAAGAAAGTGCCAGTAGCAGGAGCAGGTTGTGATAGTGGTGACATGCAACATCTTTTCTTCCTGCTGTCATTCTTTGTGTCCCTAAGTACTGGCATCTCAATTATTTAGTGTCACATGACAAATACTGGTCTGTTATGTTATAACTATTGTAAGAAACTGTGAAGGTAAGGTTTGAAGTCTTCATTATAACAAAAATGATTAGGCATGCTTTCTGTATTTTTGCTTGCAGTATTTTTTGTCTTGAACAGTGTCTGTCATCTTTCCTTTTGGTGATAATATCTTGGTATGGTTAGGCATTGAAACCCACTGATTATAGGAAATGATGTGGAAAACTCCTAGATACATGCTAGTCTCCATTTCACTATAAATAATGAGTAATCAGGAAGCTGAAATATATTTGTCTTGTTGGATTTTTTTTTTGCCTCTTTTAGAGTCCATTTCATTTATTTCTGATTAATGTTTCTAAGTTGGGAGCCATGAATAAGTCAAGAAGAAAGATCATAACTGGAGGGATGCCATGCTGTCTGAAGGTAATTTGTCTACTCTTGTTTATGGGTTATGACTAGTAATGGCATTCTTAGTTATCTTTTACACTTGAACAGACAACTTAATTAATTCACATACAAAATTTTGGATCCAAGTAAGTGGTGGGTATCTCATAAAACCCCCTTGCTTTTAGTGTTTTCTGAGGCACTTTCTCATTTCAGAGCATGATATAGCCATGATCTGAGGCAATGTCCCATTTAGAAAAGCATAAACCTGTACACAGTTATTCTGCTCTCAGGGACCTCACTTAAACTTTAGGCTATACAGATCAATGGGGTTAAGAGTCTGTATCTTCTTTGATTCGCCAGAGAGATGATATTGCCTGCCTACAGATATACCAAGGCTTTTTGATCGTATTCTCACCCTTTAAAACCCCACTGTTTCTCAGGTTCTTTCTCTCCTAATGCATAGTCCTTAACATACAAACTCAGACTTCATTTACATAGTCCACCCAAAGACCTTTGTGCTCTCCTTTCTAACCCGTCACTCTTTATCCAGCTGTCATTAAATTAAATTTACATACACTCCATCATTCATAGCTCCTTAACTTGCAGCACGTGTATTCAGCAGCAGATGGAAGCAGGAAGAAAAATTGCCTCTGCTGCCAGGTTTCATTTCCCAAGGTAGAGAGAGGTTATAGATCAGGAAGGAATAAGGACACTTAACAGGAAAATGCACACAAACTTTGTTGTTAAAAACTGAAAACATAAATATTCCATATACCACAAAACTCCTAGTTTCTGCTTCAGTTCTGGATGCATTTTGCTCCACAACTACTGCCTTTCGTCATTCCTTTGGAATGGCAGTAGCTGAAAACTTCCTTATCCAGTCCCCTCTGGATTCCTAATGGTGAAATAGCTTCTTTGTGGTGGAGAGCCTCCCCTGACATAGCACTGAGTTCACTGGCTTATGTGATGACAACTCGACTACCACACAGGTATTTGGTGCCTGGGCTGCTTAAAGAGTCCTGCTTCCTGACATTCACTTACAATCCTGTACAGCTCCACTGTTGTGTCGGCACAACTGATCACACAGCTGACTGAAAAACAGTTTTAGGGCTGGATCCTTTCCCTCCCCTGGTTCTCTGACAGACCTTGTTATCAGTGGTGTCAGTGGCACAGGGATGCGACAAGGGCGGCCTCTGTGGGGAAGCTCTGTTTAGCCAACAACGCTGCTGGAGATATAGGTTAACCTGGTGTGGCAGTTTGAGCCACGTTAGAAATCTAAAAATCCAATTTTCAGGCTTCTCCACCCCTCCCACAATTATCCCAACACTACTGAAGAGAAACTTTCAGGCCAGAGGCTTCTATAGGGGAAGGGGAAGTATATACATTTATTTACACAAATAAATACTATACAAGCTAAAGACAACTATATATATATTACATTTCTATCAACCAGTCCTTTCAAGCCCCTCCTTTAAGTTTAATCCAGGAAAGAGCCTTTTCAAGGCTGGAAAGTAACCAGTCCCTCTGTGGGAGTGTTCTGGGCCTGAACGCTCCCCCCTCACCAAGTTCCAGTTGTTTGTTACAGTCTCTCCTCCTCATGAAGTCCAGGAAGATAGCTCTGAGTCCTTGCTCTCCTGCTGCTGTGTGATCTCTCTCTCTCATACCTTGGTTCGTAAGCTGCTGCAGTGTGGTTCTGCTTATCAAGTGTCCACGTCCTGGCATGTGGATTTCTCCTCAGGTTTTTGATTGTCCTGCATGGCAGAGACATCCTCCGGGCCCCTTCTCCCTCTCTCTGGGCGGGGTCCGTCTCCAATTTTGCTTGGGACTCTTTCTCCCGAGCGCCGGGCCTACTTCCACAGCCCGTCCACTTGGCTCAGTTTCAATGCTGAGCCTCTCCTCCACTTACAGTGGAGGGACAGAAAGCCCCCCTCCACAGCTTAGCTGTAGAAAAGGAGGGGGGAGAAGGCTTGGCTACAAAAGCCAGCCTCTCTCCTCTTACCTCAAGTTAGATTCAGGTGCTCACGTGAGTCTCTTCCCTCACTGCACACACTCAAAATGCTGCCTCTAACTCTGCTCTGGGCTAGGCAGAGCTGGGGGTGCTGCAGGGCTCCCCTCTCCCCACTGGAGGGGAGAGAGAGGGAGCCCAGCCACCCCCTGGCCTTCCACACCTACACGCAGCAGACACCAACAGGAGAACTCTCGCCAACAGCTTCCGGTGGGCTGTGTATATATGATTTTGAGCAGAAGCGAACAACATGAGCGGTGATTGGCTCTTCAGGGAACACTGCCCTGGCACCCAATCACCTGAGTCCCCCTCTTCTCGAGGGGGGGGGCCAATCTCAAACCATGACATCTGGCCTTTAATAAGTAGGAATAGTGCAAAGGAGAGCATTGTCAGTACACAGAACACTGAGAGCTGAAAAGTCTTTTGGCAGAAGGAGAGTGACATTGGCAGTTTGAGCTGTGCATGCATATATATGTATATATGTTAAGAAACAGAGAATTTAGAAGTGTAGAACATGGAAGACCTACACTGCCAATGGATTTTGTGGTTTCCTTCAAAGCCAGGTATGGGATCCTGTCAACCCATGTGTACTGTTTTCCCAGTATAGTTGACTGCTTCAGTACCTGGCTAGAGTAAGAGCTACACATATGTGAATGCTTGTAGAAACTGTGTTTATGAATGTCCAAATCGTGACAGGATTTAATGAATGAAGATATGTCACACTAAAATATAGGCATATAGTGACATAAGATTGTGGGACCAAGAGGAGTGTTACCTCTCATTTAGCCAAGAAGTTGCTAGCAAGCCAGTCAAGTACAGAAAATAGTGACTGGACCCTTAAAGTACCATTTCCTTTTTCTTCCTTACTTTTAATCCTCCTCTTGTTATCTGTTGAGTAAGACAGAATCAAATAAATTTGATCAGCACCCAGAAAGAGGGTGGAATATTGATGGAGCTGGAGAACCTCAAAAGGGAGGTTGGCTGAAAAAAATTGTTAAGGTTAGCATGCTTCAACAGGAAGATGGTTTGATATGAGTCAGGAGTGCAAATAGTCAACCTTTCAGATATGATCTGAATAGTGGAGGCATGAACAGGCTTTTCTTTAGTTTATTCACTTGTGTTTTTTATAAATATTTGAAACTAGGTTGTTTCTTTTGTAGATTGGAAATAAATGCTTTATGCATTTCACTTTACCTTGCTTTGACCTGATAGTGATTTTAAGGCAACAAGATATTTCTCATCCACAGGTGAGGTTAATCTTTAAGTCAAAGCTCTGAGATGTCTGAACAAACACCCAGCTCCCTTCCATCTCACTCCAGGGTCAGGTACCCACCAGCAGCTAGAGTAGATCGGCACAGAACCACGTGAGCCTGTTGAAGGGCTGACACTGGAAAAGCTGGGGTGGGGAGAAGTGTCATCTAGAGAGGGTGTATAACTAAGAAGGCTCCCCAGCTAGCCACAGGTCAGCAAAGAGCGCATCCAAATCCCTTCTTTGAGAAATGTGAAACTCTGTGTTGTATCACTACCTCCCAGGCACCCATCCCACTATTCTAACAGGTGTGCCAGTGCAGAGCAATGCCAGGAGATTTCTCTTGCTAATGGGGGTGAAAATGGAGGTAATGCTGTACAGCAGAGCAGAGCTAGCAGCTGGAATGAGTCAGAGCAGTCAGTTTTAGCCTCCTAGGACAAATAAGAGTGCTTAGTTCTTCCTTCCCTAATGCCTTCCTTTGCTGACTTAATGTCTTCAGCACCTGATAAAGTATGTAGAGAATTAAATTATTTCTCACTCTTGCACATTGGGGCATTTCAAGAGGAAGCCATTATCGCAGGTACATATTTGCAATTTGCAGTTTTGCTGTCCCCAATGTCTTGAAGTTAGGGGTAGAGGCGTTCATCACGTACCTGTAACATCCCCAGTGAATGAGCAAGAAGATAGAGGATTTGCTGAGAGGACACTGAGAAAAAACAAGGAGTATTTCCAAGTGTTAGAAGAGAGCTTTACCAGGTGCTAAATTCAGTGACCCAGGAAGTTGATTTTGGGGAAGTCAGCAGTGTTTGCTGAAAGAGTCCTTCTGTAGTTGAAGTTCCAGAAAGTTGCCGCAGGATTTGATCTAATAATAGATCCCAGATGATGGTTATGGTAGAAACCTAATTTCCAGCTGCCCTGCCTTGTCTATAAATTAGGACATTAGCCTGCTACTCACAATTTCCTCTTGCCATTTGTAAGTAGCACGGAACAACAGGGTCTAATGTAATATGATATGGAAAGTTTTGAAGTAGATTTTAATGGAAAATGGAAAATGAAATGATGGTCCTGTGTGTAAGGGTTGTAATAAGAAGAAATGTATTCTTCTTACCTAATGAATTTACTGGGAAATATATTGCCAATTATGCTCAACTCTTTCTGCATAAAGTCACCAACTAACAGACGTGGTTATTTAAAGAGCTGCCAGTGCAGGGCAGATGGGAAGAAAGGAGTGGAAATGCAAAGGCACTTCTGAGGCTGGCAGATGCATTAAAAAGCAGAAATAAGGAGAAATGGCTGTTACTGACAAGGACAGACTGACTGCTAGAGAAACCATGTTTCGAATATCATCTTTACATAGGCGATTCTCCAGAGGTTTCTGGCAGGTGCTTCATGCCCTCAGTTAGCATTTCACTGACATGGGAAAGGTAGAAAGATATTTGAGACTCTAGTATTCTGTTGTCAGGATCCTTCACATCAAAACCTTGGGAAAAAACGAGGTTGGATTTCACTTTGTTTCTTTTCAAACTGTTTCTGAATCTTGCGCGTGTCTGTCTCTGCAAGATGAGATGAACCAGACATTTATTCTGCAGAAATAATTTCTGTAGTCCCTCAGCTGACCCTGAGATGAGCTCAGTTGGTTGGAGCATGGTGCTAATAACACCAGTTAGGTGGGCTGTGGGTTTGTTCCCTGTATAGGCCATTCACTTAAGAGTTGGACTTGATGGTCCTTATGGGTCCCTTCCAACATAGAATATTCTGTGATTCTATGAAAACAGCACTGCATGAAGTTTTCCTGGAAATTAATCTGCATAGTATCTTGAAAAATAGAATTATCTCCAGTAACTCTCACCCTGCAACAAATGAACTGAGCTTATATGAAGTATATTAACAGGGGGCAAAAGGGAGTGCTCATTCCACTCTTTATTGTCCCTCTATTGCACTAACTCTCCATTAAAACTGTGTTATTAATCTCATGAGAATTTTGCTGATAAAGCATAGGTTTCTGAACCAAGTAAATGCATATTTGGTCCTGAATCCTTAGCCCATGTTAATTCTCTATGTATTACATTACTGGGCTTTTTTTTTTTTTTGGCGTAAACAGTAAGTTAGATGGATTAGGCAGGCTTTGGCCTAACTAAATTGTTGGCCAGGGCATTAAGCACAACATGAAAAATCAGCCACAAAAATCAATCACAAGGATTGGATCACAGAAGTGGATATGGTTGATCTAGTTTTACTTGCTGAGTGGCATTTCCAGGATAAAAAGAGAACATTATTGTTTAAAGATGCCATAATGAAGTTTCTGCAGCTTGAAAATGAAGCAACCCTTAATGTTATAAGTAGGCACTGTGGCATTCAGTAACATAAAGAAGTCTTCAGTAAAATAAAAAAGGTCTTTTACCTTTAGGCTTACAGCTAGAATCAGCATTGTTGGATTACTGTGTGGATGCAACTTTCATATACAAGCAGCAAAGGGCTTTGACTCAACTTTAAGTTTCATGGGCCTTTTCACAGAGAAAACTGTGATCCTTTAATGACTTTGTTACTTCTCTGGAAATGGTCTGAGCTTTTTCTAAAATTCTTCTCCTGCTCTACCTGTTTTTTTAAAACTTATTCACCTCAATCTAACTCAGTCCTTGGGACCCACAAGTGTTTGACAACTGTCTGCCATCGTAGGAAGTAGGCCTTTACCTGAATGAGTTTGAAATTATTTTGTGTAATACTTGGGAAATAAAAGTTTATTTTAATACAATGTGCTGACATGCAGAAAAAATAGTTCACTTGCTTCAGTTATGTAGGAGGTCTCAGGTTGAATAACTCACTTCAAAAACTGCACTCAGGTTGCTTTTCAAAGTCTCCTTTTTCAAAGATTTCATGACTGTGAGACATTTATTTATTTCTGCTTGATTCATTCCAACTCTGAGTGGCAAGCCTTGTCTGGATGAAAAATACAAGCATTTGGCCACGGCTGGGAGTCTTTTTTCTAACTCATGAATAGCTTGGCAGCATTACCAATTTAGCTATCGCCTGCTTCTATGCCTGTCTGTGAAGGACTGTTTTCCAGGGGGATTGTCTGATAAAGCACACATATGTGTGTCTGATACACACAAACATGTGTAAGTGCATTCAAGATCCCAGAAACACCACAACCCACAGCAGAGCGCTGTGCAGAAAATCCAGGTCAGGCACTGGAAACTTTACAATATAGTCATGTCAGTGAATTGCAGCACTTGGGCTAATAAACCACATCCCTGAGCAGGTCTCTGTAGTGTAGGAGCAGCACAGCTTTGATCTTCCACTTCCTTTTCTAAACCTGGAGGTGGATCTCTTGTGGATTTTGTTTGGACAGGTGAAACTGCCCCACGCACCGCAGCACTGGGCTGCTTCTCCAGAGGTGTGGGCTAAGTTGGGAACTACATGCAGACACTGGTTTCATATCTCCTAGATGCTTCTTCTCCTAAGGCCTCCTGTTTAAGAAGGAAGGATATGAGCAGATCGGCTTCCAGAAATGCTGATAAGAAGTTGTTCTCATTAACTTTGATGGGAATAGTCCTGCAAAGAAGCTGTTTTTGACTAGTGCCTTCTAGATGCTAGCAGTCCCCATATATTCCTTACTGCAGAGATATGCCAGGTTTGATTAATTCTGCTAGGATAGTACAGGCCAGGATGCAGTAGAAGTAGCATGTGTGTATATGTCAAATTGCTAATGACAGCTCTGCCTACACTTCATATTGAAACAGTTCCAAGATGTGTCAGAAAGAAGAGGTATATAGTTATTGACAGTGAAGAAAGCAATGTGAAATTTAAGCAGCCATCATCAGAGCTTGCATCTAAAAAAGAGAATAAGATTACTGTGAGACTAGTTAATGAGTTGAGAGTCATGAATTTGAACTAATATCTGGCTTGATTGGATCCTTGCAATGCCCTCTCAATCTGCAGATGAAAAAAGGGAAATAGTTTAGCTTTCACTATGGCAGTGCAAACAGATGAGACATTGATTAGAGACCCCTTAGTTAAAAAAAAAAGATGAGAAGATGGACCCAAATACAAAAAACGTATACATCTCCTCAGAGTCATCTCAATAACGTAGAGTTATTGCAAGGTTTCCAAATGATTCACAGTGCCTGAAGTACCATGTTTTCATGTTCTAGTTCTCTATATCTTGGAGATTTGAGTTTTCTTTTCTGTTTTAGCTAAGGAGATATTAATCCAGAAGTTTCTGGGTAGTCTGTTTCTATGAACTAAACTTTCTTTAAAGCTTTACAACAGCAAAAAAACCCCATTCTTCAGTATTCTCCCATATCTGGCCATTTCAGAATGGGAAATATACCACCTCCATCAGACCAGTCCCTGCTCTGCCTTGAAGGACTGAAAAATCCCCAAGTCACAGGAAACTGAACCTAAGGAGAAATGCCAGGCGATAGAAGATGAAAAGCGATTGAAGTGTCTTACATATGCACATTACGGTCTCTGTGGGGACGCATTTGCTGTCCTTTGAAGTCCTCCATATGGACTGTTGAAAATGTCACAGCCTGCAATTTAGCTCACTAAGAAATACAAGATGTTTTCTTCCTTCTCTCCTGTAGATCTTTCTATCACCTGCCATCTTCTTCAGCCACTTCTAGAAACTGCAAAATTAGGAATGACAAAACACGCAAAAATGAATCATAGGTAGAAGTGACAGCTCAGAAATATCAAAATGTGCTGTAGGTGGGACTTGATTTAAAATGGAACATGAAAAAAAGAGCAGGAATTCTTTGGAAAAAAAAAGTAATATGCAGAGAGTGGAAATCTGAAGCCTCTGAAAATCCTAGTAAGAAAAGAAATGGCAAAAAATCAACACAGCTAAGAGAATACAGCAGAGATCTATGTAATTAAACAGCTAGATGTGTTAGAATTTGGTGATCCAATTTGCTCCTAGACATTAGCTTCTGTTGAAGTCAGACCTTTCCAGATGTCTGGTTATTTCTACCTCTTTAAGTCTAGGATCAATTACTTTGGTTCACGTTTGTTTCCACTGTAAAGGTTTACGTGCCTTTGATGACTTAGCATTCACAAGAAAAGACAGAATGATGTTTTGTTTATATTGTTGCTATTTAAAACAGCTGAGTCAGCTGTTTTTAATATAACTTTACAAGGTTCTCTTTACATTCTTTAAGACTAAAATGTGTTTTTTTTCCTTAACAATGCCTGCAATCACTTACAGTGAAGTCTGTGAGCCAAAGCAATCTGATAAATGATGAAAATTGAATCTACTATTGTGAGCATTGAATCTGCTATAGTATCAAGGCCTTAATGCTTGTCTAACTGCTTCTTTAAATGTAAACATGGAACTACAGGAACTACCTATGTATGGTCACAGCGCAGCTGGCATTCAAAGTATCCCTCTGGGGCATGCAGTACCACAATTGTGTTTATTTCTCCATCTTTAGGAAACACTCTCAGACCTCATTTTGCTGAAATGAAAACTTTGAAATCTTCCCCATAATAAAGCAGGGCTTCATTTGTATCTTACAGGTGTTTAGACTGCAATCTTCTGCATAGCTGTGACCAAAAACCAACCTCTTTGTTTGTTTTCTTCATGAAAGAGGTGTTTCATAAGAGGGACAGCTCCTGCCCCAAAGAGCTTGTGGTTTGCACCTAGGCCTAAGATTGCTGAAGGATGCCACTAACAGGTAAGAAGGATTAACAAAGTAGTAGTGGCACGGCTGTGGGTTCTGGAGTACATAGCAGCCTTGAGCCTACGCCTCTGGGGAGAAACTACAATGGAAACCACAAAATTACTTGGAGATAAATGTGCTTCTACACACCTTTTCATGATCCTAGGACAATGGTAAGCTCTGGCACACTGTACCTTTTACCTTTAATTCTGTTATGTCAGATAATGCCTTCAAAATATCTGTAATATGTAAAATCTCTGGGGCCTTTGGGCCTTTATGATTTCCTTGTCACCCTTGTGCCATTTGGACAAGTATTGCAGAAAAGTGATGAGGGAGGTTCTTGAGTCTGAAGAAATTGATTGAAATCTTTGATTTCAAAGAGCTTTATGTCAGGGCAACACAGCTGAAGTCAGTTCTTCAGTTCTGGAGAGCCTGGAGCCAGGGAAGAAGAATTAGGTAAATATTTTGAAGAATTTTCTCATCTATATGACTTTATAAGTCAATTTTCTCCTCTTTTTTGATTTTAGAGATTCTAGAGAATAGGCAGCCTTGGGCTGTTCTGAGGCAAGACTTCTCTAAAAGCATCTGCGCTCTCATGCTGGTTCTGAGAAACATCAGGGCAGGCTTCAAGAAACACTGTAAGGGAATACCAAAGCTTCCAGGGAAAACACAGATCTTTTCCAGATGAGTTGGAGCTACCTCGTGGAACTTGAGCTGAAACCCAGTGTAATTTTATGCTCCTGGACTGGTCTGAATGTGCATTCCCTTTGACTGCAGACCAGCACACTAATGCTAGGAACAGCATTCTCGTTCTGTAAGGAGGGAAGGGGAGTTGTTTGCAAAGGGGTTTTAAAGCGTGATGGGTTTCTTGCAAGTGTGAAACGATGTAATGACTAAAATACTAGTCACGTACCATTCTGTTTTAAAATATGTTTTTCCTCTTGCAAGGAAGGAGGAAGTTGAAAAGTTGAAAAGTTGAAAACACTATGTGTTTTTATTATGTTTCTTCTTCATATGCACTGTATTGGCTTTTATCCCCTGAAGTATTAAAAAACAATATTTTGAAAACCACTTCAGAGAAATCAAAGAGCACCCCAAATACTCACAAACACGCACAGTTATGCTGTATATATATAATGTTACATATGGCCTAACTCCTGAATTTGCAGCCTAATCCTCTCCTGTTCTGGGCACATGAAATCTCTAAAAGCAAATTACTCAGCACTAGCAGAAGAAATGGACTCTGCCCGTGGTTTCTGCCAAAACCCCTATGCCTCACACAATATCATCCATATGGCTCAGACAGGATGAGATCCCTCCAAGGGATTAAACACTATCCCAGCAATTCTTCCCCTCCACTTTATCCAAAAACTGCACGAGCACAACTGTCCCTTTGGCAAAGTCAGAGGTGACAACAGGCAAGAAGGGTGAGGGACAGCTCTCACAAGAGGTGACAGATCTCAAATGAAGCCAAAGAGATAAACTAGGGGAATGGTCAGAGGCACAGATATTTGGACAGGATGTTAGAATATCTATGTGGGTTGTTAAGAAATGCACATGGTGAGAAATATTTTGTGAGCCATTTCTTCAACATGGGCTGCTCATGTTGTACAAGCAGAAGCATTCCCCTTGTGAGTACCACCACAGGCAACTGCTCAGAAACCTTGGAAGCACTGAACCTGCATGTGCAATAAGACTCTATGAAAGCAATGAGAAAAGAAATGAACAGGTCATGAAAAATACAGAGACTACCAGTAATATATGATGAAGAAGATAAGTGACCTCCTGGCTATTCTTGGCCATAATCTTCAGTTCTTTGTCTCTGCTCAGGGTTATAAAGCTATAATGCTCTTACTTCTTTTTGTCACAGTCCTCACAGACAGGTGAGAGGGATCACTGGGGTGGGTTTCCCTGCGGCTTCCATGAGTCTCATAACCAGCTGATACTCTTGTGTGACTGGTGTGTATCTCCTGGTCTGCCCTTGCCCCAGTGCTGGTTCTCATTCTGCCATTAGGCTTGGTCTGGTCACCCAGCTCCTCATCCTAGCCCAGTCTTTGTGGTTTAGCTCTAGGCACGTGAATGAGATGCAGTGCTACCTACCCTACACTGAAAGGGCTGTGCTGACCTCCTTCATGTTGGCAATGGCAGTCTTTGCAGGTCCTACCAAAAGAAACTCTCTGTAGGTCTATATACTATGTAGTTCTCTCTTTAAACCCTCCACAGGCCTTAGTCACATCTCGGAGAGATTTCAAATTAAAGTAGAACAATTAACAAAACCTAACAGGCAGATAGGAGCTACGCTGCTATCTCTTTTCTTCTTCCCTTTGTCTTTCTTCCCTCTGTAATTATTCACAAGACTATCCAACCCAAAACCTGAAAGAAAAGACATCCCTGAGAGGTTATGGCCTGAGAGACTGTTTTATTTGACGCTGTAATTTCCCTTTGGTCACCTCACATTTGTTACAACCTCTGCAAAATAGTATATTGAAGCAATGATAAGGTGATAGGGACACCACAGGCTTTGTGTGTAGGAGGCTGTAAAGAGATTAGTGTTAGTGATTGGCTGTATAATGCAAACTAGATGCATACATGCGAGTATGGCTATTCCTCTAAAGGAAATATTTGCAATCTTTCCATAACTCATGTTTTCTGCAAACTGTGAAGCGAAAGGTGTTAGTGTTAATTCTGCTTGAATGTCAAAGCTTTTTCTTGTGGAAAATGTCCCTCTCCTTCCATATTTCCTGCAGCACTTCACTGTCTGAAGTTGAGAAGGACTTTCATGCTAAGATGTGAGAGTATCTGGCCCTCTGTTGTAGTTGCAGCTGGTGACTGGCATCTCCCCCCTTCTCCGAGGAGGGCTTGTGCATGTCTTCTTCAGAGGCTCTTACTGACTGTATGAAGGGAGGGCAAAGCTATCCCTTGCTCACCCCGGCACAGCCTGAGCACAAAGCTCGTGGTTAAGAAATGGTATTGTAACAGAACTAGTCAGTAAACTCTGGGGAGATTTTAAAGACTATCTGATGGATTAATTGACTGAGTTTTTTGGTTGTTCTTCCATTCATGCAAAATGAATGGACAAAAAAGACTGTATTTTGGCTAAGAAGAATATTGCGATAGATTATCTAAAAGGGCTAGCCCTTGTAGCTTTCTTTACAGAAGCTGCTGCAGCATCTTCTTTCCTGGAAGTGCTGCCTTCCACAGGTAGCACAAGTGTTTGTGCTTTCAAAGCTTTATCCAAAAAAGTCAGCTGTGTTGCTGTAGCACTGTTTTGGCAAGCATGCCTCAAATACCTGCATCTTCAAAGACCAGGGACATAGAAGAAACACTGTGTGGGTGGATAGCCAGTATTGACTTCCTCAGTCCTGCCTGCCTTTCCTAAAATGGTCTCTGAAGTGATTTTTTTCCAGAAAGTACATGATTGTAGTTAAGAGAGAAAAATGAGCTGTTAATCAGAAACAAACCATTTGCTCTAACAACTCAGATACACCTGGGGCAGAGATTACCATGTGTGATACATCCATATTAAACAGCATATGGGCAGGCTTTTCTTTTCATGGTTGTCTTTATCATTAAAAATTAGTATCATTCTTGCACAGATGGCTTCAGCCCAAGCAGAGTCTGAATGACTCAGTTGTCCACTACATCCTCAATTACATTTGGTGCTAAAGAGGAAAGGTGCTTTGTTTCAATCTGCAAACAGGATATGCTGAGTACTTTTTGTGCCCTTTCTTTGGACCTGCTCATATAAAATAAAAATGCCAGTGATTAATATACTGAAACAACTGCTTTATAAAGGACACTACCCACTGATTTCAGAGGCTTCCCTTCCTTTCCTCAGTGTTCCAGATTCACAGAGCAAATAGCTGTGTCTACATGAAGTTTCTTCAAGGTATTGTTATGATGTGAAATTACATCTGTAACTCCAGGCAGTTGTATGTCCTCATGTATATTTGCTCTGGTTGACCCACCAGGCCTTTCAGGCACATAAGTCAATTTAATTCTGTTGACTTCAGGGCCTTATCAGGTCACATACTAACCTGTTTTAGCAGTAGCCTGTGCTTTGTCTTATATTCTGTTTAGGTCTCACTGTGGGTTAATACCATCTGAGGATTTACAAAAGCAAATGTTAAAGGCAAACAGCACTATTGTTACACGAGCCTCTGACAATGAGGTAAGGATAAAATTAGAGATCAGTGAGAACTGTTATTTCCTTGGGCATTTTATGCATTCATACATACCCCTAACCTCACCTCCAAAAGCTACAGCCAGGTCTCAATCGTAATGCAATACTTCCATGTATAAGGATTCCTTTGGTAAACTTCAAGATAATATAATCTTGCAGAGAACAGATGTAAATTCACCAAAGTGATTAGCAGAGAATTCTTTCAGTGCAAAGGAAGATAATAGTTGAACAAGTTATGGATTACTTGAAAAGGGAGGGAGATAATAGGTAAAATTCCTCCAGTTTTATATTAGGTGGGCTGAAAACTGCAGTAGTTCAGGAGCTAGTTTATGGACAAGCTGCTACTATAAAGTTGGCAACTTCCATGGGAGTGGCATGGCAGAAAACCAAAAATAGAACAACCTTAGATAGTGACTTTTTATATACTGCTACACATCTACTGGAAATCTTAGAAATGCATTGCATTTCCAGGAATCCCATTCCAATCATCACTGAATTTACCATAATGTTCTGGGAACACTTTCCTGAGAAAAAAATTTCAGATGTCTGTAGGAGTAAAGCATCAGAGTGCAGTAGCTGAGAGATCTATGCTAAGAAGCCACAGCACACCACTGTTGGTATGCTAGAAACACTAACATACAAGGAAGAGCAGACTTAAATTGGGAGCAGGATTCCTTCAGCAAAATTTGACCTCATTCAAGTTATGAAAGTTCTGTAGGTCTAATCAGACTCATTTTCTCTGACCTATCATTCTAATGCGCACAAACATGCGCACACACACCCCACTCTCCTTGCCCTTAACTTAAATTATCCTTAAAAAATTAAGACTCTTCCTTATTCTGAATATGGAAGACTGTAAGCTCTTTGAAGAAATGAGACACAATATTTAAATAAGGAGTTTAGCTGAAACCCCAGTTTTATTTCAGAAGAATAAGTTTATAAACAGTTTTCAGTTCTCTTAGATCTGGCTTCAACACAGAGATTGTTTCTGGCCCATGTTAATTTGATGAGAGCCCTATCTCCAACTCACACTAATTGCATCTCTGCTAAGGTGGCTTCAGTGATTTCTGGGAGATATCTTCTAAATAGCATCTGACAGAACAAATACTATTAAATATGAGTAAGAGCACTGGAATCTGGGTGTGTATCAAGGTGAGAATCTTGACTGAAAGCCCTTGAAAATGAATTAGTCTTTCACAGTCTTTTTCTGTGTCACCACTGGTCATTTTCTACTAGCTGTGCTTCCTATCTCTGTTGTTGTACATGTTCCTCGTGCTGCCTTACCCTGCAGATTTACCATTCTTTGTCTTTGACTCCTTGTCCCAACACCTTTTCCTTATCAAGGAAATGATGAGATGTTGAAGAGACTCAGTTTATCTACTCTCAAGACATTCAGGGAGAGCTGGATCACACTGAAACATCTCAAAAAAATGCATCTCTAACTGAGCCATTTACTACAATTCTGATTTGAGGTGCCCTGATCTCTACTGTGGCTGCCAGAAACTAATTTTATTGAGACAGGAGCAAATGAGACACCTGTAACCTGACAACATTCAGAGAAGTACAATTGATTTCCATAAGAAAGCCTGATACTCCAGCATTGAAGGCTCATGTTCAAAGAAGCTTAAAATCTTCCTCAACTGCACTTAGATTAAAGGAAAACAATTGGTGTGATGGATAGCTTATTTCCTGGAGAGCCAAACTAAGGAGCAGTGCTCATTTGGCACAGTGCATTTCAAAGTGGCTTCATTCACTGAAAGCTTAGGATTCATCCCCTCATTCCATAGGGCAGGGGATATGAATATATTAAGACCAGTTGAATGACTGTGCTGGGTCAAATGGCAAACACTTGTGACACTTCCTCCTACATGTCTCTCAGGCCCCAAATATTTCCACTTCAGGGACTTCCTGATTTTTCATTATATGTGTAATTCTCACTATATTTCTTTTTCATGAACATGTGCAGTTTCACTTTGAACCTATGTCAATTTTTAGCACCCTTAAGTAGTTTAGCAACAAGTTCTCCAGTCTGCTGTTTACTATGTGAATAATCAAAATATTTTGTTTGTATTGGACCTGGTTCATGTTATCTTTGTTTGATGCTCTTCAGTTCTTGTACTAAAAGACACTGAACATCAATTCCTATCCATCCATGACACTCTTATTTTGTAATTGTATGCCACATCATCCCCACTTATCCCTTTTCCAGACTGCAGTGCTTAGACTTAATATGAATAGGCTTTCATGTCCTTGATCATCCATCCTTCTTGCCTTTCTGTCAACTTTCTCAAAGTCTGAAGTAACAAACTATGGATTTATACAGTCACAGAATAGCATTACATTTTGTTCTGCATTCATTTTCTAATAATGCCAAACATTTGAGTTCCTTTGTTGTCTGCTGTGGGGTATTGAACTTCTGTTTCAATGGAGCCACTTACAAGAGCCTCGGGACTTCCTGAGGGGGTGAAAGCCAGTTTAAAGCCCATCATTCTTTGTGTGAAGTCAGGATTATTTTACCCATGTGCCTCACTTTGCATTTAGCTGTACCAAACATCTTCTGTCATTTTATTACACATTTTATTCTGTTTCTCAGTCTTGCTCTAAGACTTCATACAGTCAGCCTGCAGGCTGACTTATAAAGGTGGTGTTGCCAACAAGTTTTCTTGTTCCACTATTCAGCCATTTCCAGGTTTTCTTATGAGTATGTTGCACAGTAGAGGTGTCAGCACAGACCCCTGAAAAATTCCTCTTAATTCTTCCCTCCATTGAAAGAACTGATCATTTGTTCTCTTTTCTGTCTTATAACCATGCATGAAATTCCCTCTAAGAGCTGCATTTGGTGAGGGTCTTTCTCAAAGCCTTCTGGAATGAAAAATAGACTGTATTATCAGATAACTCTGCCCCATATATAAGCTTGTTGACGTCACAAAAAATAAAGCAGGATTATGACCTTTTATATAAAGTTTCTATGACTCTATCAGTGTGGATTATTTATGGTGCAGTGCTTACGCAATTGCCTGCTAACCCTTCATAGCTTCTATTTGTTTGTCCAATATGGACATCAGTCTGATGTTCCTGTAATTCTCCACTGGGACCTCTGCATCACATATGTTATCCTCCAGTTCTAAGTACCCAGACTGTTTTAAGTGAAAGGTTACACAGTTCCCCAGCAATTCAGCTATTTCATCCTTGAATTGCTTTAAAACTCTTGAGTGATTACCATCTGGTCTTGGCAGTGTATTACTGTTCTTTATATCATTTTTCCCAAACTCCTTCTGGAGTCACTTCAGTATATGTAATGACCTGAACTAACCCGTGAGTCTCTCTTTACTCCTGGGTAGGCCAGGGTGTAGAGCAGCTGAGTGACTAATGCATTTCTGAAAGCAGAGATCTTGCTGCTGGTGTTTGGTTTGGGCTGGGCTATGGTTTGATTATGTTGCATCGGTTAGCCAGTAATTGCATGTGTAAAGGTACTCTGTAAAGGAATGTAATAGTGTAGTAGTGAGAAGGTCATTTTTCATCATTAATTGTCAGGGTGGCTGTGCTTGGAACACTGGCTGCATTGTTCAGGGACAAAGTGCCACGAAGCCAGGAGTACCTGCACTGAGGTAGCCCACCCAGTTACCCCTCTAGCATCTGGTGTCTGGCTACAAAACCAGTTATTCCGTGGAAGTAGAGACATTAGTAAGCATTGCAGGAGCAGGGTTAAGGAGCAGGAGTTGCATTGTGTGTGTTGGTGGGTCCCAAGGAGTGAGCCCAGGAAAAGTATTTCCTTCTTACAGCCTAACTACAGCCTCTGGAGAGCTTGTAGCTGAAAGTAGAACACACAGGATGAGGGCTGCCTGGAACAGCAAGGCATCACATACAGCTCTTTACGAGAGCAATTACAAGTGGCTTTCCTTATACTTAGAAGTACTTAGAAATACCAAGAATTTCTTAAGGCAAGGACAACTTTATTTTGTGTTACACTTGTCTCAGTTTAGGCTGAGTCCTTGCATTGCAGCAGTGGGCGTTGCATTTGGCTGGGTCGGGGGTTGAATTTGTGTATTGGCACCAGTTTCATTCTGTGTCTGCACCAGGTGCTTCCACGGTTTCTTCTGCCTCCAGCTCAGGGGAATGAGGAAAGGCTGCAGAGAAGGGATGTTGTGGAGCAGTGGGGGCTGCCTATGCTTCCCTGGAGGTCGGAGTGGCCTGAGGAAATCTGCTTGCCAGCTGATTTTACCTGGCTCAGCGGAGTCAACCTACATGACATCCAGGCCCCATTTTCCTTCTCTTTGCTTTCTAAAAAAGAAGAACATTTGAGTCAGTTCATACTGTTCCTTCAAGCTTCATTTTTCTCACTGTCTCCATAGTGAAAAGGTTATAAACTTTCTCCTGTGAGCTTTCAGCTCCATGTTGCTTCTGGCTCTGTAAGTTGCATATGTAGAAGGCACTAAAAGCATTGAAAACAAATCCCTGGATGTATAATTCTATAATTTATCATGTTAAGCCCTGAGAGAGCATCTTCTCTATCTGAACGAGAGCAGAGTACTGTGAGCTAAGACTTTTTGGGTCAAGAAATAATAGTGGCTACTGATAGATGACTTGCTTGAGTGAGTTTTCATTGTCAAGCTAAAACATAACAGTTAAGATAAGGCTTAATAACAGGTGTTTTTTTCCTTTAATAACACATTACACTGAACTGATCTCTTGATGGTCCACTAGTCTCATCAACCCACAGCTGATTTCATGTCTTAATGAGAGCTGCTGAACAAGTGGGCTGTGTTCTGGATTGTACCGAAGTGTGTTTGCACTCTTGCAACCCCTGTAATTAAAAAAAAAATCTGTTTGAGGTGTAGCATTATCTTAAGAAAACCAACCCTCTCCTGCGGTACATAGTTAATAGTAGAAGGAGCAGTGAAAAATAGCATGAAATTGCAGGAAGATTTATGTTAGACTTAGAGGCTAAAGGAGGGGAAGAGAGGGAGAGAGAGAATAAGATTTTAGAGAAGTGGAAAAATCATGGTGAGAAATGACAGTAAGTTTGTTTAGAGGTCAGACCTGTTTCCCTACCTTCAGCCACTTGAGGGGTAGATGCATAATCTACAATGCTCTGCCATTCTGGTTCATGGGAAAAATGTGTTTTCTACTCCCAAGATAGAATGGAATGCCCCGTTAGAGATGTTTATGTTCTGTGTGGACTGTGGAGGAAAGCTAGGCCAATGGCTTGGATGGCTAGATTTAGCAAAGATGAACTCCAGACCTCATCTAGTCTTGAGTAAGGCTTTTGAGGTTCGATTTTCTTAGAAGCAGCCATGCAATTCAACATGTGGCAGTATGTGTCTGACATGCCACCAACTTCAAGGTACATTTTTCTTCTTGCAATTAATGTAAGTCATTAAGTTATTGTCCGTGAAGATTTTGCAAAGCTCTGTTATTGACTTTGAATCTTTCCCTAATTCCAGCTTTGATGTCTTGGAATAGCTGGGAGGACACTTGCTAATAAGTCAGCAGTTGTGCCTGCAGACACTGAATTCCACCTGGTGTGCTGGATCCTTTTGTGACTCAAAAACTGTCTCTCTTACTTTAATTTCAGTCAAACTTTCCCCGTTACAGAAAACATAATGATATCTGAGTTGTAGGTGTGTTGCAAATATTAAAGAATTAATGCTTCAAAAATGCTATAGAAAAGGTAGAAATGCCTTAGAAAAGTGTTGTCATTTTCTATATTGTTTTCATTTTTAAAGATCTTTCCACCACATTAATTAAATCAACTAATTAAACTAATCCTGTAGTGTAATTTGCAATCACCTAATAGATCTCCTTTGATTTGGATCTCACAGATTTTTTTATTTTGCTCTTTTCTTTGTCTTGCTCTCTTGACAAACTATAACACAGCACCAGTTTAGCACACACTGGCTTTTCTTAGGAGTCTCTGTGTTGGGAGTGGACACAATAATCTATAATAAGTATTTCCAAGCTCTTCTGTTACTCAGAGATGGATCAGCATTTAAGTCCTTCCTTGCTCTCTCACTAGACTGAACTTGGTACTCCACAGGGTCTAAGTTTAGCCCTCATTTTTCAAACATCTTAATACCCTGATATCCAAGGAACATGTAGGTAGTGAACCTGCAGTTAAAAGAGATGGAAATGCAGGTGTCTCACCTTCTCTTTTTCTTACCCTTTCTCCACCTCATGCAATTAAAAATTCTGAGGTATCTTCCCATTGCCTCTCCCACTATAGCTGAAACACATCTTAAGCTTGTACAGAAGGAAAAGGCTGAATGGGGCCAAAATTAGAGGGGTTTGAAGAAAATGGTGAAGGGAAACTGCAAAATAGGGAAGAAAATTATTTGTAGATGCAGTGAAAAGGGTGAGGGAGATTTTTTTTTTCCTTACAGCCATATTTTTACCCCTTTTACTCGTAAGTTTAATTCCTCACAACAACAGGTTTTGGACAATCTTTCATTAACATAGTGATTTCCCAGCAGTTATTTCAATATGAAAAACTAAGATTGTCCTATGGAGGTATACAAAACTTTGTGGTTGAATTCACACACAAGTACTGGTTTTTGGCTCAGAAGTCATTGGTTTTCACACTTCATTTGTTCCCATTCTGCCTTTCCAAATAGCTGATTTTGAAATGATTTGATGAGTACCCAGATCAGATAGAGTGCGCTTAGGTCCTGCCATAAGCTGGCATCACTTCTCCTCAAGGCTTACTATGAATGCTGTGTTGCAAATCCCAAATGCTGCATTGTAAAACCATTTAAAACATATGAGACCATGGATTAAATAATAGGTTTTGCTACAAACTATATGATGGCCTGTTTCTGGTGAAAGGGAGAGGACTTGCCTGTGCTTTTAAATGATACTTAAAACTTGTTAAAGTCTATGTTTCAAGTTACAGTTTAGCTAGGTAAAGGTCAATTTCAAAGATGATCTGTAAACATTTAATTAAAATCTGGTTTTACTTTAAGGCTTTTTGTCATATTTCAAATCTGTCCATTAAATGCAGTTTTAGCATAGGTCCATGGTTTGGATTACTATCAAGCGCGTTGCTAACTCTTTAGAATTGCCTTATTTCAACCCAGAACCCATCTTTAATACAGAACATTGATCTGAATTTCAAAAGTTATTTAGATGGAAAATGATTTTGAAAAAAGGGGCTTATTTAGTAGCTGGAAAGGCTCACTGAGGAGCTCAGAGATCAGTTTTAAGTACTCAGGCTAGAGAGATATATATGCCTACAGTCACATAGGATTGCATAGATTAAATTACACATACTGTTATGTAAAAATTCCTTTTTGTCTTTCGGATTTGCTCATCTCTTTTACTAAGTCAGTCCGTAAAGACATACAGTTGTTTGCATATTTTAGCAAAAAAGGCCTGCACTTCTTGAAAAACAGAAAAGCAACTTTGAGCCTTCAATGTTGCGGTCTATTAGATTTCCTGATGTTTGCCCTGATCATTTTTGTCACGAAAAGCAGAGTTCAAAGAGTACATGTACTAGTTTCTCATAAGCATGCTGTGGTTTAAACATGGCTAAATTGCAAAATTCGTTAGGCAGTTTGGAAAGAATGTGTTTTCTTCCAATATTTTACAGTTTTATCTCTGCTTTCAATCTCCCTATCACAAGTCTTCCTCAATGGTGTTAAAATTTGGTGATTTCTTTCAGGCTTAGAGCTTGAGGTGTATAAGGGAGCAGCACGTGAGACCTGCCAGGGCAGTTATCCTGTGGTTTCTGCATGCTTCCCATTCCCAGGAGGCCAGTGGGAGCCCAGAGCTCAGTGTAACTGTGATGGCAATGGGGACATTCGCATTGCCCTGGCAACTGCTCTGGCAAGTATGTGAAACTTAGGATGCTAACGAGGCTACCTTATTCCCTTTTCTACATCCCTTGCAAAGCAAAATGTTTCTCTTCGTGAGATCAAGTCTAAAGATCAGTATTTGATTGTGTCATTTGTGTATATGAAGCAGTCCGCAAAAATGGACTACACACCACAGAGAATCCTATAGGAAATGAAAAGCAGAAGAACAAAGGTTTCTCTGTGGTAATGAAGAAAATTGAAATGTTTTTTCTGCAAAGTAATGTTCTTTCTATGTAATAAACAAAATACTTTCTCTTTGCTTTCTGTGTTTCATTATGTGGTTATGAATTATAAAGAGACCTTTCTTTCCCCTCTACATATTCCTAAGAACATATTCCTTTTGTTTCTTAGGAAGAAGACTAAGTACACCATCACCAGATACTTTCATATGGATTAGTGATTAATGGTCCTTACTGTAACAGGAATGTCTAGATGTCTGCTAATGCACTTCCAAGTATTCCCAAAGAGTGGCTGTGGATGCACTCTCTAGATTTGCATTCAGGAGGTAATGACCTGATAGTAAAAGCAAATTAAATTGGACTGATCCAAATATATTGTCACTGAGTCTTAAATCCAAGTCACCTACTGGGTTTTTATTTTGCTTCTGTTGTTTGCTAGGCAATGAAGGATTGACTTCTAACATTCATTATAACATGGCATTATTGTTATGAGTGAGAAAACACTCTCATGCTAAAATCTTCTATTCAGCTGCATAAAACTTTCCAGCAAAATTACCCTTTTGGCTGAAATTACTTATTGTTGTTCTCCTCATAGAAGTAATTTGTTTTTAAAAAGTATTACAATGCTCTTTGGCGGTGGGGAGAGAAATATATTAAAAAAAAGAAAAGAAAAGGAATTACCTTGTTACAGAATGTGATTCTTTGATCATTAAGAAGTGACTTACAATTACAACTTCAGACTTGCTGGGTTTCATACCCAAGGAGCACAGGTGATTGTTCTGTGTTTGGAAAAGTTTCGTTAGTTAGAAATATCAGTGCAATCTTGCCAATTCCATTTGCCTTTTCAAGGCAAATTGTGAGTCATTCTGCAAAAATATGTTTCTGCAAGTGTTTGTGTTTGTACAGGCAATGGGACATTTCATGTTCACAGAGGACTGCGTGGCTAACAAGTTATTTTGTATATGTAAATGTATGTCTACTGTCATGTAAAACTACACACTAGCAAATACTCTTTGTGACTTTTTGGAGTTCCATTGGAAAAATTGGCCCTTGGTATTTATTCTCTTGCTTCTCTTTTCCTTACAATAGTTTGTATGAGTAGAACCCCAAATACAGCACTGAGCAGCAACAACTTAGAGGTTATTTTGGTGGATGTTGTTTTCCCTCTCCAATATGAATTGTCTTGCCTGTATAAATCTTAGAAAAAAGAAAGCAACATGACAATGAATTTTCAACACAGTTAAATATGAAAGTAAACCAGTGGAATTGGGTAGGCAAATAATTTATGAAATGAAGATTTTTTTTTCATTATTATTTTCACATTGCAGTGGATTTGAAAGAGCATCAGATGTAGCATATGAGGGGAAGTAGAGCCATGAATAAATTAACTGGCTGCTCCATTTCTTGGTTTTGGAAAGTCACAGATGTCACTGTAGGAGTTGTGGCCAGGAATAACAGTAGTGTCAGTGAAATTACTTGTAGTACCACAAGAAGAGGCTGCTAATGTAGCAGGGTGAGCAGGTGAGAGAAGAGTACTTGGAATGTCATTGATTTGCCTTTCTGACTGAGACATTTTATTTCAAATTATGCAGTATGTCTCTTGCTTTTAAAGAGAGACTTTGAGGAATTTTCCAAATCAAATGTAGCAGTAAAACCTGACAGACTTTTGAGTCTGGGCATGTCCCTCCATTCTTCTGCAGCTGCACACCATAATGACAATCACTTGGAAACCTAATATTCTACTCTGATAACTTTATCCCAAGTCTCTGTGGCCAGATAATCATGTGATTTCCCTTCTCTTTGATGCACACAAGGTAGTATGGTCTACAGGCTGGACCATACTCGGAATAAAGGGAAATTGTGTCACCTGCAATCCTATTCTATCACTTTGAGGTTAAGCTAAACTCAGAAACAATAAGATGAACTGATCTTCATATTTTTGGCTCATCACTTCCAAATTTGATGCAATATTTAGGAATTTTAGAGTTAAAGAGCTCTGTTTGGCTCTGTAGGTGAAAAAAGGGGAGGTCAGTTGTGATTGCACAAAATTTCTCATTAGGTCAAGGCTGATGTGTTTTCAACTATGATGATGATAGTCTATGATCAGAAGGAGATGTTCTAGGAATCATATTGCAGACCAGAGAGATTAGTAAGTCAATAGTAACTGGGAAAATTTATTTTAAATAAGTCCCTGTGATTTTATGGGGAAGAGAAATTGAAGTATTCTCTCACAACAAACCAGTCCTCAGTAGTGAGAGCTGTTACCCAGGGGAGAGGTAATAAACCTATAGGAAAGAAAGCAGAATGTAGCTAGAAGAGAGAGAAGGGGGTCAGAATTAGCAGCAGGATTTAAGACACACACTGCAAAACCCACTTAAGACACAAAAAAATCAGATGAAATGAATCTATGAATTTCCCTTTGGCTAGTGTCCCTCAGTATAGTCTGAGGCTCATGCCTAGTCTTTTTGGTCTTCATTTCACTATGCACCAGATGTTTTGGCATGGCCTGTGCCTCAACTTGGCAGAACCCTGAAATACACAATGACAAATACATGGACAGTCATATGAATATGTTAAGGTATTTCATCGCGTCACTGATCCTTAGTGCTTTAAGAGATCTGTTTTTATATCTCCTGAATACTTTGAGGTTTATAATTTTACAACAGAACTGTAAACCAGGGCCAAACTTGGGTGCTCAATACCTAGGATTATAGGGCTACTTTTCCTCCAAAGGCTGATCCCTTCAGTCTGTGTCCCAGAACTTGGAGACATGGCTGTAATGGATCAAATCTTTATTTATCTCAAACTAGCAGTGGCCTAGGTTCTTGCAGTTACCAGAAATACCCTCTTTTATCTCAAAAAGGTAGCAGAAACACTGGAGTGGGAGATAAAAACCTCCTGTACTTCTTCTGTGATTGAAATTCTTCAAAAGAATAAGCCTTTCTCATTTTAATGGCCAATGTTTGAAATGTAGAATAGGCCACAAAAAAAAAAAAGTTTTGTAATCCTCCACCTGAGTAGCAGTATAGATAGCTTAAAAAAGCAATGAAATTCAGCCAAAGCTGCAAAATCCACTTTTAAAGCTATCACTCTGTCCAGAGTTCGCACTTTTGTGCCTTGCTTTAATGAAAGCTTTGCTCAACAATGGGTGATCTGACAGGATACTAATGAAAATTTATATTTTAATATTGCCACTTATTATGTTCTGAACTACTTTTGAAACCAGTGTCTCACTCCTTCTCTCTTGCTCCAACAGTTGAAAACATACTGTCAGGCTTTTCTTTTTCTAGCTCTGAAATACCTAGGTTCCCTGAGAGTTACTGTTTTTCACTGAATCCTGAAGCTTTGGTGAGAGCTAACCAGTTTCAGCCAATGCACCACTATAATCAGTGAGAGCAGTCCATTCTAAAAATGCAGTCAGGGGATAGCAAATTGGCGGTTATGGATTTTACAAGAATACTTTTAGCCTATCTTCTCCTCACATGCCTAGATTTACACATTTCTCTGTGATATGGGATAAAGCAAAACACCTTCAAGTGTCTTCAGCATCCCCTCAAATGGTCTTTGAACTCACAACATCATAAACAACAACACTAATAAGGTGGCTCTCAATGATTTTTCTTTCCAAGCCTGACCTCTGCTTTGTGGAGAGCTGAAAAAAAGTCTATGTTAACAAGAGTGGAAAAGAGTGCTGCACACAATTTGGAGTCTGCTGAGGGGGACTGAATGGTTCAGCCAACTCTGGGAATATCTATCTGGTGCAGGGACAAGGAGGACAGGGCTGCACTGAGCAATGATACAAGTGTGACCTGCTGTCAGATTTGCCAGGGAGACTCAGAATGACAAAAAAAGGTCACTTCCAGGCAGGAGGTTTTTTATTTTATTCAGACTTCTCTATTTAAAGTGTACAGATTTTCTATTGGAATAATTATATAGCTGATGTACACACATGGTATTCTATAAAACTTGTGCTTATGGACATATGCAGTTGTTGATCTTTCCCCACAGTGATTTTTGAACCAGCTGTGTGATATCACCCAAACTCAAGAAGGAGACAAGGGTCTGGAAGACAAGAAGGGAGGAAGATCAGGAACCTTGTTGAGAACACTCTGGTGGTGATTGCAGTGGGAACCCCATGGAGCAGAGCCTTACACCTGTCCTAGCTCCAGGCAGAATTTCAGCCTTGTACCATTTTATAAAGTAGTATCAATGAGCCTCAAGACATCAATCTGCAGAAACTAGGCTTCTTCAGTCCCAGTATTCAGTAACCTACATTTTCCTTGCAGATATTCAAGCACAGAGTAACTCAAGGGAGGTAAAAGATATCCTCTTCTCTTTCCTTCTTTGCAGTAACACCCTCTGGTAGGGTGTATCGTGCCTGACCTGTCATGGGGATGAAAGGGAGGCTGTGCATGCTGCAGGCCCCCAAGACCATCATGATGATTGCTTATGATTTTGATGCCTTAAGGTCCATTTGATTTTTTAAATTTTTCTAATTTTTATAAGTTTTATAAGTAGTTAGAAGTAGATTTAGAAGCAGCAGCATTTCATTCCTTTACCCTTAGTGCAGAAACTACATACATTCCCCAACCCTATTACCCCATTCCATGCTCCCTATATCAATTCTACCCCCAAATTCCAGTAGAAATGTTTAGTCTCTCTTTAAGATAGGCCTGTTCTGTTTGGAGAATGCTTGTATCTTGGCCTAAACCACAAAACACGGTCAGAAACTGGGTGACCGTGTACCCTTTGTGCTCTGAAAAAGATGAAGATTGATGAAGAGAGGGTCTTAAAGACCCCAGCCCCAATTCCCAAGGGGCGTGACTGAGGGTGGTCCAGGGCAAAAGCCATGGGGTGGAAACATCTGGGATTGGACAGACAATATTATAAATTGTAACATTGTACAGAGGGGTTTGCACGCGTCTTGTAACCTTATGCCTAGGCACAAATTAAAACCCTTTCCTTATCTCACCCTCAAGACTAATTTGCCTCAGAGTTGTTTTCTCCCCAAATTTTCTTTAGGCATCAGTTTACCCTCTGCAGCTTTGATTCTGGTGTGAGAGGTGTATGTGGCTGTAGCTCTCCCTAAGGGCAGAGCCTCACTGTGGGTACTTTCTCTAAACCACCAGGTCTCTGCGGGGATAATGTTCGTCACAAGATCAGTCTAGTCCCAGTGACCTAGGAACCCATGGACTACAAGGGGTTATTCTTTTCTTCGTTTTCTCCCCCAGGTGAAATTTTGCTTGACAGAATCCAGGCTGTGCTGAAGGCAATGCTCTGAAATGTGCAGTAAGTTATTTTTGCCTTGGCAGTGCTCTCCAGACATAGCAACAGTATTTGAAGACAAAGGGCATGAAGCAGTAAAATATGCCAGATTTGAGTATTTGACCAAGATACTAATAAATCTGGCAGTGTTGGCAGGGATACACGCCAGTGAGCTCACATAGCAAATGTATGCAGATGCCTCTTTTTATATTGAAATTACCTCTTTTTCTTTTCCATGAAAGAGGGGAAGAAGTTGTTGGCCTTTTCAAACCGCTAACATTTGGATTTATGAGCATGCCACCCATATTTTTGTGTGGGGAGGACTGCCATCTCTAGTCTTGCCACTGCTAAAATTAACTGGCATCTTAGGCCGTATAAGCTGCTTATTCCCAAATGTCAAGTCACTAGGGGCACTTACAGCAAAGAGAATGTTAATGGGATATTTCTGAGAATGAGCATTAAGTATGGGAAAGACTGGAGCAAAGAAATGCGTGTTTGAAAGCCATCTAAGTACCTTAGGCACCAGCTAGAGCGTTCTGTGGTGGAAAGCTGATGAGAGGCACAGTTGTACAGAGGGAGTTGTGAAACCCAGTCATTTCCTCATTCTGAACACTTTGTATTAGCTTCTATTCCCAGCACAAGGAGCACTTATTCCTCAGCTTGTTCAGCAAAGATGTTCTTGACTTAGCTGGCCCATCAACCCATCTGTAACAGAACCTTATGGCTGTGGCCATCTCATTTAGATTCCACAAAGAAAATTGCTTTCTCCTACCACAAACAAGAATATAATAAGGGATATACTGCACCATAACAACTGTTTCGTGTTTCAGAAGTGAAGCCTGGGACTTATTGATTTGCTGAAACCCTAACTTGATTTGCTGAAATCAGAATCAGGTCAGAAAGAAGGAAAATGTATGCTCTGCTTGAGATTAGTATTTTGTATGGTTTTACAACTGACTAGCTATTAAAGCTAGTCAGCCAAGACTGGCTAGTCATGTGAAAGGAAATCATTTGCCTATGAAGCCTCACTGCTGTGTGCAAGCTGTTTTAAAGAGGACAGTGGAAATCTGGAATCTCTCCTGCATTTACCCAGACCACATGACAGCTCCTCTACTGTGTAAAAGGTGTATTAGATTTGAGATCTGGCACCTCCTTTTCTCCTCTGAACTCCAAAACACACCTGGGCAGTTCACCTCTCTCCCTTCTCACAATGCTTATCCATCCTTAGGAAAAAAAAAAAAGCCCTAACATATAACCACCCAAAATCTCACCCTCTTTGACATTTGTAGAATAGACCAAAAACAGGTTACCAGTTTCTCGTCATTTCCCCTTTCCTACCCCCTTTCGCCTTTCCCCACTTTATCCTAATCAAAGTTAATACATTCTAACTAATATCTGTGTTGATGTAGGAATAACTTGGTGTTTCTGAGGAGTATGTTTGCTAGGTAACCTTGAATGCAGAAAGTCGATGGGGTCTGCAGAGATGCATAAGGATGTCCTAGTGAGGCAATTCCCTGGGGAACACAGTCTCGTCTCTCTAATTGGGGGAGCTCGACTTAAACGGCAGCTGGCCAAGTGCAACTCCAATTACTGGAACCACTTATGCAAACCTCAGGAGACATGATCAGGTTTTCAGCAGCAGATGATTTGGGGTAAGTAAGTCCTGGAAATTCAGCAATGCACACTGGGCCTTTTTTGAGTTTGACTGTCAGAGCTTAAACTTAAATCTACTGTTAGTGCAACCACATTTTTTCTCATGGGAATATAGAGAGGTCAGTTCTCAACTACACTGTTTCAGCTTTTACATTCTTTAGTCTAAAAGCCTGTTCTTGGGAGCAGTGGATACAGAAAAGTATTGTCTTAATGAACTGACTGCCAAGTCCTTAGCAAAGCTGGACTTTTTGAAGCCACATTTTATAGCAGAGATGCACTGAGATTCCACCCATTCACCCATAAACCCAGTAATGAACCGCATTACAGTGCTGATTTCATGATGTTTCTGTCTAAACAGCTTTCCATAGCCACTATTTTATTCATTTTTATATTCTGCCTCTTCTTCCTGGTATATATGTGCTGTCTAGCTATCTTAACTAAGGCCCAACCTCATTACTGATCTCATCATAGTGTATGACATTATGACAATTTTATGCATACAAATTTTCACATGGTTTGCTTCTCTTTCTTGTCAGCAATTATGAGCTGTCATTAAAAGCGTGAGAAATGGTTACTGTGCTGTTAGAATTTTAAACTGACAGATAATCTAAAGGGAATAAGGGGGAGGAAAGAATATAAAGACTCAGAAAAACAATGCAGAAGAGGGTAACTGGGAAATAGATGAAATAGTGGAAGAATATAAAGAACAGGAAAATATAGTTCCTAGTCTCATAATTTCAGTTTATTCTCTGGTACAGGGAGCCCGTGACAGTTTTCTAGTCACAGTTTAAGCAGATTTACTTGGGAAAAGGGAAGGGAGTGCCCTGTAAAAGCCAGCAGAATTGTCTCCATATAGTCAGCTAGACCACAACATAATCAAAATCAGCTACGGCTGTGTCATATGGATTGACATGGATGTATATTTGTGGTACCTCAGCTATACATGTAGGCTTTCTGTACAGTAGCTGTTTCACTCTGTCACAATGTCCCATAATGATACAGCTCTGTCACTATATTGTATTATATACTGGACATCACTGTTACACATATATGATATTTCTAATTCTTGTTTCCTTGCACAGGAAACTAAAAAGCCATAAATATAGTGGTATAATATTGCCTGTCACAGCCTACATCAGTATTTCAAGCTTCTTGCCTAATCAGTTCATGACATTTCTCTGTTCTACTGAAGAGAGAGAGTGAAGCCTGTGAAGAAAGCAGTCTTTTCATCCTGAGACAGGTGGGGAGCACAAAGAACTGAGCAAGCACCAGGAAGGACTTCCCAGACCCAGCAGTAGGCTCAGGATGCAGCTAATGTGTCCAAGCTCTTGCATCACCGGTCAGAAAGAAAGATTGTTCATGGGTGACAGAGAGTCTGCTGAGTACCTTGTCCAGCAAAGAATGAATGGGACTGAAACGGCTGATGAATATCATCACAGCAGTAGTATCTGCCAGCAAAGGATTTATGACAACAGCTCTAATTGTTTTTACTGAGAGGGAGAAATCTTTCTCATAAATAAGCCACTAAATTGACTGCTTGATTCTGGTTGTTATCAGAATTAATTTTTTTGCCATAGTAAGCAAATTCTGGATCAACAGGGGCAAAGACTGGGTTAAGAGGGACTCCACATAAGAAAGCTGAGAATAGTCAAGAGCAATAAGACCTGTCATCTCTGTCATGTAGTTATGCCTCCTGAAGCCTCCTTGCTGCAAATGAGTTGGCTATTCTTTGCTATAGAAGTTTGTTCATTGATACTGTTCTTTGGGTTCTCACAGGATTTTATGGAGAACAGAAAGAAACAAATGATCCTATGTTTATGGCATAGTAGAAAATGTAAAGAAAATGTCTGGTGTGATGTAAATGTAGATTCTAACAGAGTAGTGGGCTTTCTTTCTCTGCTTGTAGTGCCCAGACCATTTCCATCCCATCAGCTGAGGGAAACATTACAACCATCATTACAAACAGACATGAGATTCCTACCATTCAAATGTATCCATGTATTGGTCTAAAAATGCTACATTCTAGGACTGAGTCTGGGCATGATTTTGGTTCTGCTAGGGAATATTCATTGAGCATCCTAATATCTGGGGATATCAGGGAGAGAGATTCAACACCAGCTCTTTAGAGAGTTGTGTAAAAAGGAAGGTTATTGCTGTGAAGGATTAAAAGGAAATTAGGAAAAACAGTACACTGATGTGTCTTGAGAATACTCCAAACAATTATAAGCATGAGCATGTCAAAGCAAATTCCCATGCTTTTTTTCCCCTCCACCCCAGGGTATGCATTGTAAAAGCAGACATTCATCTTGATATTTGTCTCATACAGAAATGAAGGTGGTAAAAGCTACAGAAGAGCAGTGGAAAAACTGGTACTACAGTTAGGTAAAACTGTAGAAGGATATTATCTAAAAGAAGGAAAAGGAGGTTTTGCCTGATCCCAAGATGTATTACATACTTTCACATAAGCAGATAGCTGCAGAGGTAAGTCATAAATACCGTTGCTAAGTAAGTGTGAAATGGAGTCATGGGATATTACTTGTCTATGACATTCTTGGATAAAAAATATAATGAAATCAAAATAAAGAAATGAGAAAGGAGGCAAAGAATTTCTCATTTTTGCTTCCACATGCAGGTGGAATCAGCCTACCATGTAATTCTGTATCAGAAGGAAACTCTATAAGCTAACAGACCCCTCCATCTTCCATAACTGATCAAATAAGGCACTACCTAATAACAAGAAGATTGGAAGAAATTTTAATAACATCAGGTTGTTGAGCCAGTGAAATACAGAAACATGACAAACCTCTCCTTGCAGGATGTTCAATTAGTTTATGTTATTGCTGACTCAGGGAAGGATGGTCCTGGGCTTATCTTTCATGAGTAAAAGCACAGAGACCAGATGCCAGCAGATATTGAGCATCCAGAGCATGTCACCATGACAACCCTTTCTTTGAATCCTTAATTTATGTAGCATTTACTAGATCTCTTACTCAAGCTTTTACCTTTTTTCCAGAAGACTGTGAATAGTGGCCTTTCAGCTGCTGCTATGGTTTACCAGTTTTCCATCAGAAGCTGGAAGAAGTAATAGCTGGCCCAGGAGGCCAGAACGGAGACATTACCTCAGCATATGAAGATGGATCTTGAGGGCAGTGTTTAGCACAAACCTGGGTTTTATTTAGCGAGGAAGAGAAGTGGAATAAGTTCCTGTCTCTGCCACAAGCTTTCAGGACAAGTAGAGGGAAGTATTCAGGTAGTACATCCAGGCTGATGCTAAATGGGTTACAGTAACTGTGTCTAAAAAGCTAATGATTGTAATCTAAAGTCTGAAATATTATGTACCACAAAATGGTAGAGATCTGTCTGGACTTTGACTGCCGTGTGGGAAAAAATAATCTGTCTTTCAAGTCGAGCAGTGCATTGGCTGACTCTTGAATCAAACCAGTCTGGATTGTGTAAATGAAACATTTTCCTCATTCATATGCTGTTCATATGTTTTGAACAGAACACAAGTATTTTTAATTTTTCAGCTAAGAATTTAAAGTGGCAATATGACCAGTTTTGAGATTTTGGCCTCTCCTTTTGACCCACTTTTGAGGCAGGGTAACTGAGGTTCTTGTTAATAGATCCCTGGGGGTGGATTAGTGTGAAACAACACTGAATGACCAATGTATATGTGAGCCAGGTTTATTTTAAAACAATTTGGTTGTGGTGGAAAGGAGGTATGTTGCCATTTTTGTTTTTTTCCAGAAAAATATTAAATTATCTTGAAGAGAATATACAAGGAAAAGAAAGAAAGAGAAGGAAAAGACAAGAGTAAATAATGGAAAGATATCACCACCAGATCCAGCAATGAGACTTAAGCATTGCAATTTTGATGTCTGTGGCTGGAGTGAAGGTCACAGTCTTGATCTGTTGGGGGTGGGGGCCCACGCAGCAGAGTTCGACAGGTTATGTATGTTCAGGCCTAAGTGTGAGCATCCCAATACTTCCCCAGGAGAGGGGGTGTGGTGGTGGTGGGGTGGGGGTGGGAGTGTGTGTTTTGGGGGTGGTCTTTGATGGTTTGTGGCCCCTTCTAATGACATGTTTGGCCCTGCTTCCCATGACTTCGTACTTGTGCCAGTTGTGCCTTATCAGAAGGGAGGAATACCTTCAGGCTTACATGTGAATGCCCAATACTTCCCTTGGGGGGCATTTTTACAGTGTTGGGTGCAGTTGTGCCTTACTGGGAGGGAGGAAATCGGTGTGATAAAAAGCATTATCCCGCCTCCAACGGATCTGCTTCTTATCTTCTTTTTCCCTTATCTGGCACGAAAACACCTTAAGACATCAGTCCCAGATTATCAGGGAAAAACTGATCACAGGGCTCAATCAGTTTACCTAAGCAAAGTTCAGTCTATTACATTAGTTCAATGTATTTTAATGTTCAGGGGATAATCAAATGACAAATCTACTCTCTAAGTGAATGAACAGCTACCACTACATCAATGGGAAAACAGCTCTGATTTTGGCTGAATCATAGGCTTTCAAAGAAGTGAAATGGTTGAAATGCAAGAGTTCACAAGCACTGAAATCCCAGTGATTTGTAAACCACTGCAGCCTAATAGGGCCAAGATTTTGGCTAGAAGATATGAAAAAATGTACTACTGGTTCCATTTTCAAAAGTTGGCCAAGTCTGCTGGTGACCTAAAGCTATGTAATGGTTTATAGGAAGATTTTTGGACCAAGGAGGACATGGTTTCTACTTGCCCAGTGTCCTGTTTCATGACTCTGTCATGTTTTGTGCACATTTTCAATTCCCATCCTTCCTCTGTGCTTCTTTCCATCTGTCTTTTCTGTGGCCTCTCTCGTCTCTATTTATGTCACAATCAAGCCAGTCTGGCAAAAATAGGAAGGAAAATATCATTGTTAATTAACAATCAGATAAGTCCTAAAACATGTCAGACCAGGTGCTGATTGACTTCATCCCCAGTTCTTCCCCTCTAGCTTCAAAACTAAAAGGTGAAGTTGCCTATGAAGGCTTTCCACCCCAAGTATTTTCATCTGGGGAGAAACAGATTGTAAGCAGGAGTTGGCTGAGTACATATAACATATTCTATAGGAAAATGCATGCCTTTCATGCAAAGGAAGGCATAGATTTGTGCAAAAGATGACAAGCCATAGGAAAAATACTAGAGCTTTAAGACATGTTTTTAAACAATTATAAGTTAGGAATTTAAAATAGGATTGATGTCAAGAACCAAGTCACACAAGACTCATAATTTAAACAGTTTTCTGTATGCCATCTCACAATGTCAGAAGTTTAATTAAGTTTGGCTTTAAATTCTTCCAACCTAAAAAAATAAATAAGTGATGGAATTGAACTGGCATGCCAGTGATTTAGAAGTAGCTTGTACACAGTCAAGGGCAAGGAGCTCATTGTTAAATTCAGTACCAAATCAGAGGTTTTACATTGTTTTGAAGCCCAAGGAAGAGGAAAAAAGCATCCATTTTTTTTTTAAACTTAATTCTGTGAATTAAGACCTTCTCATATGGTCTCAAAATTTGTTCAGTGAGTTCTTTTCACTTGCATGAGCTGCCTCAGAATTGCTGTATAAAGTATGCTGTCTGCTCACCAGTAAAGACAGTGACTCCTCAAGGGAAAGTAAAATTTACTCCTCATAAGATATGAGGTTAAATACTGCATCCAATGAAGTCTATAGGAAAATACCTGATCAGTTTAGTACAGACAGGTTTTCTTCCATGTGTATTTGTTGGTATCAAGAGAACCTTCTGGGAAATAATGGAAACTAATGAAATTTTTGTGTTACAGAATTCTCTTCTTATACAAATTAATGCCAAGGCTACTTCCAACTTTTGTGCTTGATCAAAACCATAGAGTAAAAGTGTAGTCAGGTGTGTAGGGTGAACAGGCCTTGATCTGACATCTCTGCAAAAGATTGAAAAATAGTGTGACATTTACATTTTTACAGTGTGCTAAAACCTGAACTGAATGTATCTGGACACTTCAGAGCTGTAGCTGCAATGGCTTTTCTGAAACAGAAAAGGTGCTGAGACATTGCTCTTTTTATCTTTCTAATTTCCACTCACTACAAACAACATAGAGGCAAGAAAATTGATTATGGCAAACCAATATTTCCAGATGTTCCAGGTAAATATTTACTTCTGAAGATCAGTTTCTCCCCATCTCAGCACAGGTGCTTATCATATCAGGTGCCATGTCTTCAGTGCTTAGGACTAATGATATTCAACTATTTTCCTCACCTAAGTATGCCTTAAAATTCTAATTGATCACTGAAGGCAAAATTCAAGTCCTAACAGTGCTGGAATGGGGAATACAGGGACATCTGAGTAACATGCTGGAAGATGGAAGGCTTAAAGGGTTTGTAATTTTGTCTTAAAATATCATGAATATCGAAGGTTAGTGGGCCTTTTTGTGTACAGAATGCAGCATAGATAAATGTGCATTGCACAGGTGATAGTGAACAGATTTCTGTTCCTCAGAGACTGTTAGACCAGTCTGTGGGTGCTGTTTTGGCAAAACTGTAAAATGAAAGATACATTCAGTTCTCTATCAGTTCAGGTGCATTATAGACCTGTCTTTCATCAAGTGCTTTTTCCTCCAACATTTAAAGTTCCAAGGTTGCCTGACCATGCACTGACTTATACCTGTTCCCTTTTATTTTAAATGCAAGCTTTCTTTTGCAGCTTGTCTATTTTACTGGTATGTGAGTGAGCTTCTATTTTTAGCATGACCATGCCAGATTCTTTTTGTTGATCATCAGTAAACCCGTCTCATTATTTGCGTATTCTAGATATTAAATTTTCTATGCTACTGATAGCAGAACATAAGTTCAGTCATTGCAGTTTTATTGTCTTTCCTTAGATAAGTCTACAGGAGAAGAGTCTCTTTGATTTGATATTTTAGTTTAATTTGGTAAAAGCTTGACTGGATATTTCATTTTCATTCTACTTCTTTTCCTGAGTTAATTAACGTATTCTTTTTGCTACATCCAGTGAAACTGATAAGAATGCCTACATTCCGATTCAACTGAGGATATAAAAGGAGCCTCTTGGTGTCTAATTACAGTAAGTAAGAAAGAGGGCTGAGGCCAGAACTGATTTATGGACTAGTGCATCATGTACTCCACCTACTGTAAGTCACTGAATTTCTAAATGGCAGCCTATGGAGGTAAAAAATCTACAGTACTTTTCCATATTTTCTTTTCATGCCAACAAAATACTTAACTAGGAGGTAGAAAGTTATTTTGCATTAATATGCCTTTTCTCATTTTAGGGAAAAAGGGAACCTTCTGAGAGAGTATAAGGATAATCCTCATTAAGACATTATTAACAAGGCGTATTATTAGAACTGTTAAAGCCATTGCCCTTGATTATAAATGAGTAAATTGGTTAATGAGAACAGTAGTTAATTGGGGATATTATTGCTAAATGGGGAAATTATATGAAAGTTAAATACATCACAGTGGATCTTCTACACAATTAAAGATCTAGGAGGAAAGAGATTGAGGAGGAGGGAATGAGAAAGCAGCAGTCGTAAAGTAGAAGTGCATTTTAAAAAGTGTATTGCAAAAGTCTATTAAAACCGAATAAAAGTCAATGGTGCATATTTACTCTGCTGAAACTCACCTGAAGCTACTTCTTGCAGACTATAGACAGAAAATCTCAGACTCCATCACTGTGCTGAAACGCTGTCTAATCATAGAGCCATCTGGTAGGGATAAGATTTGCCCCCCTGCAAATGTGATGTAATGCCTTAAGATCCAGGCATCACATCTGTCCTTCAAGCTTCTTCTTTCACGTGTTTTATCCACTGTAATAACTCCAAGTGTTTTGAGCAGCTTTTTGCTATAAGGGTTATATTTTTTCTGTCTTTTGCAGGCTTAATTGTACTTCCTTTTCCAGTTAGCTCTGCTGAAAATTACATGCCTTCCTGCCAATAAGCTATTGTGAGGGAAAACAATGCACATACATATATCCAGGGACCGCCGGAAATCATCTGGTCCAATAACCCTTCTCAAGCAGGGCTACCTAGACCTGTTTGACTAGGTCCATGTCCAGACAGCTTCTGAATAGTTCCAAGGATGGAGAATCCATAACCTCTCAGGACAACTTGATGAAGTGCTCCATCACTCTCAGTGAGGTAAAAAAGTAAAAAAGTGATTCCTGATGTTCAGACAGAACCTTTTGTGGCTTTATCTGTGTCCATTGCCTCTTGTCCTGTCACTGGATATCACTGGAAAAAAACCTGTCTCCCTCTATTTTTCACTCTCCCTTCAGGTATTTATACGCATTAACGAGATACTCCTTGATCCCCACCTGAGCCTTCTCTTCTCTAGGTTAAACAGCCTTCCAGCCCCAACCATCCTATGGTTCTGTGTTTTCTCTTAGGCAGCTAAAATACACCCTGGGTTAGTTGCGGTTGGTAACCTAAAAATCATACCTGCCTTTGGAGAAGAAAAAGGTACTGTGGGGAAAGAAAATGCCTTATCAATTCTGCCTTGAAACCACAGACACGGAGGTGGGTGTCCACACTACCACAGAACTCGGTGCCAGGCCCAACTCAACAGCAGGCAGAATCATCTTGGAAGGTTTGCAAGAAAAAGCAGCACCCCTTTGGGAATGGTTTGCTTTGCCAGGTACCTCATGTGGACAAGATGCTTGTTCAGCTTGGAGTGTGCCTAGGGCCACTCTCTGTGGCTGTATAGATACAGTCCAGCAAATAATACAAGTAGACACTGATTCTGTACCTTTGCTGTCCCCTCTAGCCATGCTGTGTATTTTTAAGCTTGATCCACAAGGAAATCAGTTTGACCTCGGGTTGTTAAAAGCAGTATGACAGACTTCTGACTTTGGAGTTCCTTGCAGTTCCTTAGGTGCAATGAGACTACGTGGCAATGCCTTTGTCTTTAAGGTGTTGCAGGCTACTGCTGGGGCAGTTTGTCAGCCGGCTGCCTTCAGTTTGTGTGCAGTCAGGGTTACACTTGGAGATGAAGGGATAGGAGGACACAGCTCTGGCAACACACTTCTCGACTTATATTAGTCTCCATTTAAAGCAAGAAAGATGCACAATTTAAGGCCTTCCAGAACTACATTAGCAAGTGCTGTCTTAGCAGCTTGTGGAATATTTAAGACTTTAAGGTGTATGGCTGGAGTTACACTAGAAGTGCTAGGTGTGACTCAAAGCTGGCCACTTGAGAGCACTGGTGCTGCTAGCTGTAATTATTAATTGTCTATGGGGTGAACAGCCTGGGGCACAGGCTGTCATTTATAGTGGCATGTGCAATGGACTGCTTAGTTTCCAGATGAAATTGTAACACAAACACAGATGGAGTGATCACATCCCACCCACTCTAATTAATTCTTCTTGAAATTCCTAGTGCAGTATTTTCTCTTCCAGATTTCCCCTTTATGAAGAAAAAAAATAAAAAATGTTCTCTGGAGTGTTGTTGGAAGAGGGAAGGAAGGGGCTGTATGGCTCCCAAGTGACACATTGACAAACCTTATACTAAGCCTATGAAGGACTGAGGCTTTCTTCAACTTTAGAGCTACTTTGGAAACCCAAAGACATGGCAGGAGTGGGTGAAGAGGGAAGGGCAGGAGATCCATACTGAACAGTGTTTTCCATTCAGTTGCAGAAAGCAAATCCACAGCATGCTGCCAATTTCCTGTCATCTGTTTGATGGTGATGACATACTGTGGAGCGCCAAGCTGAGCATCCCATAGATCTCCTGCATAAAAAATGTGTGGGAAGTTGATGATACATGTCTTGTAACAAAACAACACATAAGTCTTGTGCATTACCGAAGTCTTTTTCTATCTCTGTATTTTTTAGTATTACCCCGAAGAAGAGTTTGAGTTTGTCATCCTAAAGCTACAAAACAATTTGGTTCTTATGTGAGATAGTAAAAACATCCTGCAAAAAACAAAATGTGGTGGAAATATTAAACATCAGATCATAGCTCTGTGAAAAGAGTAATGTGAATTATCCACAGATAAACTCCCAGGAATACTGTTTAGCTGGGGCACCTCTTCTTTTCTCTGATCTTATCTGTCAGAGATTGTTCTGGTGATATGTGTTTCATTTCATATCTCACTTTAAAAAAAGCAGTCAATCAGTATTTGCTCTTCCATTTTCCCACATTGCCATGAGTTACTGTAGTGTTCTTTATCTTGAATGATGTAAGAACAAAAATCCTAGAGCTGTTGCTCTCCCCCTACCCTCTCAGTCATCACAAGAGCTGGTCATGATTATGCTCTGCTAAGCTGAAGGCCCAGTAGGGCTACTATGTTTCCTTCTAAACCTTCATAACTATTTCCATTTTAGCTTAAGCAGCTCTCAGTTTTCTGACAGTTTTTAGCCTTCTGTTCCTCAGTTACTTCAGCTATGTCTAGGCTACTTTAAGGAGAGAGAAGGAATTTGTCTCACAATAAAGGATGCCCTTTAGGCCTCTATCCTGTTGAGGGAAGGTTAATGTATTAACATAAAGCAAAGAACTGACAGTTTTGGCCAGGCACATCCATGGCCTTTTTCCACTGAAGTGTTTAAATGCCTCATAATTACCTGTGAACTTACCCTTACTGTGCTACAGTCAGCTTCATAAGTCATTGCTCTTAACCTCACTCCCTACAAAAACATAGAAAAATGTTAATTAAAATTGCCCAGATCATGCCCCTTAAATTGACATTGAAACCAAGAAGTTGGCTCAAATCTGAGTCACCAGCCAGTATTTTAATGAGACCTTTCTCCCAGCTCTCCTACTTGTTTGTCTGGTGGGGCTCTGCTTTTTCCTAAGCAGGGTATGTACATTGAAAGGCTTGGGGTGACCCGTTTTATGCTGAGTCCCTTATGAAACTCATCTCGAGTGACACATAAGCTTAAGGCTTTTTCAGGATATGTTGGACATCTTCAAACAACCAGCACCCAAGCTGTGCATGCAGGGAAACCCATTACAGATTTCCTGAGATGTAAAAGAGGATCTTAACTCCAGATCTGCTAGAAATAGACAACATATCAGCCAGAGAAGGAATATTCTGCATAAAATTCACTCTGAGTCAAGTTACATCAGGAACAAGACAGCCAAAATCAAACTTCTTCCCCAGCTAAATTATAGATACTCATAAAGTCTAGCTGCAGGCTCACATAATTGAAGCTAATATGCTAATTGTAGCAAAGCCTGGACTCCAGGCAGAATATAAAGCCATGTTGCAACACTGGTAGATGATCTGTGGCATTAATGGGTACAGTGATCTCTTTCCTTAGGGCCCCTGTTGATATCTTATCTGTGCCACCATGAGCTGCTGCTGTCTCTCTCAGGGGTACTAAAACATGCTGTGGTAATGACAGCTTGTTATGGGTGGGAGCTGCCCACTGAGTTGCAACAGGAAATTATACCTCCGTCTTTAGACTTCTTTTAGAAGATCCAACTATTTCTCTGATTTTCTTGAAAGATAGCAATGGGCCACACTTTGAATTGGTGAGCCAATACAGACCATGAGCCAGCAACATGCAGAGGTTGTGCTACAGACACAGGATGGTACCCCAAAGCCTTCATAACATCAGTCTGTGAAGAAAGACCAAGGAGTCAAAAGGAGCCTAGAACAGACAATGAAGATCTAGTAAACATCTGCATTAAACTGGCCAACATTGCAATCCCTTGTTGGAGATAGAATCTCATGTGGTATAATTAATGAGTAATGTTTTATAATGTCTCAATTTGCCCCAAAGTCTCCATCCCTTCCTGATGGACATATGTACAGTTAATCACTTCTCCTATGGCAATTTGACATCCTGGAGCACTGACCCTTTGGCAAGTAAATCTTAGTAATATAGACAACTTAGTAATATAGACAAGACTCCCATGGCACATCCAAGTAATGCTTTCTCTCTCAACAAGGAACTCCAGATAAAGTCAGGATGTAGGTTCTTGACTACCTGAAGACTCAAATCTCCTTGACTGGGCTCTTCTGATAACTTTGGCTGAATGAATTTCCTTTACTAGACCTGTAGTCGCTGATATTGCTTCTCTCAACTGAAATAGGAGTGCTAAGACGTAGCGTGTTCAAGTTCCATTGCTAATAACAGGTACTTTTGTGTGTACATCAAATATGCTTTTAGGTGCCTCCACAGGTGGATTACACTTGGTAGTCCTACAAATGACACAGTGACTTCTGGACAATCTATTACTGTGCTCATGGTGAAGGAAACTGGATGACAAGGTCTGTAAGGAGCAGACAGCAGATCTGAGGCAGGTCTGTGTGTATGGAACATACCTCAGTGTTCTGTGTACCCCAGTAACCTAAGAAAATGCATACTGGGCTAAGGTATTAGTGGTACTTTTCCACTGGAATTGCTGCCATGTTCAGCCCTTGTCTCACTACGTCATCCTGCCTGTGCAACTGCGGAAAACCTTCCCTCAGTCAAGGGAAGTACTGGAAATTTTACTGCAGATGAACCTGTAAGTTCATAGGTTTGGTCTAAATCTTGTTATGGTTTTGCCTATAAAGGCATCATTTTATAATAATAAAATTATAGATTTATAATTATAATTAATTTTATTATAAATTAACATACTTAACAATTAATGCATTATTTTTGTTACATGTAGCATATGTATAAACACAAAATATTTTTATTGCTTTGTATGACATAAATATAGAATCAAATGTAATTTTTTTTAAATTAGTGCAATACTTGGCTATGGGACACGCTGTCATGAAACAGAGGAGATCTGACCCTGTAAGCCAAAGCCTAATTGCATCTTGAGATGGTAAATTTTTCCCATTCCAAACAATAAGTATTGTAAACACTGTTATGTCCCAAATCAAGGCCAATTGCAGTGTTTTTCACTAAAATATCAAGGCTAAAATTAAACTATATATATTTTTTTGAAAAGTCATCATGTTACAGAAAGCATCAGTGAAAAAAAACCCTTTAATCCAGAAGATGGTCCCTTCTCTGATGCGTGTAGAAAGAATGCCTAAGCACGGTTCACGTCACTGTATTCTGCTCAGTAATACAAAGCTGGTGGAAAAGATGATGGGGTTTTTGGAGTACCAGCAAGTACTGTGCTAGTATGTTAGGCTTACATGTGAATGCAAATATGGGACACACATCTGCTCTAGATAAGTTTAGGTGATTTTGTTTTCCATTTCGGTCGCACATTCAGTTTCCCGTGTTGATGAAGTAATTACCAGTATGCCTCTGGGAGAATCAAAGGATGACGCTGGTGTACTGTCAGAACTGTTGTTTTAGTTAGTTGGTTAGTTGCTTAGTTAGTTAGTTTAACCCAGGGTGAAAAGTGTGAGGTAGCTGTATGTCTGAGATGGACATACATTCTTAATGATTTCTCTAAAATGAGTTGTTAAAGCACATGTAGCCAGATAATTCCCTGGGGGCACCACCCTGGGGTAAAGACATCCATTTATCTAGGGGCAGTTTTTAGAGATGCAAATTTGTTCTAAATTTACTCCTACAGTAAGCAGCAGTATTGCTTAGCATGGGGTTTGTCCACAAGAGCTCTGTAACATTTCCCATTAACAACTATCTGCTCACACCAGCAGAGCAGCTATTTGATGCTGAGGCTGCTATGACAGCTACTTGAACATATAAATAGAATCACGCTTTATAAATGTGACAGTATCACATGGTTGAATGCATGGAAGTGCTGAAGTAGGAAAAATTTCTCTTGTCCAATAATTGTATGTGTGTTAGTATTACATTCAGTGAAGTGGTAGGCCTCATTAGACCCAAGAATGAAACACTTTTGACAAGCTTTAATTTAAACTATATCTGTGATAAAATTATCAAATTCAGGTTTGTGATGTAGATGAGTACCAGCACTGTAACTGTGCACGTAGCCAATGCATTTTGCCTTCAGCTCCCTGTCTGATCCAGGAAGTCTTCAGGTGATCTCTGCGTGGATGAGGCAATGAACTGACTTGAGACAATGTGATAGATTGATCGCTTACTTGTTTCGCAGCAAAGCAACTGACTGATTATTACAGCTATTTAGGTGGAAATGTCAGACAACTGCCTGTTGTGCCTAGACCGGGTGATAGGCACTATTTGTGTGCTTCAATGTTGGTGAACTCCCTGGGGAGGAATCCTGGGCAGTCCCAGTCATAGCCTTAGTTCCTGCAGCACGTGAGGGAACTGGCCAAACTGCACATGGATAAATTTAAATAGTATGCAGAATGCAGATGCAGAAGTGTCTTAGAAAATGTTCAAGATTTGACTAGACAACTACCTAAGTAGCCTGAACTAATTAAGGGGGTGCAGCAGGAGTTTGGATTACATGACTTTCATAGGTCCCTTCCAACCTAAATTATGCTCTAGTTCTATGGTTATAGGTAGGACACTCTGTATGTAGCATGAAAGTTAGAAGATGTTCTATGCACAGTTTTAAGATAATAAACATGAATAGATCACTGATGTACTGTATTCACCATGTAGGACCACAGACCAACTGGACTGTAAGAAATCATCAGAACAGATTGTGGTATCCAATCTTGATACTGTAGAAGCCAGTCTTGCAAGAATGCTTGCAATGGAGACTCCCATCCAGACAGTAACCGACCATCCTATTTGAGAGGTTTGATTCCCCACATGACTGAAAATGTTTATGCAAAATACCCCAGTGTTTGTCCATAGATGTCTGCGCAGTACAGCCCTGCAAGCTTCCACTGACTGGAAATGGATGGACTATTGGAAATTGTGTATTGGAAATTGTGTGGACCACCAGAGTTTAAGTGGGTTTTTTTCTGCATCCTAGATTGTGCTTCTGGTCCTGCTTTGCATAACAACACGGGAGTGTATGGGATGTTGTGGGTCCTGAATTCTTCTCAGAACCCGTTCAAGGTTATCATTGTGTGATTAGGAATGAAGGAGTTGGGCAAGAACTGGTCAGTTCCAAGTGGTTTTCTTGTGGGTTGTCTTCTTTCTCATCAATATGGCTTGTTTAATGTAATCATTGTGAAGAACAACACTAGTGGATTTTCTTTAGGAGATACAGAGGAAAAAAAATGTCAGTCAAAAAAACCCAATGAAAAGCCCAACCAAAATTCAGTGGCAAATTGTGTGAATTTGTGGTACTTGTTCTATAGCAATGGAAAAGATTAGAACAGAAACTTCTCAGCAGGTCCTGTTTTTTTTCCCTTCAGAACAATTATTCAGATGACATAAATACCTATAAAAATTTTCTTTTCCATTCTGTTTTACTTTTCCTTGTCTACTCCAGTCCAGATACCACAAAAGGCTATGTCTCTATGCTATGATGAAGACTCCAATTTGTACTTCTGTGTGCAGGAAGATATAACTCAAGAGACCAGTAGCAGAATTTATTTTCTACCATACACACAGACACATATATGACAATGACAAATTTCAAGATGTTCCAAATATTTCCTTCTAAAAAAGACTGATGCCACATTCCTGCAACACAATATCATATTCTGTAGGTGTTGCGGACAGATTATGCCAATCAAACACTGGAAGCAAGAATATTTTTATGTCATTCTCACACAGTCAATCTTATCCCAGAGATAATAGCAAGAACAATTTTTCTTGAAATCCTGATAAATGCACCATTTTCTAGATATGGCTTGATTTCACGCTGTCTTGAAAGAGTTATTGGCTTTGATTTTTTGAAACCCTGTGCACAGCATAAACAGTGCAAAGTATTCTTTCCCGTTTGTAAAATATTATTAGTAGCCCTTGGAAACTTTGATTTCTATTTAATCTTCTGCTTCATGCCTTCACTGATAGTGAAAATCATTATCAAATGCCATTTTGATGTGTTACCTCATGCAGTGAATTACTGGAGTCAACTGAACAGTAACAAACAGAATGAAGGCTGGTCTGCTTGCAGACCTGTATAACTTCACTGATGTCAGTACTATTAAATTTATCTATGTCCAACTGGAATTGAACTCAGATCTTTATTTAGTTTGCTAGCAGGATGTAGATTTACATTCTCAGGGTCTGTTCCAATGTCAGGTGAAGTCAATGACAGTCTGCACTGACTTTAAGTGGTTTTAGATGAGGCCCCAGTTCTTTAATGTGATGACATAAAGGTCATTTATGGGTCTTTTTTGGTGAAAATGATGGGTGCAAGACAGTGGAGCAGATTACTAGGTAGCCAATGACTGTTTCACTGGATGGGGCTTTTCTGGCTCTGAAGCTGGAGCAGTCATACATGTTAGTCAGGAGAGGTAGAGGGGAAATTGTCCCTTTTGATCAGGTTTGGTGATTGCTTTTCCCTTTTTCATAGGATGTATGTTTTTACCTGATTCTGAAACTTTAAAACCATAACTTTAATTGACTGGGATTTACATCCACTCGGAATCTGACCCAGAGGTTTTGGACCTTTCTGATAATCAGTAAATCAGAGTATATCGACAAGCCCTGCAACAGTTCTTGTTAATTGCAAGCTGTTTTCCCTGATTTACAGTGCACAGCAGGGCCATCTGTTGTACCAATTCTCCAGGGCCCTGAACTTCTTACTTCACCCCTTAAAATCACCTGGAACACAACATCAGTGGCTTCCAGCCAGCAGGTTCCTGCCCTGACACACAGACCTCTCTTACTGGTTGTCTTAGTGCCTCTGAGAGCCAGGTGTGACAATAGGACTCCTGCCTCTTCAGAAAACACTCAGGACATTAAATAAAAATAATGTACAGTACATGATTTGTCTGCAGCATTATTTCTTTCTTGGTAGTAATTTTGTGATTGCTTTGTTTCCTTTTGCCACGTCCTAATCAACCCAGCAAATTCATGATCATCAAAAAGCAGGTCTGGGCATATGGATCCATAGAATTGTCCTGATCCCAGCTCACATTCTCACTTGCTAGGTACTTGCTGAACAAAAGGAGATCACATAAATGCTCCATAATTCCACAGCATCCTTTGGCAAGTATTTCAACTCGCACAAAGAACCATTTCCTCTGTTATTTGTTCTGAATCTGGCTCCCACCAGATCATTTGAAGATCTGCAGTTCTTGAAGTAGAAAACACTGTTGTAGTTGCTTCCTGTTACTGTTGTTGAACCAATCATCATTTTTTGGGGTAATTTTTCTGAACTCAGAAGTCATAGCCTGCCTCAGTTGCTTCTTATATGAAGATGTTTGCTGTTTCAGATCATCCTTCTTACTTTTCTTTGGATCTTTTCTAATTCTAATGTAAGTTTTCTGACACAGGGAGATTAAAACTGCATATTTTTTAAAGTGCAGGCAAACCATGGATCCATACAGTGGTACAGTAATATTGTCTATTGTGCTTTATTTTTCTTACTAATTCCCCTTATATTATCTTATATTATATTAGCTTATATTTCCCCCTGACTGCTACTGAGCAATACACTGATGTATTCATGGAACGATCTCACTTCTGAGTATTAGTGCTGGGCTCAGAACCCATAATTTAAGACATTAGAAGTACTTTTGTCCAGTGCTCATCCCTTTACGTTTATCTGTATTGAAAGCTCTCAGCTGTTGTGATTCTACCCAGGCACTCAGTCTTGTAAGTTGTGCAGTTCTTTGCAACACTTCATTTATCAATATTCTAACTAGAACAGGCTCATGCACACATCACTATAGACCTTCACTGGTTTCTACCACTGTCATGGTTGTTCACTCCTCCTCTCTTATTTTTTAATGGTTTTTAGAAGTGCTAAGGAAACTAAATAAGAAGAAATTTGCTGAAGGTGCTTTCAAAGTACAGATGCACCCCACCAGCCAGTTCACCCTTATTTAACTCCTTGCTGACTTCTTCAAATAACTACACTGAGCCTGCAAGATAAGGCATACTCTTTAAAAAAACCCCATGAGTACTCTTCCCTAAGGAATCACACTTATCCCGGTGTCTGGTCTTTGTGATATTAGCATGCCATTAAAGACAAGGACAGGTATTAGAATTCCATATTTGCACTTCCATGGTTCTCCCTGAAACTGATTTTTTTTGTTCATTTAGTATCATATCTGATGTCTTCAAGTGCTCAGGTGTGTGCAGTTTTAAGCATGTTATCCACCCCTTTTAGTAAACAAACTACTGCATTGTGGAGCTCTTTCAGAGCTATTGGGCGAACATCATCTTAATCCTGACAATTTGCTACTCTTGTCCATTTTCTCAAGGACAAAAATAACCCCATCTATGTTACAGTCAATTCAGTATCACACAGATTTTGTAATGAGGTCTCCCACAAAAAGGAGTCTGAGCATGGGAATTGTGCCTATTTTTTCTGTTTTGTGTGTTGATACTAAGGTGCTGTTTAGCTTCCTGATAATCACTTCACTGAATCTGAGCACTTTTTAATATCCTGATCATTTACAGACCCAAAAGACTCTCAAGTGAGCCCATTTTCCCTCACGTGCTTCAGGATGTGTTATTGTGCTTTTGCCAAGAATTAGGAGAGCAACTAGAACAAGTGATGGGAGTTAGATGTACGTGAGAAATAGTGGATAACAGCAAACATTAAAAAAAATATTCTGTGGAGTTTTGGCAATTCTTTACTTCTTGAAAACCGATCTACTCATGACCAAAGACTATCTGTACTTTCTGTCTCCTGCTAATTTTATGAGCTTTTGTTCCCCTCTTTGTCCAGCTGGATATTAATGAAATGTTTACTGCCTAGTTTTCCTGCCCAGCTTTAGATGACTGAAACTATATTCCTTATCAAACAGGTATTGTTTTTTTACTCGGGCAGTAAAAAGAGATGCATTAGCTCATCTTACACTGGGGGAAATCTTGGGTTTAGATCCAGGACCATCTGCATAATTCAAGTATTTATCATCACATATTGCCAAGACCAAATCATACCAGGGTGCATTCATGGAACGATAATAAATAGCCAGTGTGATACAAACACTCTTTGAAAGATCATGGAAATGTTGGCTGCTTTCTTCTGTGATTTTTCATGAGTAGGATTCAAATATTTATTTACCAATTCAGAAAAACCTTATGTTCCTTTAAAAATACAAGCGATGTTAGAAAAGTTCTGGAAGAAACTCTGTTTCTAAGTTTCTGTTTCACTAGGACTCTTTCATTTTTAAGTAGATTATTATAAAGTGATATTGGCAATTGCCAAGGCAATTGCACAGGGTACAACTCTTTCCATCAGCTGAGCAGAGGTAATTAGATTGAAAACCTGGGTGCATTAGTCTAATCCAATACTGTACAGAAATGTACAATCAGTTATACATCATATCATCTCAGCACTGTGTCAGATCAATATCTGTTTTCAGCAGGAAAAATATGCAGGTTGTGCTGAGGATATGACTAATGGGAATGCTTTTTGGAGTGTGTGTGCAGTTTGCACTGAAAGGAATGATGACAATTGGTTTCATCTGGAGTAATTACAGCTCAGTGACCACTAGTTAGGCAATTACTCAAAGGAAATCCTCTTGCGGGAAGCATATCTCAGCTTTGAGAAGAAAACACATCCAGTATAAATTCTTTATGTGTGGTAGAAAAACGTTTATTCTTCAAAAATAAATAAAAAGCAACAAAAACTGAGTAACAGACAATTCACCAAGTCCCACAGAATGTTGTGTTTCCTATGTGAAAAAAAAATCCTCATTTTACACTGTCAAGTTTTAGTCTCCAAGATGTCATGAACTTCTTATGAAGGTAAAAGAGAGCGGAAAGGTAGTTTTGACAAAGTGCTTGGTCATCGGCATTTCTATACTCAATGTCTCCAGAGAGTGCTCAGGGAAAACAAAGGATTATGCATCGGGTAAGGTATGCATGTGATGAATGCGTTTTATGATATATGCTTTATGAAACATTGTGGGAATGTTGTATCTTGAAATTATCTTTGAATGGTTTTGACCTCCAGGAAGACCATTTTAAGCAGAAAAAAACATACTAATTCAAGAACACGCCTAAACATCCTGACTTCCGGATGTCCCCAGGGAAGCAAAAGAGGTATTTTGCATGTGATACTTCAGAGTGAGACTCCAGAAAATGAGGTAATAGGGGAATGGTGCTAATAACTAGAGCTATATTTGAGAAAGAGTTCTTTTATCAAAGCCTCCTTGTTATTGGAGTAAGGAGCTAAGAAAGATGAGGAAAGGGAAATCCTGAACAAAAGAGATAAATGGGTGTTCCCAAGGCTCTTCCCTTACATTAAAAGACCATCTTCCATTTTGGTCTGCTGTTACAGGTATAAGCAGAAGCCTTAATCCCAATCTATCAAACCTCTGCAGAACTACACTAAGGAATTTACTCATCAATAAAGCCTTTTTTGGATTGTAGGATTTGGCCTGCAAAGAATCAGGTCTTTTAACAAAACCTGTTGACAAAGCTTATAAAATGAAGACATTATGTTTTCTTTTTTTTTTTTTTAATTTTTTCCCAAGACTGTCTAGAAGTAAAATTACAGCTATGGCACTGCATGAATAACTTCTACTGTTTCTTCTACTTGTAACCCAGATGAGGATCAATTCACAGGAGGAAAAAGAGCAGTTTTTTTTGAAGTGCTGTTAATAACAAAGTAAAAATTAAATACTAGACACAAAGAGATATAAGGGTATTCTATTGCTGAATTTTAGTACCAACTGTAAGAGGGCTGTGAAACACAGATTCTTCACACAGATCTTGGAACTTTCCAGGCAGGTATCATGGCAGGGCTCCTTGCAAACTTCACTGCAAACTCTCCTCCAGGAGTCGCAGAGGACTCTGACGCAGGGGAACTTCTGAACTACTGAGTCAAACCTTCCTTTGATGAAACTTCATTTCTCCCTACATAGCTCTGGTCGGTGACCTCCATCAAAATAACATTTTTACATTGGTGTAGAGCTTTTTAAACTGCAGAATCCTTTATTTCTTTATTCATTTTATATGAAGATAATTTTAACCCTAACAAAAAAAGAAAATATGATATGTAGTTTCAGTATAGTTGAAATTTGCCTTGAGGAATTACTGTTAGGATTAGCCTGTGTATTCAAGCTCTCAGACCGTAAAGAGTATTTTATCACATATATTTATTATAACTAAATAATGTTTGTGTAGAATACAGTATCTAATGTTGATCTTGGTACAGACCAGGCATATTAAGTCTGAGTTTAAATACCATAACATTTTTCCTTGGTTGAGCTACATCCTTACAGAAATTTTAATTTTGGTACTGATGGCAGTAGTAATTTCTTTAGTAAATCACAATACACTCCCTAAGTAGAAAGAGCTTTGCAATTTCCCTAATGATTGGAAAATAATTTTGCAGGATCAGTAAAGGTAGCACTAATTGTTATAAGGCCATATGTAGTTTATGCAAAGAACCTCAGTTATTCACAACAGACTATTAGAAGTAAGACAGCATGAAAGTGGAATCCATAATAAGCATAAGTGTAGCATAGTTTAAAAGAACAACTTTTTTATTGCTAAAAAATATAAGAGCGCAGAAAGTGATGAAGTGACTTCAGAAGTAATGAACTGCAGAATTCCAGGTCACTTCATTAATATAGCAATGTCAATAATTTTTTCCAAGGTCCACTTAGAACTAGACTGTTATTGGTAAGTGCAAAAGTTTTTTTATCTTAATTGAAAAGGCCACTGATATCCCAATACACAGAGATACTAAAATGTTCTTATAGTTGTTCCTAACCGTATGATCAGATGTATAGTCCATTAGTTGCTGTCTATTTTGTTACTTATTTTGAAGGCAGCATGAAATTGCATCAGGAATATTGGAAGATATAAAAAATATTTAGCTAGAAAATAGTGCAAAAAACCTGAAAAATTTGAAAAAAGTGTTGAAAAACAGACCATGCAAATACTAATTTAGGGAGATAAAACTATCTACATATTAATATAGTTTAAAAATTAATTCCAATTATTCCAGGTAATCTCCTGGTCCACATACTGCATAACACAAAATGGGAAGCTGTATATGACTCATTATATGGCCTTGAATGTATACAATGAACATTTAAATTATTTGTTCCGTTTTTGCTAAACACCTTTTATAATTACAGGGCAGTTTTCCTTTTGTCAACCTTGAGTGCACAGAAATATTGAGGAATTTCTCTGAGACGTGGCTATCTCCAAAACCCAAATTAAGGAGTCTGAAAATGTTTATGTTATATTAGAAGTTGTTGTATTTTAGACTTAATTTACTTATTTGGCTAAGACAGGGATGATGAAAAGACTTTTTGAATAACTGATAATTCATTCTTTACTCTTCCTTCACAATGACGACTTTTCTGTCTTAAAATTAGAACAATGAAAGCTTGTAATGCTGTAGTTGATAAAATACAGAAAATTTTTTCCAAAATTATGTTCAGAAAATACTAAACATTTCTGAAGAACCAAATTAAAATCTGGGTGCAAACTGCTAGCAAACAGAACAATGTGTGATCACCTCAGTGCTACATCTGGAAACCTGTATTCTGGAATAGAATAACATTCTGCCTTCCCCTCATAGTTCTTTCATATCTCTGAAGTTCTTTTTTTACAATCCAACTTCAAATGCAGGACTAAAAAGAATATTTTCCGTTTGTGAAAAAATTTGGATATTTTACAAAAAAATGCTGAGTATCAATTCTCTTAAGATAACAAATAGGTTAGTTTTAGTTGCACACAAAAAGATTTTAATGGATTGATTGAAAAGAATTAAAAATTATAAATACCATTTTAAGTGAAAAAAATTGAATTTTATGGCAATGAATTTTATGATGAAGGCGTCAAATGTACATTTGAAGAAAACTAGATGATATGCTGTGAAACAGTGTTTTTCATAGAATAAACTAGATTAAACTTGTAGTGAATTTAAGCTCTTCAGATGTTAAAGTGACTCATAGTACAGCTGATAAACCTAAGCGCTTTGCGTAGACACCTGAGTGTTACCTAACATAACTTTTTACTATTCTTTTAAAGGCACTCCCACCAGCTCCCACATTCACATTTTCAGTCCTTTGCCCTCTCCATTTTCTTGATGTAACCGTGGATAGTGACCTGCCCTGTAAGCAGGATCAGTGAAATGAAGCTAGTTGAAAAAAATCCACAAATGTTCTCTGGGGGAAGGACAGCCTTGCCCTCCAGAGCGAGACCTGCCTGCAGGCACCCAGCAAGGCTAAGGGCTGATTTGAGAGAAAAGATTCAGCATAGATCGGTGTCCCTGGAGCTCTGGTGATGGAGAAAACAGCTGGCATTCCCAGCACCCTCAGCTTTGGCCGGACCATTCAGGTTGCTACATATTTGGACTTTAACAGGTAAATGAAAATGGCTCTGAAGCTGTATCTGTTTGTTGGCTTTTACAGGGAAAACTGAGAGGGTCACATATGTGGTTTCAGAGAAAGCATGTTTCCACCCATTTACTAGCTCTGAAATGCTTCATTGCTGAAAGTGCACAGTTGTGCTTTAGACAAAATATTTTTTAGACTAAGCCACCACAGTGAGCATGTCATTCAGTGTAAGTAATGAAAATGCCCTGCAGCATGGAACCATCTATTTAAACTTTTCTGAAAGAAGGTATCTGTACCAGTGTGGGTAACAGCAGTCCAGACTTCTCTTTGATGGTAGCTGGAATTATGAGTACTTTAACATTATTCAATGTTAATGTCTGTTAGTTAATTCTTGTATTAACTAATGGTGTATTGTTCCAGGTAGCAGCACACTGGGAAAGGTCAGTGAAACTCTAAAAAGCAGTCAAGAAAGATAGTTAACCAGTGAGCAATTTACTGATTTTTCTTTTGGTAGTAAATATGTTTAATTGTATGAATAAAAGAAGTTAGAAGTGATCTAACTTGTTTCTCTCCAAGGAGCAGTATAAAGGCTGATCATGTATTTGGTGTTGAGCACTACAGAATGAATCTATAAGAAAAAAAACTCCTCGGTTACAGAATACTCATATACTAGGGAGAAAATACTGTGAGTGAATCATCTATCTAATCTAGCAAGCAAGGGCACAGAAAGAACCATGAAGTTAAAGAACAGCAAATTCAAACTAAAAACAAGACACAGGTTGTTCTGGTAGGAGTGATCGAAACAAACTATCTGGTGAAGTGATAGATTCTCCATCTTGCAATGACTTCCAAAGCAGGCATATTCTCTGAAGATGTGTCTTTTTTGCCAATGACAAGTTAATCAGAGAACAGTTTGAAGGGCAGTAGCTGATGAGCTGAAGATCCCCTCTGGCCTCAAATTCTCTAAACATGGTACACTGCCACAGATCTTACAGACAGAACACAAAATACAAATGATACCACAGCTTTCTTTTGCAAGCTAACGGGAAAAGGAGAAATAAAGGCCACAGTGCAAACAGAAGCCTGAGAGAAGTAAAGCTCCTGAGCAGGTATATCTAAAACAAATAGGCTGTGGGATATAAATAGGCTATAGTCCAAGGGTGAGAAGAGGCTGTATGAGCTTCTCTATGATGCTTTACACGAGAGATCCCCTATTAGCTTAACTGTACATTAATTCAGATGAGATATGCATAAACCATGTCAAATCCACAAAGCTGCAACATGAAAACAGCTGGAGTACTCTTTAATTATAAGGAACGCTTTCCACATGGGATGATGGGGATCTGAGATGAAAATTAAAAACAATGCTGTAAAATGTTGGACTGGTACTTGTGCAACTACAGTAGTGAAGGCACCTGTGGCAGGTGCCTATCTGTATATACCCACTGCTGGCCAATTCCCTAATTTTTCAAGGCATAAGGATCTGACAAGCACACTAGATGTTCACCTGGTGCATAGGATAAGGCTTGGTGCTTTACCACTGGGAACAAAATGTGTCTTATTTTAAGGTCTTAACTCATGACTTAACCACACCCTGCAGAGTTGGTCACATCACCTGCACCTAGGGGAAAATGCTTATTACCAGCCTTGGCCTTGCACCTGCATAGCTCTCCTGTCTGGTTTGGGAAGCTGTGTTGGCAGTTCTGGCGTGTGATGTTTTGTATGCTCCCGTAGACAGGCAGCAAAGCTGTAACAGCAAAGGGGGTAGTGTCTGGTTGTCTTCTTGAAACAGTAAAATATGAACAACACCACGTAGCTGCACCTCTAAACTGTTTTTTGCAAATGTCATTACAGGATATATGGGGGAAGTTGGAGGGGGCAGGGGAAGTCTCAGGGGAGTGATTCACAACCCCCTCAAAGTCTATACCAAGGTTTTAGTCCAGAAGTAATATTTGTTTCCAATTTCATTACCCTTATTTTTTTAATTATTTTTACATAGAGCTTCTGCAATGTGCCATTTTGCTTATACTGCTAAAATCAAGTGTCCTTAATCCTTTTTTTTTTTCCTAAACAGGAGTAAATGTGATCATTATCTTGCAAAGGTTCAAATCTTTGTAATTTCCTGAGCACTGCCATTACACTGATGTTATCAGTGGAAGAGCACAAGCTACTCTGTGCTGTTACAGGTTCATCATTAGCATAGAATCCTATTGATTTTCCATATCTTTTTTCCAAGGCTGAGCTACAGGGGCAGCCTAGAATATAATCATTGAACACCAAGTTTAAATTGAAAGTACTATAGCTTTCAGCTGCCTCAAAGCAGAGTGAATAGCAGGAAATATTCACAAATATGTGAATCTGAAGATATTGGTTTGACTGTTAATTTTTTTTTTTTTTGCTGTGTGGTGGATAGACATTTTCTGATAGGTTCTTTTCAAGTTAGAGACATATGGTTGTTTTGTTGTTTTGTTTTCTTTTTCTTTTTTCTTCCTGCTAGATATTCAACAAGCACTACTTCTTTTTCAGATCTTTTATTCTATTCTGTCCTTAATACCCAGCCTTGGTTACCTTAACGCAGCCCAGAAGGAGTTATATAGGTATTAGTTGGGTATTCTCCTCCAGTTTATAGCTCTTTTCCTTCACTATCAAAGGTCTGCTCAGTGTTCAGTGTGTCTCTCCTTTTTGTTTAGCTTTACTATGTATGGAATGTGGCTCATTGGCACTATATGCTCTATTGCTTCTTGAATTAGGCAAGTTCTGAGCGGATTGTTCTTTGAATGTTGCCTGCAGATTCATATGAGTACATCCTTCCCCGGGGATGTACATAATCTTCTCCTTTCCCATCAAGGGGAGTGTAATTACAACAGAGAGTGGTGTGACAGATGTGAGTATTATGAACAGACTGTCAGTGCTTTCTGAACGACTCAGGCACTAGTTTTCCCTTCTACCAAACACTGATGGAATGTCCTCTGTATCTCTGTATTGTCAATTATCATCTTGGTATCAGTTCTCATTCATTCCAGCACTGTATTTTAGCCAAGTGTGTTGCAATGTGTATGATCCCTCCTTCCTTTGCTCATTTGTTCCTGCCTCCCTTCCCCTGCTTTAGTTGCAACTACTGGGAGCCTTTACTAGTTCTTAAATGGAAGTCAGTCTAGATTTGCTTTTATCAAGTATGTCATCCTATCTGTCATTTACTGCTTTTTAATGCATTTCTGGGTGCTGTATTATTTTTCTATTAATAGAGAACTGTCTTGAATATTTGCACCTTTTTTGTGTGTGTTTATGTAGCTGTTCAAGTCACATGGCTCATGGCTCACTTCTCCTCAGAGTCCACCTTTTTATTGCTACAAATCTGTAGCAAAATTGGAGAAGCACTCTGCCTGGCAGTACATTTTACACTTACATGAACATACAGACTGAAGACGTTTTATTCTTAGAGGTCCCACTTCCTTGTAATTCATTTCATGCTAAATAGAATGAAGGGCTATCCATTTTACCTCTGACCTGAAACACGAAAAAGAGAAGAAAGCTCAAAAATGAAAGCAGATCTCCACTGAAATTTAAATGCCTTCTTTACAATGCCAGAGTTTTTTGGATTCAAATGCAAATGGAGCTAGAGGACCCTAATGTATACTTTAAAGTTATGCTATCAAATCTAATTGCGATTTTTTCTTTTGTCCCATTGAGCAGATTTGCGTCACTATAGTACAGAAAATAGTAATAAATATTCTTCCATATAAAGGCAACTCTCCTAATATTTCTGAATTATCTTTTTTTTTTTTATTACTCAGAAGTTCAAAGTCTGATATCTGGGCAAGTATCTTAGTACTCTTGGTTGTTAAGCAAAGGGAATCCTGTTTTCTCTTGCTGCCCTGCAATATGAGAAAGCAGTGCTCTTGCCAGTGCCTAAATGCACAGTACTGATGCCTGAGCCATCAGTGAGATCTTGGAGGCTGAAACCCATCTTCACAGCTAACTGATGATCAGGCCAAGGGAAAGATAAAATTTGAATCTCTCTACCCTACTCTGCTTTCAGCATCTCCTGTCTCCAGGTTTGGACTCCCAGTTCTCAACTACAGCCCCAGCACTTGGAGAGGTTTGACAGACACACTTTGGTGGCCTGATTCCACTCTGCATACCCTTGGCTGGAGGGCATTACCACTCTAACAGAGCTGACAGGTGGGCACACCACAGCAGCTCAAGTGCCCGGTCCTTCAGATTAACTTAATCCCCTCTCCCCCGCAGTTTAACATGGGACTTCAGGTTGGCACTGAAGCTACTGAAATGCAGAAGCATGTGCCATGCTGCTGGTGTGGAGGAGGGTAGCAGAGGCACAGGTGGAGATGCAATGTGGACAGTCCTGGGCTGTAATATCTTCTATAGCCTATGGGCCTCAGCTGGACAATCCTCATGTTCGGTACATAACTTGGCCATGGGAACACCAAGCGGAACCCAACCTCTGACTTCTTAAACATTGCAGAGTGCAGCTTTCTGTCTCTTTCTTCTCAGAGAAGTGAACCTGAGAGCACTACCCAAACACTAGTTTCTCTCTTCCTCAAGCTGCAGATGGGCTGCAGAGTTGCTTTGTAAGTACTGTCCAATCCCAAAGCACAGACCGAATCTTGGTGGGAGCCTTTCGATGTTTTTTGCAGGCATGTTTGTGTACATTGGCATGAAATGCAAAAAGATGTGCCAAGTAAAGAATTCCCTAGTCCAATTCTCCTCTAGCCCCATCCCAACCCTTCCAGCGTAATGGTCCTTGCAGGAAGCAATACTGGAAAAGCTTTTTAACAAGAAATATGCCATTTCACACAGCTCCTGGCACCCCAACCCAGTGCAGTAGGATCCCTCAGGCTCTCCTCTCTGTGTCCAGCCATGGAAACGCAGTCTAAGTATCTTTCTAATTACTTGTTTTTATTGCAACAGTGTTCATGGGAAATGTAAACATTATGAACTCCATCCCAAACTAAGTCATGCTCCAAACAGTCTTGCAGCATTGGTGTTAGTCTAATACTATACAGTTCCCCGTGTTCACAAACTACCTACATAAGGCAACCTCTTTCCCTGTGGGACAGAGGACATGGGACATGCCATTCCTTCAGGGAACAGAAATAAGGTGGCACAGCTCCAAGTTCCGGTCAGATGTTACAAGAACTGAGCATATGTCTTGTTTCCAGCAGCAGCTTTGTGAGTGAATTGGTGGGTAAGATTTGTTTGCAACTGTATAGAAAAATTGTTAGCAACAGTCTTAACTGGACAAGAAAGGCCTGCATTCACAAGGTAATTTATTTGGGATAAATCACATGGCTCCAACCTGCAGCTGTTTACATTAGGTGCCACCAAACCAAGAAAGAGGCAGGAAGGACAACCTGAAAAGAATGAGGTGAACAATTTTCTTTCTCAGTGGCTGCTGTTGCTGTGTTGCCTGTGTGACTGTTAAACTCTACAGTCTGTAAGAATGAAATTTGTTTCAGATCCAAGCATTTTTTTCCACATTTTGGGTTCATATTTACATTTGTTAAGGTTAATAGACCTGACAATTTCTTCATGTTCTCACCAGGGAGCAGTCACTGACAAACTGTGGGAGGGACTGGAACAATATTCTCCACAGAAAGTAAAATCTGTGCCTCACAGGGCTGTTACACATTCCTCCCTAGTAACAGTTCTCAGTCTTTGATGGTGCAAATCGGTGTAGTGCCCCTGAATTCACCTCAGCAATGCCGTTTTGGACTTGTAGATTTAACTGTCCTTGCTACATCTTCCTCAGTGTTCTTCCAGGAATCATGGTGGAGCCTCAGCATTTCCCAAACCCACTTTCTTCTTTCTTTTTCTTCCAGAGCATTCTGCTTTCTAATTCTTCTATGCTTGTGCTACAGAGCCCCAACACTATGTATTCTATCCTGCCTTTAAGACCTCATCTGCAAAAAGAAATTTTTTAAGAGCACAGGTAGAAAGGAGAGGTGAAGCAACAGATGCCTTTGGCCACTTGTGAGGTTGCATGCCTTTAAACAAAAAATAATACAGGAAGCCAAGAAATTCATTCAAGAGAGAATTGAATTGAATTTTTAAGGGTAGTACATAATCTGGAGAGGTATGAATCTGCATTTTTCCCACTGGCATCAGGGCTCTCAGGAAATCTGAGGAAGAAACATTACTGAGTCCGAGACACTATTCTTTGAGCTTTCTTCCCAGACTCCATGGAGAACCACACAGACAGACTTTAAAGATTCAAGCAGACAACTAAGATCTAAGCAGTTATCTCTTTTGAGATGACCTCAGTAAGTGGCCGCATGCCTGCTCTTCAACTTAAATAAATGTGGGCTAACATGCATTAGCTAAATGGAGGGATTCAAGGTAAAATATTTTATTTGCATTTAGAGTAGGATAAATGGTATAGGCGGGTCCTGTGACTAAACTGACTTGTGGTATCCTGCCACTGTAGGAACCAAATCCAGTACGTGAGTCCGCATAGAGAGTACTCTCTCTTCCCCTTCTTCCAGGTTCAATACAAGGAGGCAGGAACTGAAAACTGGTGACAGCATTTAGAAGTCCCTGCTTCACAGACTAGGTTTTACAAAGATTCATCCCCAAAGCTTGACAGGTGTTTTATTAAATAGTTTCATTGCATTCCTTTGTGCTCTTGCCTTTAATGTTAAAAGTCTGACTCAATCACTGCAGTGCTCATCGATGAAAGATCTTCCACCACAATGCCTTGACTTAAGAGATCTCCATAATAAATGTCTCCCAAAATTAGATGATAGTTAGAGTAGCATGAAGGGGTCAAAATCTTGCTGTTAACAACCTTGCAGTGTAAAAGGTAAGTCAACCTTTTTTAACTCTTTGTATCAGCCTCTGTAACAGGTCATACTGCTCTTTCCATGAGTCCAAGCAACAAATGCTGCACATGGCCAAGTACTAATCATAGTTGTTTATTTGCAGACCAGCTTTCCTCTCACCATGCCTGCCTCATTTCCCTGCCTACAGCTCCACCCTCCATATCCTCTGGCATTTTGGAAGCCCAGGAGCCAAAATGTTATGGCTTGTGATCAGTCCACCTTTGCAATCTGATGTCATGTCTTGTTTGCCATGTGACTTTTGTTTTCATCAAGAAGGTCTAGTGCACATCCTCTCTGCGAAGTTTTAATTTAGTCCTCTCTTGGACAAATCTCATATAGTGACTAATGCAGGAAGAAAGACTGAGTAAAAGTCAAATAAGGTCTCAAACATTTGGCCCTGAGTGAAGATGCTAACTATAAATGCAAATAGGAAAGGTAGCCTGGGGGAGAGAAACAATGCCGGCTTGCATACAGCTTTTCTTCAGAGATAAATAAATTCAGAACATTTTTAGACACAGGCTGAATAGAGTACAATGGTGTATTTGTCTTCAGCTTTTATCACAACTGAGAAGAGTGAAAAATTGCCTCATCTGTAAGGGCTTGGAATATAATGAGCAAGAATGAGCTTCTCTGTCAGTCCTAATAGCTTTCCCTCTGAACAGATAGCTGCAGTGGGGCAGATGTCACTTCTTCCAGTAGTGCTAGTAAACTACCAAGTTTGCCTCTGCAACTCAGCTCGCTAGTAAGAAATACTGGCACCTTCCATGGTATGCTGTGGAGCATCAGTTACAGACATTTAATTGTAGCTACAGATACACATAAAGAAAGGCTAAACGTGTAAATGTATGCAGAGAAGAGAAAAAGGCTAAAAAGTGTGTAGCTTACAAACTGTTGTGCTCCATCATTTTAAATACATAAAATAAAACTTTATTTGAACTAAACTTTGCATAAAGTAGCACCAAATTTGCTTAAAATATCTCTCCATACTAATATATTAATACATGCATCTAAAACACAGAACATATATGTACAAAATATATATTTACATATGAAGCACAAGTTCATCCTGAGCAGCAGTGAATATGTTAAGTCCCTAAAACCACAGGTTTATTTAACCTCTAAACTTAAAGAGCAGTAGTACATGTTCTTATGTACCACTAGATGGTGACTTGTGTAATGAGTTGTTGACTTTTATCCTAAAGCACATTTCTCTTTTTATTGGAATGAAACAGAATCACAACATTACTGTCTGCACTGTTAATGATTTACATGTAAGTATATTGCCATAAACATCCTGCTCGTTATGGGGATCTAAGGCAAAGCTATGGAAAATTAAGGTGAACATGATCCCTGCTAAATTCCATTTGGGGTTTTTAATCTTTGCACAGTTCAAAACTTTGTTTTGTTTTTTTTGTTTTGTTTTGTTTTGTTAATAGGGGTGCAGGATGTCACGTACAAATGATGAGGCTACAATTCAGATGTCTCCTGAGACAAAAAAGCATCCAATTACAATTATGTAATGCCATGTGCATCATCTTGTATAAACAGTAAGTCTTCACACATCAAGCAAAACTGTCTCTCCCCATGTGTGTTGTGTTCCCACTCAGAGCAACCTCTCATTTTAGCTATCTGCTATTAAAAGGCTACTTCAGAATCATACTTGGCACCTTTCCCTACATGGCTGCAGCAACGAGATTGAACAAAGGCGCTTTGTTTGGCAGCTGTAGGCTCATTCTTCAGCTGGACAGGGGATCAGACTCTTATCAACAACAGGCTGTACTGCACACTCACTCACCACTTTCCTCCAATGACACTTGTTGCTATTAATACTCTTCATCTTGCATAAATGACGAGAGCCTCAGATAAGTGGTGAAAGTTCATTGATGACTATGCACTGAATAAGGAAAAGTAACATCACTCTCTCTCTCCTGTTAATGCATCATTGAGATTGGAAATTATCAATAGCTGAATTTGTCTTTTTTGTACAACATATTTTGCAAAACTTCCTGCAAAGAGAGTACCTGTCTCCAGATGTTTAGCCGAGGCTGCCAGTCTTTGTCAACAGCAATGCAAGTAATTATAATAATTGATTGCAATAAGAAATGACTTCCTCTAATTTGTTTGTTATTTAGCAGACTGTGATATATATACATTATGGCTTTCAAAAGGAACTGAAGAATGAGACTGTCTTGAAGACCTTCATTCCTGAAAATCAGAATCCTTTAAGAAGACTTAAAATCTGCAATCATAAATCACTTTTGGCCTATACAGTAGACTCCCTTTCTATAAGTGATTAGTGAATAGTCTGTAATGGCTGTTCCTGTGATTTGTAGCCCAAGAGTGTGACTAGGTATCTCCTTGCTTTACCTGTGCTCTCCTGTTGGATGACTCTGCCATAACAGGGGTCTTGTTCTCTCCACCAAATCAGATTTTCTTTTCTCAACAAGCAAACTTCAACCTGTGAACTAGCATTTGTTTTCTGGGAGCATTAACACAAGCTGAAGTTTTCTTGCTCCAAGGGAAAGCCAAACCAGGTCTTGGCTGAATAAAAATGTGTCTGAAAAACCACAAAGGCATCTGAACATCATTCTGGTCTTCACCTACCTCCACTGTTGATTGATCTATTATGGCAAAGCCTTTCGCACGGCTGGACTCCAGGCATTTTCTGGTATGGTGTTTATCAATGTCTTGCCAAGATGAAACATTTCTGAAACAAGATTAGCATCAGTATTTACAAGCAGAGGGTTAGCTCTAGAAATAGCTCAATCAAAAGATGTCAGATCAGGCAGCTATTCATGGGGAATTATTTGCAAGGGACACATTCTCCCCTCCTCAGTTATGCTTAATGTTTTCTTCCCAGCATCAAATTCACTCTCCAGTTCAAAGCTTAAATGAGGAAAATACCTAATTGCTTCCTAGAGTACAGCTCTCTTTATTTTCTGCTACCTTTCTGCCTGCAAAACTGCCTATTGATTTCTTAACGTGTGTATTTCTGTCCTAATGACTAATGACTAAGCCTTAAGATATGCCAACGCTGGCAAAACAGATTATGTCTGTGCCACACTGAAGTGGACATAAGAGGAATTTTTTTAAAATGGAAATAATCTCTTATTGTGTCTTGCTAAGCAGAGACTGCTCTTGTCCAGCTGTGTGTGGACAAAAGAGATGGGAAATGTCCTGGGAGAGTAGAAGTTTTGGAGGCACACAGAATTTAGACTGAGTTCATAAACTATTGGTTAAAGACTTAGACTATCCTAAATATGAGCATGGTTTTTAAATCTAGCTTTCTACTCTGAAAGGATGTGTTTTTGAGAGACACAAAAGTCCTTTATTTTCCATTCTGAGGAAACAACAACCAGTATCCTGGCATTCAGAATGTGTATACAGCCAAGCCTTTTGAATGCATTATCACTCATTTGCAATGTCCTGCTGTAAGCCTAGTGACACTGTAACCTCAACCCATGACATGACCAAAACTGGCCTCAGGCAGAGTGCATATCTTCTAAAGCAAACACTCAAAATGCAACAACGAAACCAAAACCCAACGCCAACCCAAGCAAGTAAAAATATTGGGTAAGGTGAAAGTGAGAAGAATGATGATTGTTCCTTATGGGGTTTGAAACAACAGCTTTTGCTAGACCCTAAACTATATTCTACCTCTCTTTTCACTACAACTTGTCAGATGACTTTTTAAATGCAAGTCAAAAATTGGTAGTTTAAAAAAATTGCTCCCATTAAACTATTTTAGAGGGTTACAATCTAATCTAATCAAGAAATATGTTCTAAATTTAGCTTGTTTTTACTAGGTAGAGGGGGTTTTAAAGACTGATATGCTATGGCAAAATATACATGCACATGCCTTGTAGCTGAAGAGTTAATCGTTATAGAAAATGTGCATAACATCGACTAGAGCTTCTGTGACTTTCTGTTTTCCTGTTGAATGAAGTATCTGGGAAGAACGAATGGGATACATAGCTGCTACTAATGCTGTAGCCTGTCCCTTTGTTTAATTACTGCAATTAATCTTAATCTGTCTTTGTTTGGCAACAGCTAGGTTAGGAAGAACCATCTGAATGCTTTTCACAGAGACTGTTGTTTTGATCACTAAACTCACGGTCTTTTCTTTGGCAGATAAAAATATGCAGCATTTTATTGCAATCTGAGTATATGCTGTATGGTTCCCCAAAATGCAATTGTCTATTACTAAGAGAGTGGGAAAAATATTTGCTACAAAGGAATTTTTTTTGTATACACAGTAGAAAAATGAAATTCAATGTGTCTAGAACATTTTGCCCTGTTCTGTCTATAAAAATGACACAGCTGTGTTGCACATTGTATGAAGCACTCACATAAGCATTTAATTCACTCGTAAATTGAGCTACATAAAGATGATGTAATAATTAGGTCTGAAACAGATGGAAGTCCTACTTTAGATAATACACTCACTAAAATAGCATATGCTGGCTTCCTTCAATTCTATACATTTTAGTCTGTAAAGCTGTATTTTTGATCAGATGACAGTTGCTGAAAATAATAGGCAAGGTTTGCAGAAAATTTTGTGAGACAGAAGCTCTTAATTTTTTTCTGTACTGCATTTTTGCAGGCATTGCTGTATATTCATAGAACTCCACGTACAATTTCTTGGTTGTGATTCTAGGAAAACACAGTGAAGGAGTAGGAATCTCATGGAAACAAGTTTAAATTTTTCCTTTGAGTGTCAGTGAATAGAATTTTACCCTATGTAGGCTGAAGGACCATGAGCTGCTGTGGTCTCATCTGGGCAAAGATCAGCCACATGGGTCATCTGATGATGTGAACAACAAGACTGTGTGTTCATAGAGAGGGTGGAGCACACTGTCCAGATAGTCACAAGTACAAAGGTAAGCCCTCTTTTACAGATGGGCCTCCAGCATCCCTGTAAGAAGAAAAGGTTCTTTTGCTCCATTTGCAGTGTTCATTCTTACGAGAGCCCAATTAAACAAAGTTTCTACTGTTTTCAGCTCCTCTGGCCACAAACAAGAGCTGTGTCCCATCTGCCATAGCAGAACTTCACGTGGGAGAAAACTGGAATATAATGCAGCATTTTGCAGAACAGGTGTTGCCTCATGAGTGAGCAGGTAAACACAGCTTCAGCAGGTTTCAGTGACAGCCTTGGTAAGAAAATACTGAGTGTGGTGACAAAGGCATCAGGTCTTGTAAATGCTGCAGAATAAAGTTGGTCATGATACATTTGCAATTCCTATGTGTTAAAGAAATTCCAGAGATATAGGGACATGCTAAAGTTTGTGCTGGCATTGTATGGTAGTGGCTAGTGTGCTCAGATCCTAGGATCTGGATGATTTTCTTTTCAGAGTGACTGGATGCCTGACCTCTCTTCCAAAAATATTCAAAATAGTAAGAAACCACCTGGGTCTTCTGACCTTCCACATGTCCCAATGACCTTCTACTTGTCTACATTTCCTCAGCATGGGAAAGACATGGACCTGTTAAAGTAGGTCCAGAGGAGGGCCACAAAGATTATCAGATGGCTGGAGCACCTCTCCTACGAAGACAGGCTGAGAGAGTTTGGGTTGTTCAGCCTAGAGAAGACAAATTTCCGGGGAGACCTTAGAACAGCCTTCCAGTATCTAAAGAGGGCCTATAAGAAAGATGGGTGAAAAACCTTTTAGTAGGACCTGTTGCGATAGGACAAGGGGCAATGGCTTTACACTGAAGGAGGTTCGATTTACATTAGATATAAGGAGAAAGTTTCTTACAATGAGAGTGGTAAAACACTGGAACAGGTTGCCCAGAGAGGTGGCAGATGCCCCATCCCTGGAAACATTCACAGTCAGGTTGGATGGGGCTCTGAGCAACCCAATCTAGTGGAATATGTCCCTGTTCATTGCAGGGGGTTTGGACAAGATGACCTTTAAAAGGTCCCTTCCAGCCTAAACCATTCTATGATTCTATGATTTTATGTCGTCCCTACTGATGACCAGTTGTGTCTCACATGGTTCTGCTTGCTATGAGGTGACCTTTTAACATTTATACATTGTGTTGCTTACAGCCATGATAATGCAACTCAGCCAGGACTTGTGTTGGGGAATTTGTTTGGAAAACATGGCAGAGTCTGTAAAATCAACGTGCTGAGGTTTTGAGTTGATTCTTGATTTTGTGTTGACTGGTTTAGGCAGGTAAGGCTGAAGAAATCTCTCTTTGTACTTGTACTCCCAGTCCCTTTAACAGGGGTCTCTGTGCTCCAAGGGAGCGCAGTCATCTTTCAGACCGTTGCTCAGACTCAGTGTGAATGAGAGCAGACTAAAGAAACAACTATCATTAATACCCCTCAATTTAATCAGTACAGAGTCACCCAGCTGTGACTGGGCAGCCATCACTTGCTCCCTGAAAGCTCTGTTTAGCACTAGAAGCACATGCGCTTGTGTTTTGCCAGATAAACTTCAGTCTGTGCTTGCAAGATGTCCTCCACAGGGATGCAAGTCTAAATCACATAAATACAAATAAAATGACTCCATGAGTGATTAGTTAAAATCTAAGAATTTTAAAAGCAAGACATGGTGGTTTTGTTCACTTGAGGAAACATTCAGCATCTATTTATTATTATGAACAAACACTAGCAGATTATAATTACTATTTTCTTTTCTTATTACTCTGGCAATCAGGAACAGCGCAGAGAAAAACTGTGGCCCAAAGAGCTTTCAAGCCAAGCATAAGACAAAGGATAGTAATTAATAGTGATGGAGGTGTCAAAGTTGTCTCAGAAGTGAAAATAAAGAAGTGCTATTAAAAAAAAAAAGGAAATAAAATCTCAGGATTGAGCACAGTATTGCATCTGACCCCAAAAGAAAGTTTGTTAAAAGTGCCTGGAAAAGATGGAAAGGAAATGAGGAGCTGGATTTTTCACAGGGCTGTTACAGATCCCAGCACTGGTATCTCTCTTACCCACTGGCTCACAAGTAGGCATCTTCTGTTGGGATTGTTACCTCCCAGGAGCAGAAGAGTACAGACAGACTCTGAGGCTTTGTACCATTTTAAGTTTGGGATATGGGTGTTATTCATAAGAGGGACTGAAATCAGACCTCCAGGTCATCCCAAAGAAGTTTTCACACATCCTATATACTACTCCATAGCATTTCTGTTACATTTGTGATGCATGTTTTGTAGAAAAAAAAGCATTTTGTGTAAGCTTCAAAAAACAGTCTTTACTGCTGCCCTTTATCTTCACCTGTCAGTCACGTTCATAACTGCAGGGAGAGGTTTCTTCAGTATACTGCAGAGATGTGTCCCTTTGTTTGGTTTACAGATTCTTCACCAAGAACTTGTTTGTTATTTGGCATTATTAAACAGCTGATTTTGCAGTAGCATATTTGAGCCATGGATTGTTTGCCAGCAGTTTGTAGTAAGCCAAGAAAGAGCAACAACATATAATCAAATCCATTATGACTACATTAAGATTACAGTAGAGAAAGGAAATTAAACAAACAAAAGTATTGCAAAAGTACAGCTAAGAACAATGAAGATATCTAAGCGATGTTGTAAACACTTATTACTACTTACATAAGGTTCACATGTCTGTTTACTCTCAAGCCTGAGACTGAACAGACTTTCCTTTTAAGGTTGCCCTCAGATAAGGTCAACCTCTGTTAATATGGAATCATATTGAATACAAATTTGTTTTCAGCAGCTCTCTTAGCATTACTAAAACCATTCCTTAAGTGGCTTTATCAAGACTGAACTTCCTTGAGTCTTGATAAGTTTTATTATTGAACAAACAACAGAAATGCAGGTGAGATGATAAAATCACAGTGAAATCTATCAACTTTAGGAAAAATAAATATTGAATATAGATAAATTTAAAATTTAAAAGAAAATACTAATTACCATAGATACATAATGGAGAACAAGTATTTAAAATCCATTAATGCAGATACACTTGTGAATGCAGAAAACAGGTAGGTACAGTGTCAGTTCAGACCTGAATGGTCACCTTCTTGATGTGGGGAGAGAACAGAAGGCAAAAAAAGTAAGTAAATACAGCCAAGCCACTAGCAGAGAGGAACCCCAGGCTCCACAGAAGGCAAATGGGAATACTTTTTGTAAGTCAAATCTGTTTCCCAGTTCTCCCTTACATTTGCTGTGGGAGAGGCGTTGGAGGTGGCTGACAACACCGTCCGTCTGCCCTGCACACCACGCTGCCGGCCAGCCCACGCATTGGCAGCAGCTCTGTCTTGTCAAAGTGCAAACATGAAGGGCAGTTGCAGCAATATGCAATGTCCAGCCAGCAAGAGAGGCATCCTGGCTACTGAGAAGCATGTTTTTAAGGGAATGATCTCATGCAATTATTACTATAAAAAGTCTGCCTTTCTCTGCCAGCATCCTTTGATGAAAATTTTAATAGCAGACTTCAGATTATTTGGCCATAAAGTGGATTGAGGCTTTCTTCAGTCGGCTATTCTGCTATTAAGATCAGTGGCTTTCCCGGGATTGAATTTGTCTAGAAAAGAATTATTCACTATGTTCTCAGAAGGAAGAATTGTATTTCAGTATTTTGCTAAAGAAGGCTGCTGAGGCAGAAAGAGAATAGAGAGAAAGGAAATATATAGCATGCTGTGCAAATTATATGGTCTTCCTTTCTTCTCTGCATAATTCAGTCCTCACCAGATTTTAGCAGACAGGCTGCACTCAGTTTTCCTTTGAGAGGTTGTTGATTGGAAATGTCAGCTCTCCCTTGTTTCCCTGCTGCAGAGGAAACATGCACCCCCAAACACAGCAAATGATTCCCTCAGAATAGAGACTGAGTAGATGGAAATCATTACTTTTTCCCCAGGTTTCTCCTCTGATCATTTTGTCATTTAGTTTAGGGTTAGCATTGTAGCATTAAAACAGAAACTAGCTGCTTGAGGTACAGGTAAATTAAGCTTATTGAGACTGAAAAGACAAGCTCTTTTTGTCAGTATGTTTACACTGAAGTAAAGCTGTTGGGAAGCAGTCATGGATCTGTCCCACTAGGACAGACCTGGTCATACAGGGAGGTGGCATTTCTACCCTCTCTCTACAGGGCTTTCTGTTCTCATGTAACCAGGTAGTAAAAATTAGTTGAAGGGGAATTCTTATTCCTCTTAGGCACAGCCCTCTTGATTTCAGCCAGCATTACCACTGCTCTCTGGGAATTAAGTCAGTGTCTTTGAAAATTATATTATGGGGAGGGTTGCTGGATATGCAGCAGTTCAAGATCTGAAGTGCCTTTCAGGCTTCATAGAAAGAAAACCACTGATCATTTCTTCATACACAGAGAATGGCATGATGGTGAACTTTTTTCAGTGAAAAAGCTGAGAAGATGAGCTAAGAACATGGATGTGAGTTGCCTGGGAGAGGGGCTCTGGTGGTAAACTCTTCAGTGGGAAGGGAAGGCTCATGGGTCAGCACTTGGCCCCAAAGGGTGGTGTAGGAATTTTGGTTATCTGCAACCCAAAGCCCTGCCTGGTCACACAAAATTTGTAGCCTGCAAAAGCCCAACATAGCAGCATAGCACCTGTCCAGTGTATGCCTGAGCCATATTTTAAGTGTGGGCCTGAGCCCTGTTCCCCCATTAAGAAGTATCTGGGTGCAAGTCCTCTGTGCAGTGCAGAGATGCAGGAACAGGATGATCAAAGCCCAGGATTGAGTCATCCCCTACCTCTGTGTGATCAGGACACAAGCAGCAGCCAAAGCTGTCATCACTTATCCCATGCCTATGGGAAGCATTGGGTATTTGGTGTCTGGTAGGGTGCCTCTCTAGAGAGACCCAGCATTACAGGCTGTGGAAGCACAGAGATGAGCTAAAGACAGTATGACAAATGGGCACTAGAGATTAGGGGGCTTCTGTTCATGCATTAGCCCATACTGCTGTACTCTGTGACTCCTTTACTGTGCATTCGGACAATGTTTGCATTCTCAATGATCTATAAACAAGATTAAAAGCAGAGAGATAAACCCTGCCACATAGGATCAAGCTGCTGAGGCGTCTGTGCCAGTATCCTCCTCTAGGACCAGCTGCTCTGAAAAAATGCTCACAAAACTCAGTAAGTGGTGTGTAAAGGGATAAACTCCTCCCTATTCCTCTCTCACAGAGATTTTGTTCAGCTTGAAGTGTGGCTATGCTTAGAGACATTCAGAGTTACTTTTTTTCAAGGGGGAAGAATTTTTGTGTAACATTAAAAGAAAAACTAATTAATAAAGCATTTTTATGATGAAAATTAATTTGTACTTATGTATGTTTGTGTATTTTGTTGTGAATACAAACATACAACATCCTCCTACACCTATTTACCTTCACCTAGACGTATATACAAACTATATATTTGCAACATGCTCAGTTTCTCCCATAAGTTAATAGGGAGATCTCTATCTATCCCTGTCTTGGTATACTCTCTCTTCCCCTCTCTTATATCACTTCAATAAAAAGCCAAAATTCAGAGGAATATAATAATGCTGTACAAACATTTAAAATGTGAAAAGAAGTGAGAGAAAAAAAGTTTTGCTTACCCAAAACTGTGAGGGATAAAATGAAGGCTCATCACCTCTGTGTAAAGAAGCAGAGATTCAGGTCAGGTCTAAACCTTTCCCAGTGCTAAAGCAGATCAGGTTGTGGAATTAACCACCTGAAAATATCACTGAGTCACATCAAAGGAGGGATGATGGAGCTGGAGGCTGTGGAAATTGTGTTGGCATTAGAATGCAGCTGTAAGACTGGCTCAGCCACCTGACCCTACCACCTCCACCTGGGGGTCAGTTTTTATTTCATGCACAATTAAATGTGACTTTTACTTTATCTTCATGTAACAGGCTTGTTGTGCAACTCCTGGTGCCCCTAGAGTGAAGTCTCAGGTTATGACTAAGCTTATCCCGCCTCAGATGGAGGGGAAGAGGGATGACTGTCCTGGCTCCCTGGGCTGTGCACTCCCTGGAAGCCTAGGAGTAGCAGGACAGCTCCTTTGTGGGCGGGGCTGGTAACAATGGAGGGAGGAGTAACAGCTGCTTCCCACCTGAAGCAGGTGATACATGAGACCAGCACAGTGGTCACATGGAGTTGTGCCCTGAACTGCTGCTGTTCATGTTGACCACCAGCTAATGAGCTGGAGAGAGCAAATAGCAGGGACAGGTAGAAAACAGCTGGCTTGGCACTGCTGTAAGCATATCAAGCACAAACACTGATCAGTCACTGCCATTTCCTGATGTCAGATTGACCAGTTTACCAGGTGCCAGCAGCCAGCACCAGTGGAAGGAGGATTCTTGCTCCACCACCTGCACTGAGTCAGGAAGCAGCCTGCCCGGTAGAGTGAGTTGCTTTGTGTGCAAACAGAAGGTGCCGTGTACCACATGTGTTTATGTGTTATAATTTATGTTTCTCTCTAACTGTACTTTCCTTCAAATTACTTTTTTCTGCTACATCTTTCTCACTTCCATGACAGCACATTCCCAATGTCACTGTCAGGTGCTTATACTGGGATCATGGGAAAAAAGGTCCTTGGTCATGGTAACGGTATACAGTCATCCTAACTGAGCTGTGCTGTGATGTCTTTTACTTGCTTGGCCTTTCTTCAAGCAAACACTGACTTCACTGAATCACAGAGTCACAGAATCACAAAATCACAGAATGGCTCAGGTTGAAAAGGACCAAAGTGGGGTCATTTGGCCCAACCTCCCTGCTCAAGCAGGATTATCCCAGAGCACATGGCACAGGATTGTGTCCAGACAGTTCTTGAATATCTCTGGTGAGGGAGACTCCACAGTCTCTATGGCCAACCTCTCTGAAGCATCATGGCCCCCTCTAATATTGGATCAGGATGCAATTGAGTCACCGTGACAGATTGTGTTACACACAGTAACTCTACACAGCAGTTTGGAATAGGAATTAAAAACAACCCCACTCCAAGTTTATCTGGTTTGGGGATGCACAAGATGTTACAGTGTGTAACAGCTCCTTCTGGGACCCAAGATGGAAAAGGCATTCTAACAAGATAGAGGCAGGCACTGGGCAGGCTGAAAGGAGAGGCCTGTGTCTGGGTGCAGTCGGCATCATTCCTACACAAGCTGGAACTAGGCACTTCATCCTGGCTGCTTCTGGTAAAGGGAGTGCAGCTGGCATCCATCCTCAGCAGGCTCTGAAAGCACAGGCAGGGAAGAAAGGGGTGTCTGCAGGCACCCCAACCTCAGGGTTTCTGGCCCTCGTGCTTTGCAGCAGGATAGATGTAACATCTTTACCTCTCTCTGGTACATGCCTAAGCTCCTCCACAGGGCTCTGTGTGTGATTAATGGAATCTTTATTTATTTCGATGAATTACAGAAAAAATCTTGAACCACTATCACCTGGTCACCTGCCAAAAGTAACGGAAGTTATATGAGGTGAATGATGTAAAAGAAACTGTTAATAACAAAGGCACAGGAGAAAGGACTACTTAAGACTTATAAATAACCAAACTAGTTGTTTAAAACTGGTGGCAATGAAGTTTTCCCAAACTAATATCCCAAGTACTATGAACAGTTAAGACTGCAGGTCTTAAAGAACCTCTCTCTTTTTCGAATCTACTGTTTTATTACAGTAGCAAACAGAAGGACAAGCCTTACAAATTGAGTACACCTGAAATAGGGATTTGTAATGAAGGCAGTGGGTTCCTAATCTGTGTCAGGTTGCTACAGGCTTATTTTTGAGAGTGCCACCAATGTATGCATAGTCAATAAAGAGTGTGTAGAAGGCTGTAGTCTGCGGTTTACAGTTATTGTATGTTATATGCATTGCAGGCGGGGACCCCTGGTGGCCTAGTGGTTAGCATGCAGGACTCTCACTGCTGCGACCACGGGTTCGAATCCCAAGTCCCCCGGGCAGATGGTAGCTCGTTAGCCCTGTGAGGCCATCCATCTATGAGAAGGTCACTCTAAACAAACCTACGTCCTGAGGACCTCACTGCCATTGTCCAAGCTTGCTTGGCCCCGGCAGATGAACCTTAGGATTAAAGGGTGGGCTCAGTTCAGCGCAGGCTGTGTCTCACCTAAAAAATCCATTGCGCAGGCTGGAAAGGTAAAAGACCTTTCCCCAAATCTTCGTTCGCGAAGACTGGCCATTATTATTATTTATTATGCATTGCAGGTGCTATCTTTCTGCTTAGGGATGTGTAGCTGGTCTTCTATGCTGGACACTCAGCAGCTCTAATCCTGGAGAGATATTCCTGTTTGGCTTGCATTGCATTTGCATTGACATCCATCATTATATCAAATGAAGATAAATTACTGGGAAGAAAATTATTTGAAAGGAGGTTCAGAATAGTTTTCTGAGAAGAAGGCTGTGCTAAAAACAAATACCTATTTATGTACATTCATAGTGTGAGGATTATCACCTAAGGAAAGTAGGATATAATGCAGTTAAGTGTGCATAACGCTTCTCCACACCTCTGCATGCCACTGTGGGAATTAGCTTCCTTTCCCCTATAAACTCCTCCTTGTTCTGGCAAGAGAGGGTCTGGAAGGCAGATGCCAGCACTAAATGAATTGCCCAACAACCATTGCCTACATCCCATTGAACTGCAGAGACTTTCTATTTTCATATTTTCTGTTTTTCACTCCTATAAAGAAACACTTTGAAGCCCAAAGATGGTTGACTTGCAGTAGACAATCACAGCCTCACTTGGACATACCTGCATGTCTTTCCTATTTATCCTACCTTTTCTTAAGGGCAATCTCTCTTGCTAGTGAAGAGTAGGGCTCAGTCTGTCATTAATATTGTTTACTAGAATCACATGCTGTTCTCCTGCTAAAGAAAACCCAAAGTCACACAATCTCCTGGAAAACAAAAAGAATACTTTACATATTTATAGATCTCTCATCAGGCTGTACTAATTATAGGCTGTTGCCTTCTGCTCAGACTCAGAAAAAGCAGTATGCACAAATATTCAAGTGAAATAAGCATGCAGTATCTTGCATGCTTCTGTGGTCAAAACGGTGCTTTTAAAAGCTGAAGCAAGTATATGTTCTGTGTGTGAACTTGGAGCGGAACAGTATATTGTAATTTCAGCTGAGAATCCAGCCAAAACCCCCAGTAAAAGTATTGCCTGAATGAAACACCTCATATACTATGCTTGAGAACACTTTCAACACCTGTAGTTACAGATCTGTGCCTGCGAAGTTTGCCTTTGCTTGAAGAGTAATTCAATTGTTCCCACCTTCCTGGTGATAGATTTGCAGGTCCAATAAATTACACGGACAAGCAGGTAATTAGACAGCTAAATGTTGTCATTTACAATTGTATTTATTTAACCTACAATCTTATGCTTACAGCTGAACGTTAGAAAGGGGAAATGTGGACTCACAGGCTGTTTAAATGCATTGGGTCCATAGTGTCTGACTAGGTCTAAACTGATGTAACAACTTTCCCTTATATTTCTGTGGTGGTTTGAGACCCTCAAAAATCCAATTTCCAAGTTCAAGCCCCCCTCCCACAATTTCCCTTATATTTCTTGTCTTGCTTTGCATCAGCCCCTTGCATGTTTCCCATTCTCATTAGACACAAACCAAATCACTTTCCCTATTCCCTGCTATGTGGTTGGTTTGTCTCTCACTCTAGCAAAATGCCCTTCCTCTTTTCCTCCCTGTGATTTTAAAAATGTCTCATCCCTTGTCGTTCTGCTCTGGAAGGTAAGTTTGGTTAGGAAGTCACAGGTCACAAAGCTTGGCTAATTCATATACAAATACATTTGCACTAAAGGTTAGACACTTGAATCATCCACTTTCTTAGCCTGTGGTGCTCAACAGCTAATATGTGCAGTAGCTAAATAGCAGCCTTATGTTTTTTAAAGGTTACATTGCTTTTAGCTTATCTGTATTATGCTGGGCATGGCATTACTGGCATTTCATGTCATCAGGGTTACCTTTATTCTGACAACAATACAGAAATACCCATAAGCTGCAACATGATTTAAGCTCTTTATGATGGTTATGTTTAAGGTAGCCTTACAGAAAAATGCAGATTTATCTTCAGTCAGAAAAGTAAACTTTTCTCAGGGCTGTAGTATAAATGTGAGGTCTCTCCCCATTCCTTTCTACATCTTCCCAGTCATTTATTTCGGTCTGAAAAACTATCAGGCTACTTTCCATATGAGATAATCACAAGATTTTTATGTCATATTTTAGTCGATCCATTTGGCTGAACTGAAAGAAATCAATACAGAAGGTAGAACACTTCTACAGTTGTAAACTAGAGGAGAAATAAAACAGTTTCTCCCTGTGTGGAACCAAATATTTCTTAGAGCCACATAAATGGATAAAGAAGAAAAAAAACCCCAGCACACCCCTACACTCTGCCCCAATAAACACCAAATTAAAAAAAGGAAAAGATTCAGAAGGTAGGTGAGTTTCTGCCTCTTTCCTGTGTCTGTGGGGGGAAAAAAAAAAGAAAAATTGTTCTTTTGACTTAAATAATAGCTCATTCAGTAACAATTTTAGATGTAGGATCAGTTATCAATACACTTCGATTCAAGACAACACTTTGAACCACATGTGGAGGGTAATTGAAGGCCTGGTACATCTAATGAGTTGTTAATTTCTATGCACTAGCTTCTAAACTAAGCTTCTTTTATCCATACACAAGTAACAGCTTCAGATTACGCAAGCGGGACGCTGCAATCTGTAGGGTTCAGAAAAGGATTGCTGTACCAGGGCTTGCAGCCTCTTTCTTCCAGCTTCACAGATTACGGGTCATTTGAGAACCAAGGAGATCTGTGGAGGTGAAGCAGGGAAATTTGGCATTAGTGTGTCACTACACATGAGAGAACAGTTGTTTGTCTTGATGCTGTACAACATCCCAGTGCAGATGATGAGAGTATTTCCTCCCCTGGAATTCACCAAGACTTTTGCAAAAAAAATTACAGCAAAGGACACTACTGAACAAGATGAAATATGCAGTAGTCAAACAAACCACAACTTTGATTGAGATGGCAGAAGAAGTGAGATGCTAACATGGTTTTATTTAATATGAAAGGGATTTAAAAATAAACATTTGCCTAGCATCAAGGTTTGAAAGTGAGGTGGAGGAAGAGCACCTAAAATTACTTGAAGATGGGACTATGGGAAGATTTGCATATTATTAGAGTCAGGTCAGGTGTCTGGACCTAGAAAGAAATGACAGGAAATGTTGACTAATGCAGCAGCAGAGATTCTCCTGTGGGGGTTCTGGTGAGTGAGCTGAACCTGAATCAGCATTGTGCTTCTGCAGTCACGAAGGCAGATCAGATCCTGGGCTCCATCCTCAGGGACATTACCAGAGAGATAGAGACATGATCATCCCACTCTATTCAGTGAAGGAGAGCATTTCAATATCTAAGGGAGGTTTATTTGGCAGTAGGCTTGGAGGAGGGAATGGTTAACATAAAGAAACACACAGTCATGGCTGAAAATAGAAAAGAGAAAGATTTAGGTTAGACATCAAGAGAAGTATCAAACCTGGTATATGACACTGACTTGTGAAATAGTTCCTCACAAAATGTGGAAACAGATGTTGGAAAGAAGTCTAAGGGGAGAACACCTTGGGAGTTAATACCACTAAATATATCTGTCTGATTGTGCTTCTTTGGATACAGAGAGAGAAGACATGAGTGGTTCTTCCCATCCCTTAACTTATTGTCTAGTACCAACACAGTAAGAGATGCAGCCACTGCTACACCGTGTGCCAGGTTAACCAGGGACAAGCTTATGTCCATGAAGATCTCACTTTAATGTGTCTCCCGAGGTCTCTCCACTGGTGTTAGGAAGCAGCTTGCTTTACATTTCAACCCCATCTATGAACCTGCTTGGATATTAAATAACAATATGGTACCTTTATAAAAAAATAACTAGCTCTTTGTTTTCTATTGACAATATTTTATATTGTCAGAATAGCATGAGGAATATGTTGCCAGGAAGCGGAAGAAAAGAGCTCATGAACCTTAAAGGTATAAGTGAATCATATTATCCCTCTTGGTAAATATACAATGGTTTATTCCTTGACAAGGAACAATCATTCACCTCCGTTTCTGCATATTTTTCATACTGAGTGAGTAGGCAGGCTGTGATAAGGGGTACTTGATTTGACATTGCATTTATTTATGACCTGAAAAACTTGCTATAGACCAAAAGGAGTGGGCAAGGGAGAGGAACTGAGAGCTGGCTTAGCAGTTGGATGTAGACCTAAGAGCCAAGAATTCCCCAGTACTAATTGTACTGCCTTTACTGATTTATGGAGTGGCCTTGGGCTCTGTTAAAACTTAGCAAGTGTTTTGAGATGGAATAGAGCTATGTGTTTCTATTAAGATGAGGCTTTAATTAGGGTAAAATTGGCTACTCATTTGCCGGGATGGAATAGCTATTGTAGATGTGAATATATAAATACACTACTGAAGCTGAAAAGAAAGCTATTGGTCCCTCTTACATGAAATCTTGAGAATGGGCCATAGAGCAATTTCAGCAATTATTACAATAGAGATGGTATGTAGTTTTGTATGTGTTGATGTTGCCATCAAAGGTAAATACACTTTAATTAATTTTAATTTATAATTCTTTCTGATTGAAAAGACCGTTTTCATTCCATGCAATTCATATAAACCAATACATACTCAAAGTGGAAACTTGGCCATATATCCTTCCCACAGGAGTATTAAGCCAACTTTGACATTTTATATATTTTTAATTAAATCTCTATGATCTTTGCAGGCCAGTGTTTGCTCTGACAGATTTTTTAGCTTGAAATTCAAAGGTAAATTATTTTAACAAATGTGCAAAAAGATTAAAAAGTGAATCCCTTCAGCGTTGAGACTGTGTTGTCTGTTATCTCTGTTTTGAGCAAAACAGATGGTTCATATTGCAAATGATGCGTGAATAGAACTTCCCCAATGTGATGCAAATGGATCTGTGCAAATGGATCTGGCATTGTACAGAGGAAAAGAGGCTGATATTAGTAGAAACTTCTTGGACAAACATCAGTAATGAACATGTTCTTTGATTATGTTTCACTACCTTTTAAAAAGCAAAGCATGTTCAGAAAAATTCATCACAGAGAAAGATGTCCTTTCAGTCACTGTTTGTTCCAAGGAGAACAAACCAGCTCAGTAAGTCAGTGCCTGGTGCTGCTGCTGATTCCCATCATCATCTTTGGCAAGCGCATTTACTCAGTGTCTCTGGCTCAGCGTTTGTAACACGGGGGTCAGAATCTCCTACTGTTTATCATCTTTCTAATGTATTCAAACCATGCATGTTTGGGGCAGACATTTTTCCCCAGTGGCACACTGCTGTATTCCAGAAGTTGGTAACTAGCAATAGTGTGATGGGAGCAATAGTTCTCTGAGCTAAAATGACCCTTCGTGTGCACTGGATTGTATGGAATAGATCTGTGATTGCTTATAACACAAAATTAAAAGCTTTTTAATAAAAATAAAAAAGCCATTTAATTTGAGCAGAGTTTCTCACCTCACTGTGTTCACAACAATGCATTTCATTGAAATACACCATTGCCCCTTTAAGCAAATGAGAATCAGGTCTGAATTCCTCTCTAAGTTCCCAGTTTAGAACAGGACTTAATGAACTTCCAGTCTGTTCCCACAACTGTCAATATATGTGTTTCAGTGATTAAAATGAAACACATTCCCAGGCTGGCAACATGCTGACCAGATTTACATACTCTTTTCAGTTACTGATTCTTCCAGTTCTTGAGGAAAATTCAGATTTATCTCAACAAACCAGTATGCAAAAATGGGCTCTTGCCCTTAATCATGGTATGAAAAGTGCCCAACAGCCTTGTTTTAAAATGGAGCACCCCAGTCACTGTGTCACCAGCTGCTCGTGTGTTTTATTTCACTGAATATCATAGATCACAGAATGTATGGTGTTGGTTTTGTAAAATAGATGAATGAGTTATTTATTTGGGTGTTTGACCATGGTAACTAAAGGTTTTACAAATTTATGAAATGTCTGGGAGAGCAGCTGCAACAGATCAAGCTGAAGTATGGGAAAAGAATGCTTATAAGAAGTAAGAACCTCAAGCTTTTGATTGTACTTCTATGTGCACATCAGACTATGTTGCAGATTCTGATCACAGGGGTTTACTTTTGTGTATTTGTTGCACCTATTCCACATGCACCCCCAACATGGTCAAGATTTGCCTCTCCCTGTTAAGTGCCATAATTGCCTGAAAACCTTTCCTTTTCCCTATTCAAAATTATGGTTGCCAAAGAACATTAAAACCTCTGCCTTTGCACAATTTCCCACAGGACTGATGAATTTCAACCTTGTTTGCTCTGTGACTCTTGTTTCAGTGCACATAGGTGGAGAGATCAAAGATGGACCCTACCAGGAAGAATCCGAGAAACCCTGGCATCCAGGATGACCAGTTGGGAAGGACAGAGAATGCTCATGCGGGACTGAGAAAGGAGTGGGACAGAGCATGTGGAAAAAATGAGGTATGGAAATTTGAAATGATAAGAAAAAACAGAAGTTTGAAATACCATGAAAGTTTGCCTGGTTTTAGTTGTTGAACATTATACATCCTGTCCTCTCTGTGAGCTTGCAGGGGTACCTAATTCCTGTATTACTGGCTTTATGGTATACGAGGCACTCTTGTGACTGCTTCAGAGCTCACCAAACTGGAAGCCATGGCTGAGGTTTGCTCCTTGCTTAATAGAAAAGTCTGATCTTGAAGGGGGCTTGTCTGGCTGAAGTAGCGAGTAATGCAGGCAAACCTCATTAAATGAAATGTTCAATATTCTGTGTGTGGAATCGTATCCATTTTCACAAGATCTAGAATGATTCCCCTGACTTTTCATGGCTCTTTAGCCTAAATGCTCCATGAAGTCTTTGTACAACCAACAGTTGCCGCTTTTTTTCTGGAGCAAGAAGAGAATGTACATTTTTGCATCCGTTTGTGTGGCTTTTGGGACTTTTTCTGCTTTTAACATTCTCTGGCAATGCCTCATCCTGAGTCTGCCTTTGGCAGCAGCCACTGCACTGAGGGGCCATGCAGGCAGAATAAATAACAAGGAAGTGCTGAGAGGCTTTTCTTGATACAAATTGCTGTAGGCTGTGAAGATAGGAAAAATTTTCTTAGCAAAGAAATGTCCCCCTTGGCTGCTGCTATAGGAAATAGATCTGTTGTTGTTACTCTCTGTTCTGGGAAGGGATAGAAGAACTTTTTGATTTTCTTTGCTTTTGCTGTATAGTCTGCCACAGCAGTCAGCATTAGCAAAACCAGACCCATTCTGATCTGTTCAAAATATCACTATTATTTCTGAATGCTGATTACTCAGGCAGACTGCAAGGCAGAGCTGTGAGAGTTTCAAAAGCAGGGCAACAAATCATTGTACTGGAGTGGCAATGACACGAAAAATGGAGGCAGGGTAAAAGCAATTCTCTTAAGAGACCCAGGAAAGCTGTGAAGAAAAAGGATTGTGGCTGAAGGACAGCAGTTAGACAAAGAAAACATTTACTCAGCACTTTTTAGACTCCATCTAGAGTATTGTGCCTAGCTTTGCCCCCGGACCCCAATATAAGAAAGGCACTGATGACCTGGAGCAAGTTCAGCAGAGGGGCTCCAAGATGGTCTGGTCAGGAACACTTGCCTTGTGAGGAGAGGCTGAGAGAGGGGGGCTTCTTCCATCAGGAGATATAATGGTGTTGGAAGGACTTAACAGCTGATGCATACAAGAAGGTCACTGGAAAGATGGAAACAAGCTGCTCATGTTTGGGTATTGCAGGTGGACCACAAACAGTTGGATTCTTACTAGGTTTAAGGAAAAGTTTTTCACTGCAAGGACAGTCAGTCAGCAAAGCAGCCTGTCCAGAGAGGCTGTGCAATTGGTCTCCACCCCAGGAGGCTTTTCAAGACCCAACTGAACAAACCCTCAAGCAACCTGATCTAAGTTCTAAGCTGACTTTGCTTTACACAGGGGCTTGGACTAGAGACCTCCTGACCCTTCCCACCTGAGTTACTCTGTGATCCTGAATACCAGACCCTTCATCACACTAAATGTAATGGCAGCTCTGCACAGCTCACTACACCTCAGTCATCACCCAAAACTCACAGCCACTACATTAGCTCCTAATCTCAACTGGCAAACTCTCAAGCCTCCCTAGGATCTTTGCAATATATTGATTTTCTTAAGAGACAAACCTTGAAAAGTTGACCTCAGCATCCTCAGTGAAGTCACAGCAGTTGAGGGCTCCAGAGAGCATGAAACAATGGTTTCTACTCAGAAATGTGCCCTACTTGTGGTATATTAAGACTGAAACCTCCTGCTTCTGAGGCCATGAGTCCTCTTAAAAGTAGGTTGGTGTTGGGTGCTCTACATGGCTTAGGTGGGCCAACAAAGTCAAAGGGTGAGGTACCAGGAGTAGTTTGAGATGCTCTTTTCTTTCAGACTGTGACAGAGGAAATGGTATTAATCTTCTTTTCACACTCTCTGGTTTGCTGTTATTATACTCATAATGGTTCTCTGCTTTAAAGCTTCTAATTTAATCCAGAAGTAAACGTAAGGCACAGAGCTAGTGCTATGTAACAGTGTTTAAGGGGTAAACAACAGCTATCAGTGAAAATAGGACTACTTATAACTGCAATAGACAAAAATGGAAAGAAATTGTCAGTAGATTTTCCATGCTGTACTCGGAGAAAAGCAGGTGATAAGCCTATGCCACCTTAAATGTTTTCCAGTTCACTGAAAAGCAAGGAAAATTCTACCATCTCTTTAAGAAGAATGTTTATAAATCATCAAACCTAAGTAACTTGCATCAAAATATACAGCCAATTATTCAATCCTTTGGTGATGGTACAGTAAAAAGGAAAAATGGGTTAATATGGGTAATCACCTTGCTATCCTGACGTATATCCTGTATGGAAAAACAAACAAGATTTAATTATTTAAAGTTGTAAACAGAGATAAAAGGTGGGAATACCATTTCATGACAGTCAATATGATGCTATTAAAAAATAAATCTTGTTGAAACAGCCTGATTTTACTATGAATTATGTGTTTGGTTGATAAACACTGTTGTGTAGACAGAAGATTTCTATGGTTTAATGTGTACTATTTGCTGGCATAGGATAATTTGAGCTTTTAAAAAATGAGCAACTGCATGGCAAGGTTGCAAAAATGAGCAATTAGTGTCAATAAAGCTTGGATAAGATGAATTTAGAACTTGCTAAATGGCAGATTGTAAAGCTGTTGCTAACATGAAATTTTCTCTGAATGAGTATGTTTCTAGTGGCATTCCATGGTGGCATGTACTAGAAACAATGTTGACCAACTAATTTCATCAGTGATCTGGAAATAAATGCAACATTCCTGTTGATTTAAAACAAATCTGTGAATGTCACAGATGCTGCTGGAATAGAAATAATGACGAGGACATGACAACCATATGAGATGGTGATTAGGTGTAGGGAGTGTAATCAAATAAAGCTTTTTAATATGGCTGAGTTACACAGGCATAGACTACAGGCTGTATCTGCAGTGTTGGGGAAGCAGCAATGCCAAGAAGAGTCTCGGAGTTGCCACAGTGCAAGTACAGTCCCACTGTGATGCTCTGGCAATACAAGCAAATGTAATGTCTGACTGCATAAACATGAGATAAACAAGCAGGAACAGGGAATTGATTTCACTGGAACTGAAATATTGCTTGAAGTTCTGATGCAGGCATCTTGAAAAACATGTTGAAAAATGAAAATGTGCAGAGATGATTTGAAGCCTGATGAGTTTGAGAAAATTCTGAGAGGGTTTGATCTATTTATTGTGAAGTGGCTTGATAACAGCTGAAGCAGGGAAAAAGGGAAGATTGGGCTCAGTGAATTCTTAATCTAGTGAGAAGAGTTCAGCAAGAAACAAGAACAGGGGGTTATCAAGCTCAAGTGTTGGAAGCCAGAAATGGTTGTAGTACAAGAAGGTGCATTATTTTTTTAACAGTGAAATATGAATCTTTGAAAGAAATTACAAAAGTCATGGTGAATATGTTTCTAGATTTTCATCTCTGTCAACAAGAAAATACTTTGAAAAATAGGTTTTAGTTAGATAGAGGTCACTTGGTGTAGTAGAAGAAAAACTCCTTAAGCAGTAAGTTGATTAAACAGACAAAAGTCACTCTGAGATCTTCCCTCCTGTTACCCCCTAGGTCTTTTGGAGATGTCCAGTGGATGGGCTTGTGAGGGTAATTTTATGCTTGTGATTGTGTTTTTGGTTTAAAAACCTACAGGGTTTACCTACAGCTGTGGGGCGGGCTGTGCTCTAGAAACACTGGTTATACTCATCTTTTTGTTGCATGCTGAATGGTTCTCACAGTCTTCTTTTTCTGAATGGAGAATAGCCATCTTTGTCTTTCCCCCAAGTTCTCCTCCAGGCAGGGAAGAAACACCAGGAAAATATCCTGCTAACAGAAATTTGTCTTCTGAAACTTGTAAGCAAGAAACAATTTGTGAAAGAGGTATGAGCCATTGTGTTTTCTCCCTGAAAAGATCCCTTTCCATATTATTGAGACTGGCCTTATTACAGCCATCTCAATCTGGCAAGAAAGTTATGTATGTACTCAATAACAGCAAACATCAATGAAATGAGCCTTTAGAGCTCCTCACTGTGCTTGACCCACCTTCATTGATGCAGTGGGATGCAAACTGCATTTCCAATAGCAGTAGCTGGTGGACCTCAGGGCCAGACAGAGGAAGCTGCCTCCAACTGGGGAGAGAAAATTTGAACAGTTCCCAGGTGCCCCAAAATAACTTCTCAAGCAGTCGTGGTTACTGGAGGGAAGGCAGAGCCGGCACCGCTACAGACATCACCCAGCTGAAATGTACATTTGGAGTGGCACTTCATCTGTCTGAATAAAATGGGGGTGGGAGTCACATACCTAAATGTAGGTCACCTGTGCTGACTGGGGGGGGTAGTGATGGTGGAGGTGTCAATACTGAATGGAGCCCAAAGTGTGATTCAGCCCACCCTAAAATAGACATCTAAATTAAGATAGAGGTCTGCTCCCTAGAAGTGTCTTCCCTCTCTGTTGGCTGCACAGGGAGTTTTCTAAGTAGCTCAGCTACAGCCTACTGTGCTGCAGATGTCTGCCTTCATTAACATTTGGGGTCTTACAGCCAACTCAATTTCTGCCATCTGTCAGCACTGGGACAAGGCCCTCATGGACCACAGTCCCACTCATCGTGTGCCATGAAAAGGAGCAGATGTGATTTCATTGTGTTCCACATGCACAAAATGCATATTCACATTGGCTGGTGAGCACTTACTGCGAGCAGTGCAGGGAGGCAGTCCAGGCTTCGATCATCTAGTCTTTGTTAGCAATCTTTGGACACCACTTATAAATGAGTGAAAGTGATTTCTAATTTTTTTCCCCTGCTCCTTACAAATGAGGATTGATCCAACATTGATATCAAAAGGCAACAGGCTCCTTCTGCTTATTAACTGAGGGCAAACCAAAAAAGCCAGTTTGAACTTTGCCCTAGAGACACATGGATAATAAGGTGGAACAATTTTTCTGTGTTTTCTGATTATAGACTGCATCTTAAAGGTAAAATAGGACTGCCACTTTGCCAGAACCAAAGTGTCACCAGTGCTGAAGGAGGAGCAATGGGCTAGGTCCTGTTGCAGCTCAGTGCTAGGAGGTGAAAACAGCATTAGTGAAAAATTTGCACAGAGCTCTGGGACTTTTTGTGTGCTGTGGGATGCGGCACTATTTTTGAAAGCTATAAAACTAGTCAAGTGACTTGAAAACATCTCATTATGTCATTCATTGGGAAAAATATCCTCTCTATCAGAGATGGGCTGTGAAGCAGCATAACAGAAGCCAAGATTAGTTCAAGATTCCTGGCATTTGTAGGAGCTGGATAAAATTTTACTTGCATGAGACTATTTCCTTGCAAATGGAAGACTGTAGTTACAATGTGACGGAAAAGAGGAGGGGAATTTGCAGTTGACTACTAGAGAATAATCTGACACCAAAGAAAATCCTGAGACTGGCAAATTTACACAGTTCAAATAAATGAGAAACTGCCTAGTAAGCCTCTTAAAATGACAACATTGCTTGAAATGGGCTAACAAATGAGTTGCCATGTAAAACATGGCACTGCAGGTGACACCAGAAGCAGCTCTTTGAGCAACTTCAAAAAACCCCACGTCATTGTTAATTTTTACTTGAAAGAGGACCTTAGATTCCTAATACAGAAATAAAACATGGCCTAAAATAAATATTTTTCTCTTTCCAATATACATCTTCTGCCTTTCCTTGTGATTTTTGCTGTCATTTCTTGACTAAGTTGTAAATACCCTTTTTCTCTGTTGTCAAATTCTGCATGGGCAGGAAGATGCTGAGTGAGCACTGTGCTTAAAAACATCTTCATCTTCAGAGACTAGACACAGAAGATATGTGATGGAAAGAACCCAAAAGCATGCATTATTTCTGTAGTGAAATAAAACCTGCAGTAGTACTATTGGAGGGAAGCATCTTGGTGGTGGCATCAAATAAAATGGGACAAATACGTATGGCAAGTACAGCGTCTCAACCCACACTGTAAAGTGAGACCCAGTCAGCAGGCAATGGTGACAGGCAAATCAGCAGTGATGTGCAGGATCTGTTCCAGTGGAAGTGAATATTGGACTGGGCCTTGTTACATGAAAGCACAACGGATTAATCAAAACTGCACTATTGTGGACTGTGGGAATTGCTAATGAAACTAAGGTGCATGGCCTTCACCATTTGTGTTTATTCCCAAATGAATTTGCTGGACCCAAGATGATGCTTACAGATCTTCAGTGCTCAGGTAAAACCTTTGTGCTGGGAACTGTTTTAGTTCACGTTCCCAAAGCCCTACTCTGTGCAATTTCCTCCTCTGCCATTTGCTCTCAGTATTCTCTCTCCCCCAAGTTTTGCAGTATCATTGCTGTGACATCTCCAGCGTGATCATACCCGACATTATCCTGTCTTTTTTTTTCTTCCTGACTGCCAGTCACAGGAAATTCTCATATGAAGGAGGATTTGTGAAGAGACCGTTGTCTCTGTGTGTTGCCTCTGACTTGTTCCCTTTTTGCAGTTCCTGTCATAGCTCCTTGCTGCTCAGTCTCAGTTCTCTGCCGAATCTAATCTGTATCTTCCCCCTGCTTCTTGACTCAAAGTACCTTCAAAGCTGTTGCTCAGTGCATAGCAAAGGAGACAGTCCCATCTTATTACTGTCCTTTAAAAGCAATAGCTCTGTGCATAATGTTTTCTTTCTTGGGGGCTAGACTAGATGATCTCCAGAGGTCTTTTCCAACATAAGCAATTCTGTGATTATGTGATTCTCCCCTTTTAAGTCACTCCTTCCTTTGCAATTTGAAGTGGGCTCTTCATTTCTTATCGCAGCTTTAGACCTTGGGCTTGGAAAGAACTGACATTTCTGTCACCTTTCCCTCAGTAACCAGTCATCTGCTTTGATCTGGAAAATTTATGTTCTCTATCCTGGACAAGATCAGTAAATGCCTTTAACCTAACTGCGTTCATTCCCACTGAGGTAAGAGCTTGGAGGTAGTTGTCAGAGGATTCACCAACCTGCCCCCACATTTCTCTCTTTCCACCACAAGGTTCCATAAAGTCCCACATTTTTCTGCAGACCTACCCCTTGCCTGTGGTTTCTCTCAGGTCAACTGGACTGTGTGTCCAGCTCCTCCATGTAAAACTCATTTGTTTCATCAAAGGGTTTGTTAGCATGAATCAAATAAACCCCTTCAACACCTTCTTCAGACTGTTTCTCATTGAAGACACCTCTCTTTTTCCTTCTAAAAAGGAAATGCTAGAAATATATTTTCACTTTCTAATACTGCAGCCCTTACTTGACAACTGCTTCCTTGGAGTCAGTGGAATTTCCCAGAGTGGATGTGAGAGGACAACTACGCTCCTCAGGGTCATATGGCTCCCAACCAAGGTGTGCAATTTCCCCTCCCAGCTCTGCTAGAATGCTGATTCATTCATTATAGGGAGCCAGGAGTTGAACAGCAAGGGAAAAAAAACCTGCTTAGTTAGGTGCTCTGTGAACAAATTTTTCCCTGCAACTAAGAGGAGAAGACGCTGAAATGTGAAATGATCTTCCTGCTCCTACTAGGGATCACAGTGTAGTTGGACTTTATTTTTAGCTCTCTACCTCTTTTCTTGGCCATTTATTATTTATCTCACATCTTGAGAGAGGTCACTCTTGCTCATCACTTTCTGAACTTTCAGGTAGTCAAAGACTTCAGCTCATGCCTTTTCCTGCTTCGATTAGGTATGGTCCAATAAGCCTGACTAATGCTGGCAGACTCCCAGTTTCATTTGCTAAAAAAAAAAGCCTAATGTCCATTATTTTATCCCCGAGGTACTCCAGATTTCCAGACAGCTTTCAAATTTGAAATTAGGAGGCATAAACAAGCCAGTTGATTAATTACAAGAGGTATTTTATACATCAGATTCCATTTTTCAGCTGCTAAGGAAGAGGAAAGCCTTCTCATCTACCAGAAGTGTGACTTTTTGCTCCTGTGGCTACTTTGCGGGGGAGCAGGCTGTTCTCTCTTTAAAATTCCTGTTAACAAAGAGGAAAGATTTTCCAGTACTTTTTTTCTTCTCCTTTACATGCATAAGAGAGAATTACACTTTAAAATTCCAAGCATCTTCTTTCCTCATGTGTATGCTTTTCTTTAGTGGAAGCCAAGCTTCTCTGTCCCTATCTAGAAAATTAGTTTTGAGTTTCTGCTGTTAGTAGGCATGCCACAGCATGGAGTGCACAATTCAAGATGGACTTAGAAACAATTGCATTTTCTGGTATTCATAACCCGCATGACAGATGGAAGGTTTATGCTGCACTTAGACACTAGCTAGCCCTTAGAAGTAAGTTTACCTTCCTATTCCTCCCTAGACTTAGCTCAGTATCTGGGGATCTGCAAAATCAAACATTCTGAACCTTTTGCAGAAAGACAGGAGGATTCAAACACCCCCCTCCTTTTTTTTTTCCCCATAGAAGATTTTTGTCTACGTACAAGCACAGAGCCCCTACTAAGCTGATTTCTCTAAAACCATAAGAATTGCCTAACTAATTTGAGGAAACAATAGAGAATGAGCAGCATGAGGCTAAGGAGCAATATGTCCATCCCCACTGTCCTTGCTAGTGGTTCTTTTCCTGGATGACCATTGAATGAACCAAAGTGCCTTCCGCACATTGCTCTTTATTTTTCTCAATTCAACTTGTTGGAAGCTAACAAACCCCCAGCATCAAATGAGCACAGCCACAGTTCATCTTCACCGGAGAGAGGATAGGAAAGCCTGTCTCCTGCTTTCCATGAAGGGACCCACCTATAGCTCCAACAGCCTACGCAGAATCTGTGTTGCTCCCTTGTTGCCTCTGTAGTGGTGTCCCACCCCAAGGCTGCTCAAGCTGTCCACACTGGTGGCAAACTCCGCCTAACTATGGCATTAGAAAGGGCATCACAGGAATCCCCCAGTATCTGCCAGGTTAGTGTCAGAGATGCCAGGGTCTTTATCTCTCCCTCCTAATAAGGGTCTTCATGACTCCTGCTAGTACTGACTTCATGGGGCTGGGACACCCTTCCTTTACATGCAGGAATGTTATCTTTGTAGGTCCAGTCTGAATCTGCTGCCCTTCCTCTATCTCACCCACAGACATCCCCCTCCCTTAAGCTAATCCTCAGTCCCAGGCTGAGAGATACAGGAGAAGGGAGGACTAGGCCTACAAATAGTTTATCTGTGGTATCTCCCTAAAAGTATCCTATTCATTTGAGTAAATTCTTGCAGAATTTCCCCATGGACATAAGTTTTTAGCTGGCTTGTAAGAACATCATTTTTTCACCAAGTGTGTTGGTCTTACCACCAAAGAAGAAGCAGTGGCAAATTAATCACATCTGTTAATCCCTATCCCTGCATAATTCCCAAATGGTTAGAAGTTCTGAGCGTAGAAGAAGCAGGGAAGAGGGCAGGGCAACTGAGCAATGCCGTGAAAAATGAAAGCTACCTTGAAAAAAGCGTTAGAGTATAATTGAAAGCAGCTGCACTTTTTAGTTTAATGTCCATCCTGGATACAAAATTAAAACAGTAGCAACATTTGTAATAAAACAAAGGCTTAAAACATTCCTAAGAGTGAGATCTCACATATCACAGACCTGATCTTCTGCTGGCTTTTGAAGAAAGATACCAGGGCCACTTGGAAAGTGCTAAGTGGTGTCATATCACAACATTTTTAAGAAAGTCTAGTAATATAAAATTTAACCTTAACACTACAATAGCTACAAAAAATGACTGAAAATATGAATGACTGAAGAAGAAGAAGAAATTGCAGTAAAACACATACTCCCCTTCACTACCCCACCCTGCTCTGCTAACAAAATGTCTGAAACTTATGCACTGGGAAAAAACCTTATTCCTCTAAAGCAAGGTAATAAGCTAGACATGGAAGACTGTGGCAATGAAGACACTGCATCCATATTTCAAGTGTTTTCGTGACTGATGATGACAGATCCTTTCCTGGCTGTGAGTGGTATAAGAAGGAACTAATTTTCTTTGGCTTTCCTTGGGCATACAGAAAAAAAGGCAAAGAAGCATAGATAATATGGTTGGCAAGTGACTTCTGTGAGTATTCAGTAGGACAGATCTTTAGCTTGCATATATCAGCATAGCATCATTGCCTTTATATATTAATTTAACATCTGCCCCAGTTCATCCGTTCTTTCTGAATGGACATTCGCGCATATCCCAACAAAGAAACCCCCAAAAGAGCTGTCTTAAACCAATGGACCAAAACAACTCACTCCACGGTGAAAATAAATGTCAGAATGCTATTCAAGGGCTCTAGACCAATGCGAGCAACTCAGCCTGGGATTTGTTTGCAAGAAAAATGAAGATTCAGGGCATGGTTTAATTAATTGCTGCCAGGACATGGCTGCCCACTGTTGCATCTCTAGCCTCTATGCATGCATGCCTCTGTCTACTAAATGAAATCCAGTACTAGTATTCAAAATCACTCCCCGATACAGGGAGGGTTATAATTAGATTAACCATCACTGAGCAAGCATGTGTCTAATCCTTTACTTGGATTCTTCTATTGATCATAACTATTTCTTTTTTTGGTATTCTGTCCAAATTTATTCTAAACATAAAATTCTGTGTTTGGTGTTGACAGATGAGGAATCAGGGGTGGAGAGTAGGGGTTGTCTTACTTTTCAGTCAGCAACTACTAGCTCAACAGATTCTTGCCCATCTGACTGCCTCTCCTTGGACCTGAGACTATTTCCTCCCACAGGTGCTGAAACCTGTACATTAGGAAGCCATAGCAATAGGAATAAACCCTTTTATTTTTTTTTTATATTGAAGCTTGCCTTAAAGGTCCACATCTGTCTCTCCTGTTTATTACCTACTTAACTGTTGGCTGTTCCTTGGCTCTCCTGTCCTTCAGTCCACTGGAAATTCATCTGCTCTTAATGAGGTGTCAAAAATGATTGATAATGCCTCTGTAATTTTCTCTGCCTGCTCTTTAAGAACATTCAGGTGAGACTATCTGTCCTTGCTCATATGTGAGCCTTTAGTTTGTCACCATCAATTTCCTCATTCTCTTTCTCAAACCCAAACAACTGCTTCCTTAATTGTTTTCTCATTTTCTCAACAACTGAATTGAAAGTACAGCTTCAAATGCAAAGCAACAAATTCTGTACTTGCAAACACTTTGCTTGTGAAATCTCACTAAGGTCAGGGATAAGTGCAACATACAAATCAGAGCACATGTTAGCCTTAGAGAAAAGTGCTCTTCTATGCTTCTAGCTATTTCTTCCAGTTAATATGTTTGGATCCCAAATTGGCTTTGATTCCTGTGCTTTCGTTTGCTGTGCCAATCTGTATAACTGGGGGCCAAGTTTCTGTATTAGAAGACAGATTCTACCCTTTGATGGACTCAGTTTCACTCCTGAAGGCTTTTGGTTGAACTCCATGCCCAAAGCAGATGGCAAAGTCAGATTTACAAACCCCGGACCTTAATTTGGTGTGGATGGATGCTCTAGAGCACCTAATTTGCAATGAAAAGGTAAAATTTTTTGCTTTTGAGGTAGGTAGGGAAATTCTATCCATTTATTCAGATTATGGTGCCTTGGGAAACATCATTCCAAATTAAGACAGTGGCATTAGAGGGGATGATAAAGGCTGTTTTCACTGAAAAATGAGTTTAAAACAAATGTTGATGTATAAAATATCAGAAAGTTTATTGTGGATTTTGTTTTCATAGGAAAGATTCAATTCATTTAAACAAACACAAATTAATTTCCTTTGATTACCCTTGGTTGTAGGGTAGAACCACATGACTGCACCATTTTTTTTCACCAATATTTTAGGAGTGTAACATAAGTGAAAACTTAAGGCATTGAAACTGAACAGCAAAAGGTATATGACATAATTTTAAAAGTATCAGGTCCAGTTTTTAGGAATTCATTAGAATTCTTTCTATAGACTTTGGTGCACAGAAGCATCCATTCAATATATATACCAAGGCATATATAGTGTGCTCTTCATCCTGGTATTAGAGAGGAAGCTTCACTGAGCATATTTATTAGGTACTCCTCAAGTAGGTTTATCTCACCCAATCTTAGATATTTAAAGCATAGACATTTATAACAATAATTAACTTACTGTAGTCTCCCTCCAGTCAATGGAATAAGCAAGGTATGTCCTATCTGTCGCTTAAGCATCACCTTCAGAAGAGGAGGCATTGTGCTCTAAAGCATCTCTTTTTCTCCTACTTGGGAGATAACCCCATTTGGTCAAAGGATCTCTTCAGAGTCTTCCTCTTCTTCATTTCCCTTGGATTTCATGAAAAATCTGGGCTGGTCATTTAGAGATAGGTTTCTCCATGGTTGTTTCAGAAATCTGGTTAGGGTTTCTAAGATTTAGACAGGAGGCTAATGATTATGTTTTTTGTTGCCTTACTTGTGGAATAGGAGTGTTTCTACTGGTATGAGATGGAAGCACAGCTCCTAGCACCCTTGCTGCCATTTTAAAAAGGAATCACTACTACAGCATGTCCTGCTGTTTTTTCTGGCTCAAGCCTAATGAAATCTGAACTGAAGTTTGTTATACTGATCCTTCCTTTTGTTTCTTTTAAGATCTGTTTTTGCAGTTCTGATGGAGCACTGCAAAGAATTGTTACAGTCTCACTGCCATCATTACTTTTTCATTAAGTTCTCCCACATCATGCAGTAATTGGGTTTCCTGATTTGGAGTCCTGAAGGTTCTCAATGTTCTTTCAACATATCAGTCATGTTAATGTCCATACCCAAATACGTCTTGTCCAGCCACTGGCACAGATCATTATGCACCCTGCACTTCTGCTCTAGGCAAGTCCCCTTTTATCCCAATCCAGTTATCTCTGATACAGATGAATTTTGCAGGCATTCTAACTACCCAGTTGGCAAGCAGAGAAAACCTAGTGTTGGCACCAATGAGAATTTTGTACATATCACTTTTTGTCCCAAAACTGAAGAAAGCACACTACCATTGTTGGTTGGGAGGATGCCACCTTGAAAACAGTATGCTGCTATGCACATTGCTCTGCATAAGCAGAGGAACCTGCCCAAAGTGATTAGCTTCCAGTTTGGTAATTTTTGTGATCAGAGTGATGACCTCTATAGCAGTTATCCATGCTGGCACTGAAAAGGAGTGTTTAGATTATTTTTCAACACACCTAGTGATCTTGACTTGTGTACAAGAAAGCCAGAATGTTTTATTCACATAAAGCCAGGCCTGAAACATGTTATTTCATGACAGACATTTTAAATACAACTTCTATGCAGAAATCATGTGACAGTTTTACTTTGGTTTTGTTTTTGTTTTTTTAAAGTGCATAGATACTCAAATTTACACTGAAACTTTTAAACCATTTAGCTTAATGCTTAACCACTTTAATGATTTCTTTTTTCACTTTAGGTTTTGCTATTGAAGAAGACATCTTGGGAGGGGGGACATCTTTCCCTGTGTTTTTGGAAGAGATTTAGATAAATCTGAGACTAAGCATGAAGAGCCTGTACAAATTAAATTGGTGCTTGTTAGATCTTCAATAAAGGCAACAATGTTCTGGATCATCATAGAAACGAAGGTCAAACTGTTAGACCAAAGAAAATTCCAAGCAGGAAGAAAAAATACCCACCTTCATAACCGCACAGTGAATGCCCCCCACCCCCATGTTTACTCAGCCTGAAGCAACCTCAAACTACTGCATGTTTGGCTCTGGTCATAACACCCATGCAATTACTGCAGGTCCCCTGCAGTACGGTAGCTAATGAGGTGCTGATAATGCACCACTCACTGAAGTGGATATTTCAGAATCCACTCCACTGAGAACACCTGTGTGGGGAAAGTGTCTGTCCAGGGCACAGCTCTGACCCCTGCTTCTGGGCACCCACTCGGCCTCCATTCCTGGCACTTCCCAGGCCCAAGTGAATAATTACCCATATTTTTGAGATGCAAACATAAAGCTTCCTCTCTGCTAATTGCAAATTACTTAGATTTTGGCAGAATATTACTGCAAAAAGAAGCTTTGGAAGCATTAGTGGTAGAGTAAATAGTGCTGAGAAGGCAAGCGTATAACCCTGAAAAAATAGTGTGTTATTCAGCTATCGGAGTGACTGACATGTTGTTTAACTTCAGCACTTTCTTGTTTTAATTAAACATGTCCCTTTCCTTCTTTCATGAAGAGACTGTCGGCTAAGGAGCATAATGATTAAAATAAAAATTAATTATTCAGAGTTTCTGAGGACAAAGAAAGATTTCTTTCCCAGTCAATTTACAGTGAGTCAGTCTGCCAGGGCCAAGAATCAGGATTAAGTGAAAAGAAACTCAAGTAGGTAATTAACAGCAGTAACAGTAACACCAGAGGTGGGAGCTCAAAACACCATAAACATAAATGTTCTTCAGATGCTGTTTTTGTTCAGACTGACTGGAAAATGAGAGCAGTGCACTTTTTCTTCAGAAACTCATACTGAACTCTTTACCTTTGGCACATAACTCACTCCAATCTTATTCTCAAGTTTTAATTTTAGATACACACCTTCACAATCAAAATTGTAATTGCATTACGTTGTTGTTGAGAAATAGGCAATTAGATATAACGTTCCTAATGTGCCAAAATCAGTGCCATATTTGTGAAAAGGGCTTCATCTGTCACTGGAAAAATTGTATACCCATTACTTACTGTTTTGTTCCTATTTTACTTGTTGTTTATTAGGGTATTAGATGGTCATTTCATTGTGGGATTCAAGAAGTCATGATAAGGCTGTCACAGCTCAAATTTCAGCTCAAAACCAATAGGAGTAGCAGTTTATAGGTAAAGTGATGCAGAATCAAAGTTGCAGCACAAGAAACTGATAGCCTTATTTTGATCATGGTAAAATATAGACTGAATACTGATGTGCGGAACTCTGATGCTTGAAGAGCCTGAAATTGCCTAAAACATACTGCAGGCCATCTAGATTTTTGATTTAGCAGGTTTTTGGGAGAGCTGCTTTTTATTCAAATTTAAGTTACTTTGTGCACATGTAGTTATCTCTATAAATCATATTGGACATATATTTAAAACCAGGCACACTTGTGAGTAATTCTAGTTTTATACTGATGAGGATATATCAGTACTGCTTATTTCTGAGGATAAAGTATAATAATTAAAGATAAAAAATACATTGCATAAATACAGTTATGTATGACATATCGTAAATTAGATTAGAAAAGGTCAGATGATAACAAAGCCTGACTATATGCCAAGACCTCCAAATACTCATTCAGCTATTAATTGGGTACTTCACACAGAAGAGCCTTGGCTCTCGGCCATTATATTTGACAGTACAAACTTGGTAACTCAAAGGGAGTGCTCTTTGAGGGTCAAATGGTTGCTGCTTTGGTTCTCTTCTCACTTCTGTCACAAGCAGCCAGTCTGACCACAGACAGAGACCAGAGCCACATCCATGGCTCTTCCTCACTTCTCCAACATTTGGCAGTGCTTAGCTGGCAACTACCTTGTGAATCAAATGACTTCTGTCAGCCCTTTTAAGAAATGTAGAAGCTGGAGATTAGGAAGGGAAAGCAGCCTTTTATGTCCCCTCCTGGTGGTAAGGATCCTTCCTAGAATCAGGCAGAACCTGGCTTTCCAGTAAATACTCTAAATTTTAAACATGATTTTTCTCTCAACAAAGGTTGCCAAAGCAATTCACGTACAGCATTCACAGTAAGATAGGATCTTACCATTAATCACCTCATTTAAAAGGAAAATATCCTCCTTATGTGTTTGAGGATTTTGCCTTCACTGGGTTAACCCATAGGTCTCCTGCTAGCATTTTCTGCTCAATTAGTTCTTTCAAAGGGATTATTGAATCTACAAAAATATTGCATAATCTAGGTTAAATCAGGAAATAGTATAATGAGAACAAGTTATATGGGGAAGAGAGGTCAAAAAAAGCAGCAACAGGACCTCAGAAAATATGAGGATATAAATAAAAGGACAGGTGCTATCTTCAGTCATGCAATGTGATTTTGACTCAGTAATTGACCTAAAAATAGAGGACACTAAAAGAAAACATTCTGAAAAGCACAGTAGAGGCCCTAACCTCAGCTGGTATAATTCACAGAAATGAGTACAGAAGTGAATCACTATGCCAGAATAATAAGAACTTACATATTTATAGAAGAAGCGGCAAAAATAGCACTTGTCAAAAAACAGTACTCAAAGCTAGAGAAAAATGCTTATCGAAGTAGACCATATTCTGTGCGCAGAGCTGTGATTACTATATTATGATTACAGTAAAGGCAGGCGATGCATAGATTAGGTTAATTTTAAATACAAGTTAAGCAAGAAACATTTGGTAACTATGATACAGATGGTAACAAGCCTAAAAAAGAAGGGATCATGTTTATATTTTCCTCCACGGCAGTATTTTTGGAATGACAATGGCTAAGACAGAACAAATACTTAAGTGGATCATGCTTGGCTGCATATATATCTGATCACATTTCAAACCTTGCCAGTTATGTGTTGGATATAATCATCTCAGACCCAGGAGAATTACTGAAGGAATTTTACTTATCAGAGGCAACTGGTGATTTTAAAGGATGGGCATTCCCCATTGGCCTATGGAGAAAAGACATGAAAGGCTAAGATTGTCTTAGACAACATACACCTGAATTTTAGCCTTCTTGCTTTGAGGTGAGATATTAGATCTCCAATTTTCCCTGTTTCAAAACAGTCCTGCTCAGCTCCTGAGCAATTTCACCGTAGAGAAACTTTGAGAGACAGAATAGGTGAGGAAATGCTACTTTCCTCTTCAGTTACTTTTTTTTCATTTGAATAGAAAACTTTCATAAATTTGGAGGAATTCTGCTACAAGAGGAGTAAACAGGAGGAGAAACATGCTTTTTGGCTGGTATCCTGCAGGCCAAGAATACTACTAAATCTGTGCTTTAATTACTGACATTTTATGCAACTGTCTATAATTAAAAGCAGAGTTTTCACCCAAAATGTATCTTATGCAAGCAACATATGTTTTGTGCAACCGAGCTCAACTGTTCCTATCCACTGAAGGAACAGCTTAATTCCTGGAGAGCTGAGACCAAACCGTCTCCTTACAATGCTGCTGTGCTTCGGGAAGCCAAGCTCAGTGTTCCCACTGCCAGGTTCGTAAAGACTGAGTGCGATACCCTTGTTGTTCTAAAGTAGTGTAGCATGGTACTACACAGGTTTAAACTTACAACGACTGTGACTCCTGTTTTAGCAGGACTATTTGACTTGAATTCATGCAGCACCAGGATAATTGCATCCAGAAGCGGTTTTCCCCCACGGTGGCTAAATGCAAAGCCCTGTAGCAGAGCCAGCTCCCCAGATGCATTGCTGGGTCATTGCATCCATTTTGCACGTTCATAGCTGAGCAGCTTTTGTATGAACCGTTTCAGAATGGTGTACTTCAACACAACAGAGTTATGATAAAGGGCAGAAAGTGCTCTTGTTTCAATAAAGTTAAGGAATAATTCAATAGCATAAAAATCATGCTGTTTAATTGAAAGTTTTAATAGCTTTGAAAATACGTTTATTAACAAAATAGAGTTCCAGCCTTCTCAAAGATCAATGAAATCTGTATGAGTGTGTTATTTCTTTGAGAACTAGCATGGCCAGAAAGCGTTATGGAAGTGCTATGGTTATTGGCTTTAAAAGGAAGCCAACAAATTATAAAATAGCTAAACCAACAGCTTTGATTCACTATACTTGCTTTGCAACTGAATAGGCTAAAGTGAAATAAAACTAATATACATGCCTCAAGGTTAAAAGATAATTTTTCTGCAGAGTAATAAAATAACAGATATAGTTTTCTTCCAACAGAGGAACGACAACAACAAAAAGCAAAAAAAAAAAGCAGGAAAATTTCAAACACTACTTGGAACTGTTTGCAAATCATCAACAACATCTCAAAAAAAAAAAGTCAAATTTTTTCACATCATTTTGAACTAACTCTCCTCAAATGCTTAGAAACCTCTTCTAAGAGCCAAAAAAAGAACTGGCACCAACTTCAATTCTGTGCTGCAACGTCATGAAACAGTGCAGTAGCATAATACAGTAATAATCCTTCTTGTTCTCCTAATATCTTCTCTTTAGTTTGTTCTGCCCAGAAATGTCCTAAGGATTTTTTTTTCATTAGTCCCTTTCTGTGTGAAATACTGATCTGATGCTGTGAACCCATTACCTTATCCTCCAACAAGTGTCATCAGCTGTCACTGCAAAGCTCACACAATGGTGCCAAGTGCTACTAAAATGTCCGCCAAGCAGCCAAAATGTGTTCATGGTTTGATTATTTATATTTAATCACTTTAGAAATATCAGAAACCATACAACTAAGCACACACTGTCACCACTTTTCTTTTATTCCATTCTATAAACATAGACTTTGTTCAAGTCTTTTCTAGGTATTGACCCTATACATTACAAACATGAGTATACTCTGCCTTCTGTGCACAAGAGTCTTCTTGTTCTCACTTGAAACTCTGACATTAAACTTGCACGTGGTCATGAGAAATGTGCTTAGGATTGTGCAGTGGCACTGAAATGCTAAGGAAGCCTCACTGTGAGTTTATACTCCCCCGGCAGAGACACGGGTGCCTGAGGCTCCACAGTAGCACAAATTTCAGATCAAGTTTGCAGCAATGCAAGATGTGATCAGCAAATCTGTCCATTATTAAATTGTTGTTTAATAATAGGCAAACTGTTTTTGACCATCTAGTGAAAATCATTACATTTGGATTGTTTGAAATCCCACTTATTACGTATTTACCAGTCTGTGCGTTCTCCAGTTCGACAGAAAACTCTGTCTTAAATGTTGACAGTGGGCTAGAACAAGATTATCTAGCAAAGTGGCCAGTGGAGTTGGGGCTGTTTTGAGATAGGATTGTAAAATAAGCAGTTGATTGGTAACCAGTGTTCTCCTCTACAGTTATTAATATTAGTAGGATGATGAATACCATTTGTTCTCAAAAGTTGGAAACACTGCATTCATTTAAACAGCATCAGCATTGTTTTAGCTGTCATAAGGCCTCCGGCAAGGTATGTGGAAAAAGTTGACATGTTTTTGTAGCCAACTGACATAATTGGGAGAAAAAAACAAGCAAGATTTTTTCCAGTTTCTGCAGTTTGCAAGATCTTGTCTGCTGGGTTCTCCCCCTTTTTCTCAGCTATATCCGCAAGTCTAAGACCCCTGGTGGCCTAGTGGTTAGCGTGCAGGACTTTCACTGCTGCGACCACGGGTTCGAGTCCCCGGTCTCCTGGCCTGATGGAGGTCGTTAGCCCTGTGTGGCCATCCATCTATGAGAAGGACACTCTAAACAAACCTACGTCCTGAGGACCTCACTGCCATTGTCCAAGCTTGCTTGGCCCCGGCAGATGAACCTTAGGATTAAAGGGTGGGCTCAGTTCAGTGCAGGCTGTGTCTCACCTAAAAAATACATTGCGCAGGCTGGAAAGGTAAAAAGACCTTTCCCCAAATCTTCGTTCGCGAAGATGGGCCATTATTATTATTATCCGCAAGTCTAAGAAACAACAGTACCTTTTCACTTTTATAACAGGCACATTAAGCAAAAGACAGCAAGTGCAAATGTGCTCAAGGACTTAAGAGAAATGTAAGATCTTTGATAATTCAATTCAAAACCAACCAACCAGAAATCTGTGTGTGACGTTTAGTGTTCTTTAATGGTAGATAGAGATGATCAGGAAAAGCATATTGCATCCCCCTATCTATGAAGTTTTGCAACTGCTTTGCTCAATGGCATATCTGCCACCAGCAGTGGAACATCTTAGATGTTCCTAACATTGACAGATCTCAGGTTAGAAAAAAAAGCTTAGAGAACTGGGTGCATTAGGGTACTACATAAAACACAGTTTATCTCGATCCTAAAGTTCTGTCACAGAGTATAATTTTTTATCCTAATCTATCTTAAAGTTTTCTGTTGTTTCCCCAACCCCTTTTCCTAGAATAACTGCAAAAACAAGAGAGGCAGGTAAACTCGGAGACTCATACACCATGTAACAAGCCAGAGAAGTTTGTCTCTGATCAAACAAGCCATTCTGTTGTCAGCTACTTTTGAAGAGCTTGCAGATGCACAAATTGATCTTCATGCTGAATTTGATGAGCCAAGTGGAAGCACTTCAGGATGTCACATATTTCTAAAGCTAGACTTTCCCTGCCAGATGATTAATACATACTCCATTAGGATATGATGTCTGACATCAAGACCTTTAATTGTAATGAGTGGCTAAGCATTCGGATACTCTGAGCCCTTAATCCTCACTTGAGACACTAAAGTCAATGTAGTTTTACCCTGGAGTCAGTCTTAGAAAACAAGATATAAAAGGAATGTCCTTTCTTTAAAAGTGGTCATTAGCAAGCTGCATGTGTTTTAGAGGAGTTCTTTGGGTTTTGTCCTCATAATGCCGGAGCCCCTCTAACGATGTGCACAAGAGATACAGTTAACACACTGCATGTAGAAAACAGCGTTCTCAAAACATGAAACTCCTTTTCCAAAAATGCTTCCTCATATTATGGGAATCATGAATGGGCTAGATAAACTGTTGTGCAGAGCTTGGATTTGGATATATCTGCAGAACACTCCCCAGCCCTTAGACTCTACTGGGGTTTGTCATCGTTCTGTATCGAGGCAGAGAACTGAATCTTGGCTTCAGTGACTGACAGGAAGGATAAAAGGAAAATGAAATGGGTAGAAACACTTGTCACCAACATCCCCACATGTAGGGGTGATCTGGGAGATGATCTGGGTGAGCACCATCCCAGTCCGATGCATGGTGGGACATGGAGGCAGCAGCAGTGAAAACTCTTGCTGATGACCAGGTTGACAACCCACCAAACTGACTGAGCCCACACCTTGCCCTTACTTCAAGTGGAGCTAGAAAGAGCAGCTCCTATCCACTTGATTCCCACCTTACTGGCAGCAGTATCCCCACAGACCCTCACTCAGCATCTGGGAGCACCATAGCTCAGCACAAGAAGAAGAGGACATGGGCTTGGCTCCATTCTCCTAGGATGTCCCGCCCTTTTGAAATGAAGAATTGTTTTTATTATTTTAAAGAAAGATGCTTTTATTTCTGACTTTTACCTTCTTCCTAAACGGGCATTTCTAAATTTAGGGTCTTCATTAAGAAGATGCTAAAGGAGCCTTGTTCTTTAAGACAAATTTTTAATCACCTTGACTTCCAAAACAATCTGAATAATCCAGCTCTAAGTCTCCTCATTAAGGCCAGATTTATAAACTCAATCAGACTTTTACTTGAGGTTTTGCAAACTTGGTCCTATGTATCAGTGTACTTGGAGCTGGAACACAGATGAGTTTGAAACTTCAGGGAATTAAAAGAAATTTAAACCTGTACACCAAATATTCCTTCCCTTGTAGCTGACATGAGAGAACACACATACTTTGTATGGAGCTTTTCTTCCCCGTCGATTTGGTGGCTAAATTACAGCTGGGTAAAGTACAGATGAAGAGAATAAAGCTAAACCCTTCTTGATTTTCTTTTACCTTAAATCTTTCCAAAAGATACTGAATTTAGTCTTTCACGCTTTCCAAGACTTGATAAAGGATGCATCAAGGATGTTTGAGTTGCTGCATCTCCATGAAGAACCAAAATTGTTATTAAAACTGTATGATCTCTTTTATCTGAAGTTAATTAGCCACTGAAAAAAAATTACATGCTAACTGAGTCTGAGGCAGTCTGACAAAAAAACCCCTTTCATTTCTCTTGTTAAACATCATCTCATTTGGCTGTGGCAATTCACTACTTTGCTATTTCTGCAACCACTGTAACATTTTGCAGCCCTGGTAGGACTTCAATTTCAAAAGTGAAAAGTAAGCAAGAGAGAAACAATAAAACTGAACCATCTGTTTTCTGAACACCTTTCCAAGTGTCCTTCATATATCTTTTCCTTTACAGGTGACCTGCACCAAGGTGCATTTGTCTAAAAGTTGAAGAACACTCCTGTATTTCATTTGGAGTTTGTTGATATCAAGCATCCCAGCAGACAGGTCTCCCATCCATACCATTCTCATCTAAGAATGATGAGGTCCTAGAGGAGGCTGGTAGTAAGTACCAAGGGTTTACCTCTATGGACTTGAGTATATTTCATGGAATAATAGTGATAACAGTCCTGAGTAATTCTCATTTCCTTAACAATGATAAGGATCTTATGTAGAGACAGCAACTGTATCTAAAACATTAAATAAGTCTTCAAAAAAAGGTTATTTTTAAATGCAGGATGCCTGCTTGCAAACTATTTCTCAAAAAATTCCTTATAGAAGCAATGGACATAATACTAGCATTATAACCACTAACCTTAATAAACCTCTGGTTCAAAAGTACAGTTTTTAACTTACAACAAAGCCTGAGACTGAAATTTTCAAAGTTCTTTAATTTTTTAAAATCTTTTTGGGTGAGGGAGATATCTCCAAACTGGAAGGAAGGTGGTCTTGAGTCAACAAGAAAATTTTTGCATTTTAGCATGAAAGTTGGAGCATCTCATAGGTTCAGTTTTAGAAACTTGCTAATCAGACCCTGTTCATTGGCAAACAATTAATGTGATGTGAAAAAAGTCAGGGAAGATTTAGCTACATCAGCATGCTAGGAATTGGAGGGAGGGTATGAAACTTGGAGAAAAATATCAGAAAAAATGGTTCACAGTATGTCATTTTGCACTCACAAGATACCACTCACCCTGCTATGTACATGTGTGTCCACTCTCAACTTAAGAGGATAAATACAAAGCAAAACTAACATGGTCATAGTACGCCTTCTGAACACACAGGCTTCTTGCTTCTTCTGCCTCCATGTCTTTGTGGTATACTAGCAGGCACTTATACGAAGAAGGAGCAGAGACACAAGTCTTCACCACTCCCTGGTACTTAGTTAGATTATAACTTCTGTTTCTTAGCTCTGCTTTATTGTCCTTGCAGTATGGCAATAACCCTTGCAGTATGGTAATAACTTTGCAGTATGGCAATAACAACAATAATATTGTACTGAATAATTCCAGGGGAAAAAACCAAAAGTCGTATTGGCCTTCACAGGCTTTGGGCTAAAAGCCAGGATTGTTACTACCTCTAAGGTGGGAGAGGAGTTCATGTAGATGCTTCTTGTCCTTTTATGCACTGATGAAAGAATCTGATCTTTTCAAAATTCCCTGAAGATCATAATTAAAATTAGATTCTCTTAGTTATCTACAAAGCCTTGCAGCTGTCATAATTTGAGTGCTATTCTTCTTGATCTACTTAGCCCTGACAGCTTAAGTCAATGTTGAATTAAACTTGTGCCAAACCATCCCCTTTATCAGTATCTTTTTCTCTGATAGGAATCCCTAGGCACAACTGAAATAGGAGCACCTTTAAACTATACTGGTTAAATATTCCCCCCAAATTACCATGAATTTCTTTCCCTCATGCTCAGTGAGGATGTTAGCAGTTAAAAATGCTTTCTGCAAGAGGACCTTCAATGTGATAAATGAGAACAGCTTCTTTGATTTTAACGGAATTACATTAAACTACTGCAGGTAGGGATTTGACCCTCTCCACTACTGAATTTCACCCAGGAAGGCATTACAGAAGGATAGGTGGTCTCCCAGATTACAATTTTTTAAAAAGACATACAAAGCAAACAGGAGCAAGCAAGGGATGACTTGATTATATAGCCTGCTCCCTTCTTCATTGCATCTTCCGTGTGTTTTCAAAGGCACATACAGCTGGTTTAAACAGCTTTCAGTGGGAAAGCAGAGCATGGACATTATTTACAATTTGCTTCCAGAAAAGAAAAATATCTTTCCTATTCAGTCTTTGATGAGGGCTGAGCAGGGAAGAGCCAATTATCAGCTTGAAGAGCCAAGCCGTGGGGTGGCAATATGGCACTGTGGGATCAACCCAGCAGCCACCACAGATTTGCTGGCACCTTTTTTCCCCTACCCCACTTGGTGGGAACTGGCCTTGCAGCAGCAGCTGCAGCAGTGGGATGCCTTCTCCCAACCCAGGTCACCAGGCCACTAAGGTCTCAGAGGCTGCAGGTGGCAAGGGAGAAACACTCTGGTCAGCCTGAATGGAACTGGGGAACTGACTCATCGGAAGCCTAAGCATCCCAACACCTCTCTCTCCTAGCTCAGCTTTGCCCCCAAAAGGCCCTTTCAGAGCAGAGAGCAGCATCAGTGGTATTATGGGAGGTGGAAAACAAGTCATGGTGTCAGCAAGGGTTGTGGTGACTGAACAGAATCCCCTCTGCATCCCTCTCTCCCTCCCAGAAGCTGCCTGAATGAAAGCATATCTCCATCCATCCTCTCCAGGCAGTTTTCTTACCTCAGCCTCTCCCACCTCTTCCTTCTCTCTCTACAGGGCTTCTCTCATATATAGATTGCCAGCTTTCTGGGTTTTACTGGCTTTTCCAGGCATTCCTGTAGCCCCTTGCTTCAAATCAGGTCCTCTTTCATCCACCCCAGCTACTCTTTTCTCCCTGGGAGCACAATGTGCAGATTCGTATCACGCTTCACCCTGACCCTCTGAATGACCTCTTTTCTCCAACAGGAAATGAAGTTTGCATGTGGAAATGCACAACGTCTGAGAGACAAGTGGATGGTTTGGCACCGAAAGACAGAGAATCCCCCCAGGTGTAGCTGCCTGGTGAACAAAGTGTGTTTTGCTCAGAAACAGATGCCCTGCGGTCAATCAGAGATGTTCCAAGAACCTGGCTGACTCCTTGCCCTGGGGTAGTGCCCTCAGATAAAAGCAACCTGGCAGGCTCTGACATGACATATATCATGCAGTATTTAAGTGTTTCTGCATTATGGCAGTGATAAGTATTGATTTAATTACTCTGCTTTCATTTTTACACAAAAGGTTCCAGTATTAGGCAAGTAAGAGAACAGAAAACAAAATAAACACGAATCTCATATGAATACTGGAATAGCACATGAGCACAGCAAGCACCCTCTGACCCTCTCCCACCCACTCTCCAACAAGTCTGCAGATAGTTTCCCTGAGATGCCGCCCAAGCCCATCATCTTTATATGCACTAACTCACAATGTCGGGCATATAAATTCCTGCTCTCGTACGAGCAAGACCCAGCTGAGTCAAATCCTGATGCACCCACACAAGTGCACACACACGTGTATGGGAACAGGAAGCTGGAACAGCTGAGGTTCGTGTTTCATGAACCACTGTGGTTTTCTACAAGGGATGAGAACTGATGTTTCAAACCAAGTTCATCAGAAACAGCATCATCAAGCCTGCAGTGAGGGGTGCCATCTGCTCACTTTCCCCAAATTCAGCCAGCCCACGCAGTGCAGGCATCTTCTCAGTTTGTGTGGAAAAGCTGGTTCTCTGTGGAGCTCAATCCAGCACCTGCAGCAGAAGGAGCACACTCGTCAGACACCCAATACTGTGCTCACATAACGTGAGCAGTTGTCACCCATACACCCCTACCAGTTAAAACTGACTGCTGTACCTATACTCATCACCGTGCTATGCCAAAACAAATCTACTGGCAGCAGAAGGAAAAGCATTTCAACAATGATTAAAGACTTGCCTGCAGGATTTTCGAAATGTAAAGCCTATTTAATCATTGCATTTCTGTATGCTTTCAGGAAAAGAAACTCAGCTCTGAATGACTCACTCTTCTCAGCCCAAATAATTTGTTCTCTGTGCTAAGTACAGCATCTATTTACTGAGACAGTCAGGGGCCAGGCATGAAATGTGTGTCAGGTCTCCTCAGGTCCACAGTTATGTACAGTTGTACATAATTGTGGTACTTTCCATGAAAGACCTTTCCTCCACACCCTCACAGCTTGGAAATTCAGATCTTGTTCATCCTAAGGCAACTTTCTGCTCACCTCCAAAGTGGTATTCACAGAGAACACAATGGTGCAGAAACAAAAGTAATTGGAAAAAATACTGGAATACAAGCATTTAAACAATAATGGTGGGTATTTTCTAGAAGCCTGCTGACTCCAGCAATTTTGCTATAAAGTAACTTTGTGGGTGATGCTGCCTGAACTGTGACCCATTACTAGAAGCTAATAATATGCAGTCAACTCTCTTGAATTCCTTTTTTTCACTGACAAAGCCTGCCCTCATATACACACACTTAGGGATTCCAGAGGTCTATGTACAGGAAAATACAAAAAGACACAATGTGTCTTTTTTCATATAAGAAATAAAAATTTAAGGCAATTGTCATTGCTAATTGTCACCAGCATAAGGAAAGGCTAGTCCCTCATTGCCACTCTAGAATTCTGAGAGTGCACCACTGTAGAGCTGTGTGACATAATTATTTAGAGGCTAAACCCAAATTAACCCCTTCAGTACAAAAGCAATTGTCAGAACGGTCACTCAGTTCACTCCAAATCAATAACACATTTACTGCAGAAATGCTGATCCCACTGAAGGCAATGGCAAAACTTCTGTTTCATAAGCAGCCCAAAGTACATTCCTGGATGTGGGAAGAAAGTTTTCTAAAAAAACAAGCACAAATTCAAGTTCAGCCAGGAATTTTGGTGCATTACAGCATAAAAACCCAAGATAGATATCAATTTCCTTTAATTATCTAAAAATCATTTTCAGCATTGCAATTTGCATCTACTATCATGCAACTATAGTTTCAGTGTTGCCACAGCTTTTGAAAAGAAATAGATGTTTCCAGGTACTGCAGAGCTTCTTGTCTGAAGGAATACCTTCATACCTTAACCAGCTTTTCTAAGCAGATAGCCTTTTTCTACTTTAGAACTTCAGAATATAATACGGTACATTTCACTTTATTCATTTAATGACTAGCCATGTTTTAAAAACAACTTGTGTATACACATCATATCTCATTTACTTTGTAAAAATCCCTAATATATTAATAAGTTCATGAATCTTGCAAAAACCACGAGAAAAGACCAAATCTCTGCCCACCCATGCACATATCTCCTAGTCAGGTCTAACATTAATAGCAATAGGAAATAATTTTTGATAAGTGAAAACAAACTTGCTTGAAGATTCAGTCTGAAGAGCCATGAAGTTTATTGAACCACAAATGTAATACTAAATAACAAAAGACTAAAGACGGGGGAAAAATATCTAGTTTGCATATAGCTGTGATGTGATTAGACACCCTCTTCTTGAAAATCCAACTGGCTCTGCTGGTGTTTTTTCGTTTGTAACACGGAAGAGTTTGATGTCCCAAAACTACCTTATACCATTCTGTAGAAAAGAAAGTTCCCTATGGTTTTAAAGGATGAGGATCCTGACCTGTGGTGTATCTGCTACTAGTGGTAACCAAGTCACTTCAAGAGGGAGAGGGTTCACAGATGTCATGCAATCAGCAGTTTCCCTCCTTCTACATATGTCCTACAAAACAGCTGCCAGTGCTGAGGTGGGACTCTGAACAAACTACTCTCAGAGTGGCATTTCCCAAGCATGGTATTTCCCAAAGCACTTATCCTTAGGGACTAAATGAAGAAAGAGACAAGATGTTTTGTGTTCTCTAATAGCAACTAGATCCATAGCTTCTGAAATAGGATAAAAAAAGGTGTGTTGGTTGCCCCATATACAGCCACATTAAGAATATAAAAGCCAGTATTTACTTGAAAACCTGAAATCTCCTTAGTATTATCTTAATTCAACAACTCCTTTCCTTTGCCACTGAATTTAATTAACAGAGTATAGAGATATTGTCTAGAGAGCTTATTTGTTGCAGTCACAGGTTATTTTCAGCCAACTTGATATGCCTCAGTATTCTCTGTAGCTAAGAACTCCATTTAAAAGAGACTTTGCTGAAAAAAAAAGTTAATCTGGCTTAGGTACAGAAATAAAAAATTGGTAAGCCATGAAATGCAGCATTGAGCACAAAGCTAATCCTCAAAGGAAGAAACAAGAATGGGTCCTGGTAGTGTTTTTTCTTCTCTCCTTTTTGTCTAGCTTTGATGTCCGAAGACAACCTGAAAGTTCTGGAGTCTGTTTTTCTTTTCCAATTTTTTCCTTGCTTTTATACATTAAAAACTTTCAGAACATATCTGAAAGAGCATGGTTTTATAGCCACACCTATATAAAGAAAATGTATATTTTTCTAATATATACCCAAATATCTTTTTACAGATGTGCAGACAGGCATACAAACAGACCTCAGTGCAGACATGGTTTAGCTAATATGTTAAACTTCAATCTCCATTTAAACACGAGTAGTGTCAGGTCATATAGTGCCAGTACTGGGGCAGATGTAGTTAAAAAGACCTATTTTTCCAAATTAAGATGGAGTTATGAAGAAGTCTAGAGATCACAAACTCTTTGATTATGAGGCAGTAACTAATAATTATGAAGGATGAAGATGGACATTTTTTGTTGTGTGGTTTTTTTTTTGTTTGGTTGGTTGAGGTTTTTTAGTTTGTTTGTCTTCCCCTGAATGTCCAGTAAAATCTCAGTTTGGAGATTGCTGCGTCATTATGAAATCTGCTTGCAGACTGCCCCACCAAGGCAGCAGGATGCTCACAATGTGCTTCTGAATCCTCACAACAGCATTAAGAATAATACAGATGTTTGATTTCCCAAATAATTAACTGCTTCTCAAGTTTTCTTGCAGTGGGAAAGCTTAAAACCATCTCATTTTTCATTCTGGAGTTTTTTTGGAATTAACAGCTGTATTCAGATTCACAAGCATCTCAAGAAATCTCCTCCAAGGACCATAACTATCTCCTAGGAGAAAAACACAGCCAAACACATTTGTAATGCCAAGAATCTACTCATAAACAAGTGCAGAAGAGAAAAGATTCAGGGACACTAGCTGCACTTGCACTCTGGTTTTTACACACAGGACTGTTCCTTATGAGGTAGAAGGCCTTACATCATCCACCTAACTATTTTGCTTTCTAGAAAATTGTACTGCTTTCTGAGACAGAAGGAAAACAAAAGGTTGTTCACAAAGGTCTGTAACAGCTTTATATGGTAACCAATGGATGTGACTAAGGATCTCAGAAAGGGGATGAGCTGTGCCAGTGTCACATTTTCTTCCACATCGCGTTCAGCTGGTAGTTGGACCAGGGAATATTGCTAAAGGCTGAGGACGGAGGTGTACTTGGCTTAGAGGCAGCATGAATCATGGCTTTGAAGCAACAAAGCAACATGTTTCATGATTAAATACGGGAAATCAAAGCATCCAAAGGAGTTCCTGTTTTATCTGTGTGCGTGTATATACACATATCTGATATAGTCATGCACACACCTAACCACAGGGAAATAAGTGAATTTCAGAGATGTATGGATGACCCGCACACATATATACTCATGTATTTACTGCCATGCAAAAACCACCTACTTCATATGTTGCTATAGTACGGCTGCTTTTAATGCTTGTTGGCTGGTTTCACTCCTCAGATTAACTGACTCGGGCAAAATAAAACCAAAGCTTCCAGGGTATTTCCCTGTCGTAAGTGGCATTATGAAGTACTTATACTTTCAATAAGTCATCACACCAGTTTTCACTTGAAGAAACAAGGATGAAGGGATTTCTTTGTGAAAAACAAGTCTTTAGCCTCGTTTTAATGAAGAATCTGCAGGGAAATTCCCATCCTTTCTAGATGAACCACCAGGTGAGCTGTAACAGTATCAATGCAACTTGATATGTCAGGCAAGGTCTTTGAATAACTTTCCCACAGGTACCGAGTGGAAAGCTGTCACTCCTTTAGTTGACACGATCTTGGCACAACTCTGCACTGAGCATCCAAACCTTGTCCAGCCATTAGTACTGCAATACACCGCGAGGAGATACCAACATTTAAACATGATGTTGCTTTTCCTGGACTTCATTCCCACTCCATACATGTGAAACCTCCTTGTCCACACAACAAATACCCTTTCAAGCCTCACAGGTTGGCAACATGATTTGCATCCCGCTGGATATATGAGAGGATCGGTGCCATACAAATCAAGCCCACCTTCTCTTCTTCTACAAACACCCACAGCAGCACCTCAGACAGAATAAGAGAAGCATAGACTCGTGAGCCTTTCCTAGGGAAAACATCCCTGCTTCCTGGGATGAGTAGAGACCTTCCTTGTTAAGAATTGTATCTACATAATGTCAGTATTGTTAACTGCTAACAACCTTGATTTCCGAGAATTTGTGGAGTCCTACCTTTGAATTTGTGTTTTCTTCTCTACAGTACCCTGTACTTTATCATTTAAATGCATGCTCTCTACAAAAAGTATTTTAAGAAAAACCCACCACCTAACACTGCCTAACACTGTCTAATCAGAACTGCTCTATCTTCTGTTGCAAGAAACAGAGATCAGACTTCCTGAAGTTACCTTTTGTGTACTACTCCAGTTATTATCTTATGGCGTCTCACCCCCATGCTTGGGGATTTTAGATGTCTTCCCCCATGGAAACAACTTCATATCCTTCATGATCTTATCGTCTTTCTCTACACAGTAATTCAGATATAAGTTCATCTTACTTGAAGACAAGGAGAACCCGAACTGAATGCAATGCTCCAGATGCAGGTTCATCACAGATTTTATTCAGTGGTTTATCAGGCCATTCCACCATGATGTTTGACTATTTCCCTCCTAATAATTTCTGGTGTTTGTCATTGAAGAGCTTCCCATCGTGCCTCCAAAATGTTTTTTCCATTTGATTATAGCCAATTTAGAGAATATCCTTGTGTTCATAGCTACAGATGTGCCATCTGCAGTACTTTGTATTTATTCAAACCAAATCCAACTTTCATTTTACCATCACCTGCCAACACAGAAATGTGAGAACCTTCTGTATTTCTGCACAGTTAACTGTATGTTGGACTGCCCTCCAAAACTGTTTATAATCCACAAATGTTATCAGCTCCCTTTTCCACATCACCCAGAAATACACTGTACAGCATTGGTCCTATTCTGAGATCTTTGAGACACCTTTTCAGGAATTTCAGTAACTATTCTCCTTCAAGAAAATGGACAATTTCTTCTTACTTTTCTTTCTTTTAACCAGGAATTAACTCATAGGATGACTTTTTCCCCTTCTCACATGCTAGCCTAGTTTCTTTCAGAACATTCGTCCTGTCTATCCACATTGCTCCTTAATACCTAATTAACTCTTGGCCCTTGCTTAAGTGGGACTCCTGTTTCTGATTTGCTTAAAAAAAAAACCAATGTTCCCCATTTGTTTTGGCCATACTATGGCTTTACATCCAACCTCACTAGAATTCATATCCTGTTTTCCTTCTTTGGATTTCCCTCTTACAATTTAAAGATTATGTTTTTAACTCATGAAAATCTCATTTACTCTTGCTTAGTTTAGCTCTTTTTCCAGGTGTGGAAGTCGAGAGACATCCTTTTTAAAAATTCCAAGACCCCACTGTACATCTAAACATGCTGCAAGACTCCATGACACCTTCAAGCATTTAAGTCTCCAGCTGTTCCTTTTACTTTCCTTTTTTTGCTTCTTAATACTTACAATTCGCCCCTTTCAAGATGGAAAACAATGTGGTAGATTATCTGCATGGCATCTCTTTGGTAAACTAGGATTCTATTCTCTTCTTTCCTCCCTGGGAAGACAAGAACCTGGATCACCACACTTTCTGTCCATACTTAGCCCCTGAAACTTATGGCAATTGCAGTGCAGAATCTTGCTATCATGAAGACTTGAAAACACATCTGTTAACAATGAAGATATCTGTATCTAATTCTGTACCAAGCTAAGAACAAAATAAAAACATAAAGTCTGATCCTAAATACACACAGACCAAATGCACTATCACAGATTTTGCTCACAGATCATAATAACACCAGAAAATTAACACAGAAAAATCACCATTACTTTTAAGAAAAAATTCAAGGTTGAGAGAGTTATCATTAACCATTTTGAAACAAAAAACTAGGGAAGTTTTTTTTAAGAAAATCGGGGTAGAAAAATTAATGACATTTAAGTTATTAAGCCCAGCTCTATATTACCTGAATTATGTTAATGGAAAACAAAAATAAAAAATCACTGTATTATGTATGTCCCTCATTTTCTGCCACATGCTATCTCCTGTAAATAAGGAAACATCAATTTCCTCTCATCTGTATTTACATCCTAAGGTATCACAGCAAAAAACACAGCAATTTACTCATTTTTGAGCAAAACTGTTTTTGTAAATAACTCCTTTAAGTATTAAACTTTATCAAAGTTTAAAAGTTTGTGCCATTGACTTCAAAGGGCAGACTGTAGGCTTTTCTCCAGGGTAGTTTTGGACAGAAAGTTGTGTAGTAAATGTGAAAAAAGCAAGCATATTTTCATGCTAAAAGTTTTTATCTTTCTTTTCTGTTTCTTTTCAATGAACCAAAGAGATAGAGCTCAAATATTTGACCTGACAGGAAAACTTACATTGTCTGGTCCACAAAGCTGAGGAACAGTGATTCAATTAATTTTCCTCATCAGCTAAATTCAGCTTGATGAGTTTGCATCTATTGGTTGTCCGAGTATTGCCTTGATTCTCACACTTTAAAAAAGAGATTTCAGTACAGACTTCAAAGGAAAACTTTTGTGAGGTGAGATGTTTGATAGAGATCAATTAAGGAAAATCAATAGACCTGGAGAACTGACTGGAAACCATTCTTCCAAAACATTTCTACAGAGTAATGCTTAACTTGGTTTAAATTAATTTTGGTCTGGATTTAAAGATGTGGAGTCAGAAATTCAGCTTGGGTAAATCTATACCAGCTCCAGATGCTGTCTTGCAGATCAAATAATAAAGTGGAAAACCAGAAAAACTAAAGATACATTCTTTATATTTTTGTCAGGTTTGGGAAGAGGGGTTCTTTTTTAAAATGTTGCTTGAAATATAATTTTTAAAACCTGCAAGTGTTTTTGAAGTGTTTTAGGACCACCCAGAATTTTGTAAATGTTGCTGTTTAAATAATTTGTCCAAATTTTGTGTAGAAATTTCAGCATTCAGCTGTGAATAAACATTGAATTCTTTATTATATTAGTACCTCCAGCTCAGTTCCTTCTTTTAGCTAGTCTCCCCTGCTTTTTCCAAAAGTAGCATACTAGCTGGATCCTAAATATCACTTGGGGAACACAGTGATAGAAAGTAAAACAATTTTATTCTGAAGGAAATTTTAGAGAAATTAGGAGAATTACATCAGGAACAAATTTGGCTCAGCCTATACAGAGGCACTACACATCCCATTCAGTAGGGTTTGTTATATTGCCAGTACAGTATAATATTTTATATGTTCTCTTCAGAATCACAGAATCACATGTGTATTTAACCCTACCGCTTTTGGCTCCTGAAGGAGGCTATGCAGAGCTTATGGGGCTGGGGTATATAGCCAGATAGAGCTTGGAAAAAAGAAAGTATAAATTGCTAACTAAGGAGGATGTGTAATCAACAGTCTCCTCAGCTTAGAAAATAAAATTTTTAGTTAAGGGAGGTAGTTTCAGGAACAGAAATATCAGACAGCAGATATTTCCCAGACAGACTGTGCCCTTTACAAACACTAATACTCTCTTGATTTGCCAAAAACTGTTCATGGAGCTAAAGCAATGCAAACAGCTAAGTTGGTCACAAGAACTCAGGTGGGACTTAGCCTACAAAGATTACATAAAAAGTTGACTCTGCGCATATTGAAAAAAAAATCGTCTTCATTTTCCTGCTCTCACTTGCTTTGAAACAGATTTTAGCTATTCTTCTAACAATGTTCTGAAAGAAATAAGATAAACAAGCTTGTGCCCTCTAAAATATAAAAGAGTATAACTGTAACAGAAATAACAGATAATCTAATGGGAGAAATGACTCCAGAGTTTTTTTTAATTTTTAAGGCTGTCCTTTAACACTTGTTCTAGCAAAGGAGCATTTTATATATTTTTTTATCCACCCTTCAGTAATACACATTCCAACGTCAGTTAGACGGGACCTACAGGGACCCAGAGACAAGCATCATTTTATTATGGTAATAAAGAACAAGAGGAGTACATTCTTGAGAATTTGTTCCCTTTGAAAACTTTATCTATGAAAAGAGAAAACCATCATATTTTTAAAGACAGCAGAAATTTAAAATATCCATTTCATACGCAACACTGAGTTTAACTGCATGTGGGTTTTATATCCACCCAAATATTTAGCCACGAAATCATACAAAAACATGTATTTCCTATCACACAACAGAATATGTCTAGCCTATATATTAATTTATCTCCTTCATTTTTAAAAAAAAAGGCTATACCCTAAAAAATAAAGTCACTTCTAGTTATGAACAGATTATATACAGATTAAAAAAAACCAGTTTTATTAGGCTTTATTTTAATCATCATTAGTGGTACTCCAGTTTGAACAGTGTACTAAGTTTGCTCTTGCCTTCTTGCTGTACTCCCCAGTGCTGAGGACACCCACATGAAGCTCACACAAGGCAGTAAGCAGGTGTAAGATGAAAATCCACCACATTCCCCCAACTTACCTCTCTTTGACATCCTGAAATGCAGCTCCTTTATGTTTTCTCCTCCCCAGCACTGCCAAAATGCCCTCTGAGGTCTTAACCAAGCATCAGTCCCTTACATTCAGAGTCAGAGCATTCTGCTCTACTCACACTGCGCCCCTCTCCCATCTTGGTGGGCAGCCCCCCAGACAGGCTACCATTCACCAGCTTTTCACTTTGCACCCAAGGGTGAGAAGTGCCCTTCAGACACCCTCCACTCCTGGACCTCTTCATCATCGTTCCTCTGAAGAAACCAAGTGTGCTCTGGCACTGCACAGGTTTCTGATCAATAAATTACTCTGCTTTACATGGTTCAAATTTAAGCTTTTATTTGGTTTTTAAATTAAAAAAATAAATTTCGTTATTAAATAGTGGAATGGGTCTAAACTAATGTTTACATATTAATTAACTTGCTTTAGGATACCACCAGAGAAATAATTGAAGTATACCAACCAGACAAAACTTTCTGTTAGAAAGCTCAACAGTGGTGTAATTCAGTTAAACAAGAAAAAAAACAACCCCAAAAGTCTTAATGTTTACAATGAACGTTAGAAGTAAACCTCCGGTTTTAGCGTCATCCAATTCTAGTTCTCATCACAAAGGCAGTCTCATTGTATTCAGAATACTATACCACAGTGCTAATGTCATCAGCTTCGTCTGGTTTCTTTTGCCTGCTTGGCAGGGATTTCAAGTACTCAAGGTGCCTCCTTGCATCCTCCTGATTCTGTCGGACGTAATAAACTACATAGGAGATCACCATGGTGAACCAGCCAAACATGGTGACCAGCATGGCATAATCAGTAGTCTTTTTAGGAAGGTTGCAGAGGTCAGCATCATTGGCAGCGTTGAGGAATGGTCTCCCTGCGTGTTCATCCAGCACAGAAGTCTTGCAGATGACGTTGTTGGCTGTCTCATGGTTGGAGGCCATGCTCCGCAATACCTGCTGCAGTGTGCAGTCACAGTGCCAGGGATTGTTTGCAATTCTGGCTCTGGCCTTTAAGTTGTTGAAAGCGTTTTTGTGCACACTTTTAATCCGGTTGTCGGACAAATCCAGAGTCTGTAAGGTTTCTGCCACTCCTTTAAAGGCATGTTCATCTATAAACTCAATCCCATTTTTTGATAAATTGAGGACTCTCAGTTGATGCAAGTCCTTAAAAATTTCATTGGGGATAGATGTTATCTGATTGGAGTCCAAATAAAGTAAGACTGTTTCTGGAGGAAGATCTCTGGGTATTTCCTTGAGGTTTGCATTGCTACAGCTGACATTCAGACCTCCAGAGCGGGAACAGAGGCAGCCTTTTGGGCACATACTGGCAGAATGAAAGCACAGTATCATGAGGACAAAGCTTTGTAAGAGCAGACACATGGAGAGGGAACGAGTTAACCACAGGTCTACCAAATGCATGCTGGGGTGTCAGCATAATCACATGACCATTTCTCATTCAGCCAACTATGGTGGAAAAAGGTTCGGCAAGGCTGAAACGTGGCTCCATTTTCTTCTGTGGGTTTAGTAAAAAACAACTAACACATGGGCTTCCTCATGGTCAATGCTCTTCTTAGAAGCATGCCTACAGAGAGGAAGGAAAAAAAGTTCTTTATACCATAAACTCCAACCCTAACTTTGTTTTCATAAAAAGAAAACAGAAATTAAAGTGAAATGCAACACTAAATAAATGAGCTATTATCTTAGGTAACTCCTATTAGCATTAATCTGAGTTTAGTGCATATATCCCCTGGACATTTTTAAGAGGATAGACTGCACTTACTACAAATTGCACAGGTTTGGTCTTTAATACTTATTAGAGAAGGCATTGGTTCATTTTTATCATAGATTTTTCTAAAACAGGTATAAAACTAAATTGCATTTTCCCTTGCTGAAGTAGAAGATGCATTAATAGGAGTCAGAAGTTGTATCCCCAGCAACAGTGACAGGTAAGTGAGGAATTTGTGGTGGTTAATGTGAACTTATATCAAAATAATTTATGCTATTTTAAGTCCAAATCAAAATACTTTAGCAACAAAATATTTTTACTATATCGAGGAACAAAAATTAGGTAAACCAAATGCTGCTGCAAAACACCACAAACATCCACCATCTCCTTGTTTCTCTCCCCCCTCCTTCTCTTCTGCTTTCGAATGCTGGACTTCCTGTACTTCCCAGCATTTTGTGAGACCCACAGACATAATTTCTACTTCCAGTTATCTTGAAAAATTTATTTGCATTTAACACAGAGAAAAAGAAATGGAACAACTGCCAAAAATTCACAAAGCCCACTTCCAAACCAAATAAAACTCACACAAACCTATGTACGAGCCAAACACAAAAATATCTTATTTGTGGCATATATTTTGCTAATAGAACATACGAAAAATATTGTTTCTGTTCCTTCCCTCTCAAGTTGACCTAAAAATAGTAAACATCCAGAAGCTTTTCCATTTTCTCCTTTAATTGGAACACAAACACAGAAGTCTGAAATGCTGACCTATATGGTTTCAAACACAACCTTTTCCCCCACCCCTATTATGGTAAACTATGAATTTCTAACGACAACAGGTCCATTTGTTTTCATGTACGTGCTCTCTGTCTTTGTAGAAGCTCAGATATTTGCAGCCTTCAGGTTGTATTTACATACAAATGAATTATGTTTTTTTCCAAATCCACACTGTAGTCCACTAAACAAGAAAATCCCTGCAGGGAGGATATGTATGATTTTACATTAAAAAGAAGAAATTGCATTGCAATCATTTTTTGCTTGCAGAATTGACATACCAATGCAGTTTCTGGTACATTGCAGTAATATGGATCAGATGTTTCATGCAGAATTTCAAACCCATAGCTCAAGTTTTATTTAATCCTTTTGGCTGAGGCATAGTATTCAGTAACCCCACAGAAAAAAACATAAAACAACTCAAACCAATCTTAATAGCATGTACATTATGCGTGGTTACTCCATTACTCAGGAATGGCAAAAGCTCAGCACAAACTCACTACAACTACTGCAGAGAGTAGTGTATTACTACTAATCCTCAACTTACCTATTGTTCAAGACAGAGATTGCCCAAAGAACCTAAACAGAAAGTTACACTTGGACTCCATAAAACTTCTACTCTAAAACTAAAAAGATTGTAGCAATGAGAAGTTGTGAAGTTAACCCTGGAAATGTGAAACCATTAAAAAGGGAAGTAAGCAGAGCATGAAAAGCTCCCTTTGAGGAGAGAGAGGTGAGGTAGCACCTCCCCAGTCGATGGAATCCTTCATGACCTCTGCGAAAGAAACAGGGTTAATGTGAAAGAACCCCACTGCAGTGGGTTCATCCTTTCCATTTCTCCCTTTGGCTCTTTGGTCACTGCAGTTCCTGGTCTTCAGACCAAACAGAAATCTTCTACAGAAGGATATAAGTTCCAGAAGTTGTTTTTTCCCAGCCTGCCCAAAAGCGCTAAGTACTTGCTAAAATGTGAAGCCCATTTGGAGGCCAAGCTGGAGCTGGCAGCTGCTCCCCCTGGCACTCCGAGCTGGCAATCTGCTTCTCCCTCCAGCAGCCCTGGGTGTTGCAGCAAAATGGCCCATCCCCTGGAGATACAGACACCTATTGTCTTCTCCCTTCATGTTTACATGTCTCACTACTGGGTTGCACCAAAAGAGTACATAAGTGGTCCAGCTCATCATCACAGAACAAGCATCAGCTCATCACCTACTACTCGTACACAGTGGCTTCCCACTACCAACACTGGAGTCCTACTGCAGGAATAGACGGGGGTGAAAGAGACAAGACCTGAAGTAGTCTCAGATGCTTAATTTTGTAGAAGTATAATCATACTGTTGTCACCAGAGTGTGACAATTAAATAACATATTTGCTCCATTACAGGCAAAAAATCATGCCAACCTGGAATTAGGGCATAGACCCTGTTGAGTCTTCCACAATGCAGTTACACCACCGAAGATCATGTATCAAAGAGGCCCCAAGAACCAAAGACAATGTGGAACATCTTCATACCACTGAAGACAAATGAAACTATTTAATGAAATAATGGGTTTAGAGTGGAAGTAGTAGGATCATTACAGACTAAGCAGGAAAATGTTTAATGAAGCAATGCCTCTTCAAAAGACATAACCAAGTAAATGGATACAGAGAGGGAAAAAGCTCCCAATGTTTTAAGTTGTTAGAAAGAACAAGTTTAAACCCATAATGAACAACCCAGTCAACAAAACTTAGCTGAATAAGAACAAATATCAGCAAATTCTCAGTAAATTAACTGGAAAAAATGCAATGAGACTGAGCATCAGTCAGGGTAAACAGAGCTTTGTTTGCTTCCATAATCAGAATATCTGATCCAAGGGATATCTGAGGTTTGGGTTTCAACAATAAACTTACAGCAAGAACTTTCTTTACTCCTTATCATTGCAAGAAGAGAAGAGAAAACTAGGATCTACACATTTCTAATGCCAGTAGGAATATTTATGGGTTCTTGAACATCCATCTAATTTTATCTGCTTGGAATACAAAAAATAAAGAAGGTAGCAAAGTTGGAACTAACACAAGAGACAGAAATACTAAGGACTACAGAGAAAGGGATGAAAGACACAGAATTAAAATAAATACATGAATTAATTATAAACCTGCAAATAAAGAACAAAATTGAAACTAAATTAAAAAGTAAACAAAGGCACAGGGAAGTGACAGCAATCCAATGAGCACTGGTAGCAGCATGTTATAAAAAGGTTTTTTGTGTACATTTCTCAAATACAAATACAAACATAGAAAACCTAACATACAAGTCAAATATTGCAGGGCAATAAAACTGCAGACAGAAGAAGATTGGACAAAAGAGTTCTTTACAGTCTTGCAATTTAAATGAGTTTTCAAGCTTCCCTCTTCTCATGCTCCCCCAAGACCATTCACTCAATACAGACATCTAAAAGTGTTGAATGTACAAACCCTGAAACCCTCAGGGAAAGTGCTTTTAATACATAGTGAGATTTCTACTGAGCTTCAGGTGTCAGGTACTTTATGGCAAAAAAGGTGCAGAGACTGTATCTTAGCACCTGAATGCAATATTACTACATTATCTGTTTGATTAATAACTTCTTCCCACAAGAAACTAATGATGTAAAGAATAAAGAAGCATTAGTGCCTCCAACTACCAACACAGAAAAAGGGCCCACAGATTTAGCCAAGTCACACAGACAGTCCAGGAACAAGACTGCCTGCAATATTAATTTATATTTTGTCTTCAGGGCAAGATATAGGAGGAAAGGAAATCTGACAACTACCACACAGAACAGCCTAAAAATGACACAAACTGAGACTTTTTGTTGTTTAGGACAATACTAAGACAACAAAAGATGCATTAAAAAAAAATCAAACATATATACAGTTAAAGATGTCTGACCAGGGGAAGAGGTTTCTACTATGGTGTAGAGACTTTCAGAGTTCACGTGGCAGCTTTAGTCATTACCCAAGTACTCACACATGTATGAGTAGTTCCTTATTGGTCCTCCCTCCACACATCCCATGCCTCCATAAAAAGTGAGAGTGGAGGAGCTGCCGACCCTTGCACTTAAGGGCCAGCCACTGCTGTCAGAGGATTCAAAAGCATAGACTAAAATCAATTTTAAGAGGTATTCTGCCTATAGTATTTTGAACACACACACACAACCCCCTCAGTCATCAGGTGAAATCAGCAGAGCCACTTCTTGATGGCACTCTTCCTGGAAATTTTTATCTTCCAGATGAGAGAGAGGGATTTACTCCCTACTTGTTCATGAGATGCCCTCTCCAGATATTGTGTATCTACATTTCAGTAGGGTCCTTCAAAGATTCCTTTCTAGCACTACAAAAATTACCTGTGACAATCAAATATCTTTGTTCAAGTCACTCCAACAGAACAACACTTCCACTTAGAATTTCACCCAAATTCTCAGATAGTTTCAGGTGAATTCCAAAACATTTCTGTTGAGGAAAGATCATGAACACCACCCTTTTCCTAACAGCTGTTCATCAAAACGTTAAAGACAAAACCACAATCCAATGTATTTAAATACCTTTATGGGTTGATTCCTGTTGTAAATCACAGAATGAGGGCCACAAATTAAGTCTGTAAAAAAAGGATCACACATGTACACACCCATGTGACACTGGGATCCTGAGGGAAGAAGTGAGGGCACAAGAACAAGGCAAGCTTATGGAGTCAAGTCTGGGGCAACAGTATGAAAGTGAGAGCATAGCTGGCAGCCACTTATAGAATTTTATTTAGCTTCTAGGGTCAGAAGGTCTGGCTACAAAGGGTTTTCACTGTTGATCTCTTACATCGAGTGATATTTCCATCTCATGCATGATCACTGGTGCAGATCCCATAAGGTAAATTATGCCTTCACTGGCAACTGAGCAACTACACCATCCTCTTGCATGCACAAAAAAAAAGAGCTGCACACGTCTCACTGTGAAGGAAATGAAGGGATAGCAACTCCATTTTTCCTATCAATAATGTAAGGTACTAGAATAATGTCTCCTCTTAAAAGCTGCATCCCCTGATGAAAAAGATTGCATCTGTTACTCCAGCAATGTCGAAGGGGTCACAGCTAACTACTGATGCTCAGCATCTGCGCACACAGTTTGTACTTAAAGTTACTTGAAGGCACCATGATTAGAGAGGAATTTCTTGTTACTGTAGCTTATGTGCTCAAATGAGCAGGCAAGATCAGAAGAGGTAAAAGGAAGAAGCCAACAGATCAACCACAGGGGGTGGGCTGTTGGCTGCATCATGACTGTACTCAATCTGTCTGGTCTGTCACTTTTCAACCACCAGAAAAATTGGAAAAAAATATGTACAACCCAGCTGCCCAAGAATGGGGATCGTAGGGGATGATGCATAATTCACCTGCCTAGGCTCACCATGCTTCTGATGATGTACAGCTACAAAACTTAAATGACCTGTTACTAACTTAAGGCACAGTACCCGAGAAATCCTCATTTGGAAATGGATGCCAAATGGCACCGCAGAGCTTCGCACTCCTTGGGATCACAAGAGTCCACAACAAACATCAATTTCCACAGTCAATAGCAAAGGAATCCCTGGGAACAACTGCTGGCCCTCCACACCAGGCATTCACTGCACATGGCAAGGTGTCTCCCATCCTCCTCACATATAGCCCATACAACTCACATATGAATCTACAGACTGCTCCTATTTCTGTGGGCAGCAATACTGCCTTCAAAGGAAACACTCAGGTCCCAGTAAGCCTTCAAGAGATCCCTGAAAAAAAATAGCTCAACTTTTCAAACCTGGTCTAAGTAAGGTCCTCCCCTTCAGAGTAATAACTTTCTTGTGTGCCAGCATCGGAAGTTTGATACAGAATTAGAAAAGTCCAGGAAATAAGACTCTTACAGGGCTCTTTTTTAGACATCCTTTAAAGCAAACTTGCACTTTGAATAAATATTAAAATTTTATAACTAAAAATCCGTTAAAAGGGAACATTGTAAAAAGATCATTGTTTTATCTGACTTCTAGAAAATTACTGAGATGTTTTATAGTTTTGAAAGACCTGACATTATTATAACTTTTTTCCCCCTCTTTAAGACATTTACTATGTTGGTTTATAGAAAAGATGCTCATTGATAAATCTAGTTTCCTATTCTCTATTAAAACAGGCCTTAACTTTGCCATATTGAATATTTTTGGTTTACATCAGGTTTAGCAAAGTACCCACTGAAGTAGAAAATACTCCCTTTTTTAATACATTGTTTTCCTTGAGTTCTGCTTCTTGTAATGCCAGTCTGCTTGTTACAAGACACACACAAGCACCTGCCTTGTTATCCACATCCACATAAAGCAATATTATTTTTTTTTCCCATTTTGATAAAATGGCATCTACTACTTTATCTCTAAAAAAAATTCCCTTGCAATTAGTATTGACAAGACAGCCATAAGCTGGAGACTATAGGCTAAAGTTAATGGGTGATTATCCTACCAGAAAAGTCCAGTTTGCTAGAGAACTAAGGACAGGACAATGTTACCTGAACCCAAAGAAAGAGATTTGCCACCACTACTCCCTAACAATTACTAATGGCATATTTAAGGCAGAGAACATATCTACGGAAATAACTATTTATATACATCCTACTCCTAATCAATCTTACACTATTGGTAAATACAGACCTTCTAGTAAGGTACACGTTGGGCTTTCCTGTGCACCTGTGTGCCATGCTTGAGAACAGCAGAACCTCTGGAGACTAACACAATCTGTGCACATTGGGAAAAAACCTCCATGAAATCCTGCCTGGCTCCACTAACATCTGCAGGCTGAATTGGCCCAAACTTTTTGAAAAAACAAGAAGATTGATGTAAAAATGCTGAGCCTCCTCCTTTCATATCTTACTCTAAATTCTTACTCCTTTCATATCTTACT